>NC_135370.1:183055039-183357754 GCF_049243985.1 Paroedura picta | reverse complement strand
TCCCTGGCCCAAAAGAAGTTTGTCTGGTCTCAGCCAGGGTTTTCCAGCCATGGCCCCAGCCTGGAGGAACAAGCTGCCAATTGGGATCCAGGCCCTGATGGAATTGCCTAAATTCTGCAGGGCCTGAAAAAGGGTGCTCTTCCACCAGGCTTATGGTTCAGGCTGGAGCAAGGTAATATAGCTAACATAATCTACGGGCCTCCATTCACCTCAATATTTCCCACACAAAACTGAAAGGCAAACTCAAATAATCATAGGATGATAATTAAGGTCATCTATGGCTTGGGCCTCTCTTATCTGATGGACTGCTTACCTGTTTATGACTCCCGCAGGGCTCTTCGCTCTGTGGGTGTTGATCTACTGGAGATCCCCAGCCCCAGGGAAGTCCGCCTGGCCTCGATCAGGGCCTTTTCGGTCCTAGCCCTGACCTGGTGGAATAAGCTCCGGTGTGAGCTGAGGGCCCCAGTTTAACGGGGCTTGCAAGACGGAGCTCTTCCACCAGGTCTTCGGTTGAGGACAGAGCAATGTGAGATCAGAGGCCCCTCCTCGAGCCAGACCAGCTCAATAGGTGACACCAGGTGAGCTGCCATTCCCTCCCTATGACAGGTGGCAGGCTGCTGGGATGGAGGTGGGGGGATGGTTATTAGTCACCACTAATTTTAATGGAGTTTTCTGATTTTGTTACCCGACCTGAGCCGTCCTGGGAGTGGCAGGCTATAAGTCCAATGAATGAATGAATGAATGAATGAATGAATGAATGAATGAATGAATGAATGAATGAATGAATGAATGAATGAATGAATGAATGAATGAATGAATGAATGAATGAATAAGTGGACTGACAGGCGGATTGACCAATTAGATTAGAATGAAAAGCAAGAAAACGGACCAGTGCACTCTTTTATTATTGTTTTAACAGTAATTTTAATAAGACTGTATGTATGATGTGAACCACTCTGAGCCTGCATGCAGAGAGAGGTGGTCTAAAAAACAAATAAATAAATAATAAAGTTAGAGGAAGTGTTCGAAGTGTAGCCACACATGCAACAGCTGATGAGAGACAATGGAGCACATTGGCCATGAGCATTGGACTAACTGACAACTGGGAAACCGAGGTTCAAAGCCCAAATGCCTTGGAAGATTTTAGGGGTAGCCTTGGGCCAATTACACCCTCACAGCCTCACAAGGATAAACTGCCACAAAAGGGAATGATGTCACCCACAGGGGAGAAAGGATGCTCATCCAGTAACAGCCTTATGAGAACGTGCTGCTGGAGGGCATGAAACTCTTCCCAGCGTGATCTTTTCTGTGCCCAACATCTTGTTCACACTTTGCTGTTTCGAAGGTGACATCAGTACGCCAGGAGGATGCCAATCCAGGCTGCAGAGAGGCACAAAAGGTTGCCCGCCAAGCAGTGCCGATCCCGGCTCATCAAGATGTAGGGCACTTGCACCTTTCCACAGGCAGGTTGTTCTTGAATTGGGCAGGTGGAGATGCGACAGAAGGGAGAGATGCAGCAGAGAAAGAAGCACCTTTGGCCATCTGTGTGCAGTGGCCAGTTGCCGACTCAAAGGCCAAGCATTTGCCACGGCAGCATTGCCAGCTCCAGGCAGGGAGAATTTTTACAAATTGGCAGGCGGGGGGGGGGGGATAAGGATACCAGCCCCCAGGAGAGACTTAGGGACCCCCAACAAGGTCAACTCCTCTCCGAGCAGCAGGGATCAGTCCCCCACCCCGCAGAAAAAAAAAGGATGCTTTGGAGCAGGGGTAGTCAAACTGCAGCACTCCAGATGTCCATGGACTACAATTCCCAGGAGCCCCTGCCAGCATTCGCTGGCAAGGGGCTCCTGGGAATTGTAGTCCATGGTCATCTGGAGGGCCGCAGTTTGACTACCCCTGCTTTGGAGGGTGGACTCTGTGGCGCTGGACCCCACAGAGGTTCAGGGATGCCAGCCTCCAGGCGGGGCCTGGGGATTCCCAGCATGACAGCTCCTGTCCAGCCATTCCCCTGGAAGGGGGGACTCTGGGGCCTTGGCCCCACTGAGGTCCCTGCTCTTCATCCCCAAATCTTCCAGAGCTTGCCAACCTGGAGCTGACAACCATACTCCTGCGCCCCCCGCCGAGGGCAGGGGGACCTGGCAACCCGTGTAAAGGGGGAGGGCTGGCCGATGTAGTCGGGAGCTCTCCAGTTCCCGCCTGGAGGTTGGCACCCACAGCTTCTACGGCGGCCGATTTAGCGGGTCGCCCAGGCCGAGCCCACCCGCCGGCCAACCCCGCACGGCCACGACGCCTCACTCACGCGCGGAGCAGCAGGCCGTGCATCTTGAAGGCGCCGCTCACTCGGCCCCGCAGCTTCTCCGCCGCCATCTTGAACGCTTCGCGCCAAAACCAAGCCACGCCCCCTGGCCCGCCCCGCCGGAGTCGGCGAATGAGGGCTCGTTCTTCAGGGCGCGTTCCCGAACCACGATTGGCCTGCCGGGCGCAGGGGACACGCCTCCTTCCAGCCAGGAGTCGACCGTCGCCTCTCCAGAGGTCCGTGGACTACAATTCCCGTGAGCCTCTGCCAACAGCTGCTCCTGACAGGCGCTCATGGGGATTGTAGTCCGTGGACCTCTGGCGAGAGCTACAGTGTGGCTACCTCTGAAAAGTCCAATCCGTCTACAAAACTATCCCGAGATTTTGCTGGACTCCTTCTCTTGCTGCGAGGAGGAAGCCCACCTTCTGCCCAGAACTCGGAGCCTCCCCCAAGCTCCCCTCTGGATGAGGCAGGGACATCCCCGGTGGGATTTCTGCCTGATTTGCTTGGCTATCCTATCCCCGTCTCGTCTCGGAGGTTTTCACACAAGGTCATGAAAAGTGAGCACGTTACCCCCAAGGAGCAAGAAGGGACGCCTCAAAGGTCACCTAAGAATTAGCATATTTTCAGTTCCCCCTTCCCAACTCTAAAAGAGAGTCGGCAGATGGGGTGAGAAAACGAGGTATTTGGGGCAAGCTCAAGCTTGCATCCCCAGTAAATGACATGGCTCATTAGGTGCACAAATGGATCAAATCGAACCAAGGGCTCCAAGGACAGAGTAGGGAATAAAGCCCAGATGATAAAAATGCTTGGTGCCAAATTGAACAGAATTACCGCCATAGAAGGCTCTGCCACAGCAAAATAATCACAAGACTTGAGATACTTTCGAGAAGACCATTTTATTTCAGCCTACAATTTAGAATACTGCCTTCTTCAAAGGCAATATTTTGTCTCATTTTTGTTAGTTCGATAAAACAATTGTGCAAGGTTTTGAGTCCTCCATAATTAATTAAACCATTTTTTTAAGGAGATGGGGGAAATGAGCTAAATAGAAAACATTTCTTGCCCACTTTTTAATGTACTTTCAACATCCAGATAGATTCAGGTGGGCAGCTCTGTTGGTCTGCAGCAACAGAACAAAGTTTTAGTCCGGTCCCACTTTACACAAAATGTAACATCATGTCAGGCAAATTAATAATTTTGGAGAACTCCAAAGCCTGTACACTGCATGCTGTCGTCTTCATTAGCCTTAGTATGCATGGCTGGTTCTCACATATGTCTTCAAATCTTTGTGTCTGACTGAGATCTCTGTACAATCAGGAGGGACACAGGAAATGATTAAAATGTGGAATTTGATGCCACAGGATGTGTTTTGGCCACAGGCATAGACTAGACGGACCCATATTGGTTTAATGGACCCATATTGGTTTGATCCCGCAGGGCTCTTCTGAGGTTCTTAGGAAGACCTCAATCTCTAGGCCATGCTGTTGGCTCTCCAGAGGAACTGTGTAAAGCAGGATGCTGGACTGGATGGACCCCTGGTCTGATCCAGCAAGGTTCTTATAAGCTTAACTTCTCTGCCAGTGGTTCTCAACCTGGGGGTCGAGAGCAGAGAACTCGGGGGTCAAATGACCCTTTCATAGGGGTTGCGGCAGGGCAAGCAGCTTGGCCAGGGGAGCATCATGCACACAACAGCCTTGTGGGGTAGATCGAGATAGTGTTCATCTGTCTGGAGCAGTGGAAAAGAGCAAGATCAGCATGGCGGGACAAGAGGCAGAACTGAAAACTGGGAAACCCTGGGAAAAAGCCAATTTATATACAATCATGAACAATGGATCTTCACACCATTGTACAGTTTCGGTTTAATTTCTGTGAAAGAACCCTTGCATGATTTTATGGTCACCTGCCACCCCCTTGAGCCTTCACAGAATCAGCCTCCCCGAGGAAGCCTGTTCCACTGAGAAACCACTCAGACTGTCAGGAACGTCTTCCGGATGTTTAGACGGAATTTAGAATCATAGAAACAGAGTTGGAAGGGACCTCCTGGGTCATCTAGTCCAACCCCCTGCACTATGCAGGACACTCCCAACCCTCTCGCTCATCCACTGTAACCTGCCACCCCCTTGAACCTCCACAGAATCAGCCTCTCTGTCAGATGGCTCCAGCCTCTGCTTAAAAATCTCCCAAGATGGAGAACCCACCACCTCCCGAGGAAGCCTGTCCCACTGAGAAACCGCTCTGACTGTCAGGAACTTCTTCCGGAGATTTAGACAGAATTTAGAATCCTAGAGTTGGAAGGGACCTCCAGGGTCATTTAGTCCAACCCCCTGCACTGTGCAGGACCCTCCCAACCCTCTGGCTCCTCCACTGTCCCCTGCCACCCCTTGGACCCTCCCTAGCCTGCTTGCCCAGCAGGGCTTTGCTGCCGTCCTCATGAAGGGCTCCTTCTCCGCACAGGCCCCCCGAAGAGTGCGGGCGACTGAGGTCGGGCAGCCACAGCCCAGCGAGCTCGCGGGGTGAGGGGGGGGGCGGGTGTGCCACGGACTGCACCACTCCGGCTGCCAGCGAGGGGGGTGGCTACGGCGTTGGAGCGTTCCTCCGCGACAGGCGCGCGCACTCCCCGGAGAGCTCCCGCGAAGGCGCCCCTCCCCTCCCCTCTGAGTGAGGCGCCCCGTCTGTCATTGCGTCCGTGGCTCGGCGGCAGGGGGCGCTGTCCGGACGGGGCGCGCGGGGGGGCGGTTGCTGAGGCGACGGCGCTCGCCCCTCGCGCTAAGATGGCGGCCGGCGCGCCCTGCCCTCCCGCCCAGCTCTGCGTGGCCGAGGAGCGGAGCGGGCACTGCGCCGTGGTGGACGAGAACCGCCTCTACGTGTGGGGAGGATACGTGGTAAGGACGGCGGGGGAGGGGGAGGGGAAGCCCGGCCCCCCCCGGCCCCCCCCCTCCCCTCAGGCGCCTTCCGTCAGGGAGGCCGCGGGACTGACTGGAGCGGCGGAGGGGCGTGGCCGAGGCCTCCCTCAGGCCGACCGCTGATTGGCTGCAGCGCAGGGGCCAGCCCACCTCCCCTCGCCCGCTCCCCTCCAGGCGCACCTGGGAGACCCACGTGGCTGTTCAGGTGGGAGACTGCTGCCTTCTGCATCCGAGGAGGTGGGCATGCGCGGGAAAGCGCAGCCCCAGAAGGAAACTGGGTTGGTCTTGAAAGGTTCTGCTGGGCTCCAGCTTTGGCCTGCTGCTGCTGCTGCTGCAGACCCACCTAAGTCCACCTTCAGAGCCCTGCTGGGCTGGAGCAATTGAGCGAAGAGCAGAGGTTCAGTCCATTGGTCCCAACAAAGTTTTACTCAAGGGATGTGCTTTGTGAGCATGCAGACCTGTGTACCTTCAGGCCAACGTGGCCACCCGCCTGACTCTGCATAGCCTGACTCTGCATAGGTGCGTTGGACTGAAGTAATTGGACAGCAAAAGTAATTGGACAGACAAAGCCTTGTTCAGGGTAGATAGATGCTTTCCTGAGCATTCAGACTTCTGTATCTGGACTCAGACTTTGTGGGCATGCACATGAAAGTTCGTCCCTGGAAATAAATTTATAACCGAAAGAAACGTTGGTCTTAAAGGTGCTGCTGGACTCAAACTTTGTTGTGCTGCTTCAGGCCTACACAGAGACCCACCTGAATGCACCTTGATGGGCGTTTTGGACTGAAACAATTGAACAAAAGTTGGAGTCTAGTGGAACATTTAAGATGAACAAGGTTATGTTCAGGGTATATGCTGTCCTGAGGAGGCACACTTCTGTATCTGAAGAAGTGGACATGCGCACAAAAGCTTATAGCCCGAAATAAACTGTGTTGGTCTTAAAGGTTTTGGTGGACTCAAACTTTGGTCTGCTGCTTCGGGCCAACATGGTGACACACCTGAATCCTTCTTCATAGCTGTGTTGGACTGAAGCAGTTGAATAAACTGGATTTACAGAAGCCCAACGAGAGAGAAACAGAGAGGGCACATGTGAAAGCTGATGAGCCTGATGTCGGTCTTCATGTCTCAGCCACAGGGTTGCCACCTCTGGGTTGTATCTGAAGACGTATGCATGCACATGAAAGCTCATACCTTGACTAAAACTTTGTTGGTCTTAAAGGTTCTACTGGACTCAAAATTTCCTCTGGGTTGTGAAATTCCTGGAGATGTAGGCAGGAGCCTGGGGAAGGGTGAGACCTTAGCAGAGTATAATGCTAATAAAGGCCTCACTTCAAGGAGGACGTAGATAAAATTGAAAGGGTACAGAGGAGAGCGACGAAGATGATCTGGGGCCAAGGGACCAAGCCCTATGAAGATATGTTGAGGGACTTGGGAATGTTCAGCCTGGAGAAAAGGAGGTTGAGGGGGGACATGATAGCCCTCTTTAAGTATTTGAAAGGTTGTCACTTGGAGGAGGGCAGGATGCTGTTCCCGTTGGCTGCAGAGGAGAGGATGCGCAGTAATGGGTTTAAACTACAAGTACAACGATATAGGCTAGATATCAGGAAAAGGTTTTCACAGTCAGTGTAGTTCAGCAGTGGAATAGGCTGCCTAAGGTGTTGAGCTCCCCCTCACTGGCAAAGCAAAGATTGGATACACACTTTTCTTGGATGCTTTAGGATGCTTAGGGCTGATCCTGCGTTGAGCAGGGGGTTGGACTAGATGGCCTGTATGGCCCCTTCCAACTCTATGATTCTATGATTCTAAAGTACATCCTCCAAACCAGCCTGGACATCGAGACCTCCAGGCCCCACCTGGAGGCTGTCAACCCTATTACCACCATGAATTTCTTTATAAGACTGAAATTCATTAGTTAGATTCAAGCAGCTTTTCTGCAAGTGAAGGGGGGGGTTATTGCCTTTGTATATCCAAAAGGTGGGGAATCCTTGGAAATTTTAGGCAGGGGGGAGTTTGGGGAGGGCAGGGTTTGGGGATGGAGGTGAGCTATAATGTCATCCAATCCACCCTCCAAAGCAGCCACTTTATAGCCCAGGGATCAGTTACAATTCTAGGAAATCTCCAGCCCACATCTTGAGGTTGTCAACCCTAGTTCTGGTACCTAAAAATAACCCTTGGCCACAGTCCCACTAAGGCCTATGACACCGGAACAGTGGCTATTAGATTTCTCAGATGCCATCCTGAGTGTTGGAAATGGAAACAGCTCCAAGGGGTGCAAGGTCATTGTCCCAATTTTATATTCGAAGCAGGACTGGTACATTATGTGCTCTGAGCCTTTGCCTGGCCACTCAGCTCAATTGGAGCTTTCCCAAAAGTACATCCTTAAAAACTGCCGTATGTCCTATGTTGTCCAGCCCAGTTACAATGGCACATTTTTGTGCCTAAGCGTGAGACACATCTTGGAATTTTTTCTAGCAATCATTTTCTTTGTGCGAGACAAATATAATTATATATGTATTATTACATGTACACAGTAGAGTTTCTAACTGATACGTTTCCATGAAGCTCTTTTCTATACCTACGTCTGATCTAGAACTAAGACGCATTTCATACCCCTTCCTCTCAGAGACCTTGGTGGATATTAAGTGGCCAGCAAAACTCATTGATGGAAAGAATTTGGATGCCTTTTATGTACTATGTTTTTGCAGTTTTTTTTGGCAATCCAGATCACCAGTTGAATACAAAATGAAAAAATAGATGAAAATGTTGGTAGAGAATGAATTTGTGACTATTACTGACGAGATTATTTATATGCTTTTGTTTATATGCCTTTTGTGGGGGGCTAGTCAATTGAAGAAAACGAAGTTTACCTTCCCAACGATGAGCTCTGGATCTATGACATTGACAGTGGATTATGGTAAGACTCTTTAGATGCAACTGATTTTTCTTTTAAGAAAGCATTTGTATTAAAAACTTTAAGAGTGGTAGCCATTGCTTTTAAGAACTTAAGGAGAGCTTTTCTGGATCAGACCAGTGGTCCTATCTACTCCAGCATCCTGTCTCACACAGAGGCCACCTTTACAAAAATAAGATGTCCCATGAGGGACATGGGTCTAGGGCAGTGATTCTCAACCTTCCTAATGCCGCAACCCTTTAATACAGTTCCTCAGGTTTTGGTGACCCCCAACCATAAAATCATGCAAGTGTTCTTTCACAGAAATTCAACTGAATTTCTGTGAAGATCCATTGGTCATGATTGTATATAAATTGTTTCCCCCCCCCCCAGGGTTTCTCAGTTCAGTTCTGCCTCTTGTCCCACCATGCCGATCTTGCTCTTTTCTGCTGCTCCAGACAGACGAACGCTCTATCTTGACCTACCCCGCAAGGCTGTTGTGTGGATGGCACCCTCCCGGCCAAGCTGCTCACCCTGCTGCAACTCCTGTGAAAGGGTCATTCGATCCCCAAAGGGGTCCCGACCCCCAGGTTGAGAACCTCTGGTCTAGGGGGCATGTGGTAGCCCTATGCACACTAAGCTCTAGAAACCCACAGGGTCCAGGCAAAAGATCTTTGGCAACTTTGATATGACCTTTGCTTGTAGATATGACAAAATTTAGTCATTACAGTGGATAAATTTAAAGGCTGCTATTTACATTGATATAACTAGCAAGATTGGTTGGTTTGTTTATTTAAAATGATTGTACCCATCTTTCCCCCTGAAAAAATGAGGAGGGGTAGTATGTAGATATATAAGCCTACACTGTAAATTTTTGTAATCAAATTGCTTTGGGGCAGAATCTCACTTTCATATTCTTGGCTGTCCTGAATTCCAGGCTCAGTGTCACAGTACAGTAAGAAGAATTAATTTGCTCCCAACTTCCACACGGAATTGGACAAGAAATTAACTACCAGGAATCCTTTTAAAGGCCCTCTTTCTGCCTACAATATGTTTCTTGTGAACTTTATACAATTAGTTGATAAATTAACCCTTATATTTCTGCTTATAAGGAATCTGTTTTACTTGATGAGCACAACAGATATTGTAGGCATTGCTTAAATTCGTATGAGAGCCAGCTTGGTGTAGTGGTTAGGAGTGCGGACTTCTAATCAGACGAGCCGGGTTTGATTCTGCGTTCCCCCACATGCAGCCAGCTGGCTGACTTTGGGCTCGCCATGGCACTGATAAAGCTGTTCTGACCAAGCAGTAATATCAGGGCTCTCTCAGCCTCACCCACATCACAGGGTGTCTGTTGTGGGGAGAGGAAAGAGAAGGCAACTGTAAGCTGCTTTGAGACTCCTTAGGGTAGAGAAAAGCGGCATATAAGAACCAACTCTTCTTCAGTAATATCAGGGCTCTCTCAGCCTCACCCACCCCACAGGGTGTCTGTTGTGGGGAGAGGAAAGAGAAGGCAACTGCAAGCTGCTTTGAGACTCCTTAGGGTAGAGAAAAGCGGCATATAAGAACCAACTCTTCTTCTTCTCCTCCTTCTTCTTCTTCTGTTTGTTCAGGTTGTTTCGTTAACTAATTAGTACATTACAAGTGAATCAAATTCCAGTGCTATACGTCCTGTGTGGTAATATTTATGTACACTTATGTACACTTGACTCACACAAGCTTGTACCCTGGAAAATGTTAGACTTTAAGGATTTGCTGAAGAAAAATTACAGTTGTTTTCCCTTTTTCTCTGGCCAAAATTACAGCATTTCTGTGTCTGCTCAATTTCAGGTCAATGCATCTAATGGAAGGGGAGTTACCTCCCTCAGTGTCTGGAAGCTGCGGGGCTTGTATCCAGGGGAAGCTGTACCTCTTTGGCGGCTTCGATGACAAAGGATACAGCAATCGGGTACTGGGTTCCTTCCATTTTCTGGACATCTTGTAACTACCTACTGAGGATGAAATAACTCACTAATGAGACTTTAAATTGATTGAGAGATCTTAATAGGAAGGTATTGGTTTTGTGTGTCAAATAGCGATCCAAAGAGCAACTCCGATCTAAGATCTGCCTCATCTGTTTCTTACCCTTCCTGCAGAGAGCTGAAGGCGGGCTACGTGCTCTTGCTTCTCCATTTTACCCTACGCCTACACCAACTGGCCCAAAGTCACCCATGGCACTTCTGAGACATGTAGAGAAGTGCACCTTAATTGTGCACCTCTTCAAGTGCCCCCAACTGCTCCAGCACACCTTGTGGGCTCTCACATAAGCCCCTCCCTGTGTTATATCATATTACTGGTTTTGAAAGTTCTCCAGATCAGTGGTCTCCAACCTTTTTATCACCGGGGACCACTCAACGCCGGGGACCACTCAATGCCTTTTACTGAGGCCCGGTGCGGGGGGGGGGGGTAGTTTACTCCTCTACTCTCAACCACTGCCCTAACGCTCTATGATCGCTATGGTAATGTTTAAACATCCCTTCAAAATAAGATACAGACACGCCACAACAATGAACATCAGGAACATTTTATTTTCATGGAAATTTTAACTCCTGACAGTGACAAATCAACGGGAACCCTGAGCTTGTTTCTCTGCAACGAGATAGTCCCATCTGGGAGTGATGGGAGACAAGGACACCCAAAGTGTGTGGTAAAGGGCTGGGGGGGGGGGAAGAAGGCGTCCTTTGAGGCCCACCTCCAATTAGTCGAAGGACCACATGTGGTCCGCGGCCCACAGGTTGGGGATCGCTACTCCAGATGACCTTAATGGTTTACTGTGGTGGTGGTGGGGATAATGAAATTGGGGGAATAAGAAGTCTGCAGCCACATGTCTTTGAATCTTGCCCTATGATTGTGCCCCACAAACAGCACTCCTGCACTGCTGCTAGCAACAGTCATACCCATATGGAATTTTATGTCCAATGTGTTTGCATGCTGTTCAAAATAAATTTTGCTGATGGCGGTGTTACTGGTGATGTGAGCAAATACAGTGAAAAAATGCAGTCACTTCTTCTGCAGCTGTTCATGATGGGAAGTAGCAGTCATCAATTCCTGGCAGTGTTTTAGACAAATATATGGTTAAATGGTTTGCTGCCTCATTTTGACTCTCAGGAACTGAGGCTATCATTGTGAGATGCTGTGACCAGCAGCCAGTTACCAACCGCAGTTCAAACCAGGATAGTCGAGTATAAATCAGCTTGTATTTGTAATTAAGAATCTGGTCCTCTGGGTGTCTGCAGGGGGTGGATTCGGATGCAAACTGATTCGGCGCCTATCTCTGTCTGAGTTTTGGCCTTTTCCCAGTCCGCACCACTTTGCTTAGCCTGGACTGCGGTCAAAGGCAAATTCTAATGACTGAGAAAATCCACCTCAGCGTTAATTCAAAGGCAGCACAGATCACACTCTAGGCACAATATCAAAGCCCTCCATAATGGAAGCAGAATTCCTGCCGGTTAGTGATATTTGTCGGCTGGAGATCAGAGTGTTTAACAGTTTTCTCTCTTAAAAAAAAATATAAGGAATGAGTCTCACTGCTTGTTCTCTCCTGTCGCCACCGTTGCCGATTAGCACTTGATTTTTTCCTGGAATATTGCTCTGTGTTGAAAGTGTTCTAATTTCCTTTTAAGCTCTATTATGTTAATTTGCGAACAAGGAATGGAACCTATTTGTGGAAAAAAATCTCAGACTTTAATGGTCAGCCTCCTACACCACGTGACAAACTTGCCTGCTGGGTGTATAAAGACAGGTAATTGTCAGGGGTGATTTCATATACGGGGAGGTGGCGTTAGCTGGTGGACAAACCCGCAGAGCCTGAATTAGAATCATAGAATCATAGAGTTGGAAGGGGCCATACAGGCCATCTAGTCCAACCCCCTGCTCAACTCAGGATCAGCCCAAAGCATCCTAAATCAAATTCTGTATGTCTTCTTGTCCTGGGTCAGCCCTCCTAATTTATAGCTGTGTTTCTCTTAAAAATTGGACTCTTGCTGCCCTTAATTTGCACATAGGGCAGGGGGATGGTAACAGTGGCTAGTTTTGATAATGTGAAAGCGTTGTCTAATGGCTTTAATGTTCCCTGTCTGGTGGATGATTCATAGTGGAATTTAATATCTCCCCCCCCCCCCACACTAATTTCCTAAGAGCACTGGTGACATAAACAGTATCCAAGAAGCCCGCTAGCATGAAGGCAGAATTAAAAGACAAACAGTGCAATCCTAAACGGCCCATAGACTTCAGTGAACTCTGAAGGGTCTGCCTGTGTTTAGGATCGCACTTCAGTAGTCTTAATGGCACAGAGTTAATTCATCATTTTAATTCTAACCTTTTCAGGCTAATATATTTTGGAGGCTACGGCTGCCGGAAGCAGAACGAGTTGAGTGACTGCTTTGATGTGCACGACGCGTTTTGGGTAAGGGACACTGTCTTTTATTTATTTACTATTTATTTATTTAATTTATATACTGCCCTTCCCCGGGGGCTCAGGGTGGTTTACATGGGACGTATGAACAGTACATAAAACTATAACATATGAATAACCATACAGTAATATTAATAACTGGTAGTTGTAACAATAAAACGGTGTCAACAATGCTACAGTGCAACAGTGCAAACAGATCCAGAGCACTCTGGTGGAGTTCTGAGAGGGAGGGGGGGAGCAGGGGCCCTTCATTCGCTGTTGTTTGTGCCTGGTCTCAACCAAGTCCCTGGCGGAAGAGCTTTCTATTTCCAAATAGAAAGGGCCCTTCTGTTTGCTGGAATATTACAGTTGCTTTCATTCTCCACTTCTGTTCTTCTTTTCATGGCGCCTGATCTTTAGGAAGGACAGATATACTGGGGATGGCACAACGATGTCCATGTCTTTGACACAAGACAACAAAACTGGTATCAGCCAACAATTAAAGTAAGCGTAATTTTGAAATCGTGGTTCATTTCTTTGCATGGCCATGCCCTTTCTGACTGCCGTGTTTTATTCAGTGGTCAAGTAGCCTTCCAACCCATAATCTTGCATTTTCTTCTTTTAACTCCTTGAATTTGTATCAACGTTTGTAATTATTTTGCATGCTTTTGTCTTTGCTTGCAGCAGGGAGATCCACCTCAGCCTCGAGCGGCTCATTCATGTGCCGTCCTAGGAAACAAAGGCTACGTCTTTGGAGGACGCGTTTTGGTTAGTCTTTTTTAAAATGCAAGGCACGATTGTTCCCAGTGTAAATGTAGCCAAAGGGGAATGGATGAAACTCTTTCCTTTCTCCAAAAACCAGAATGTCGCCTGCCGACATGTCAGTGTCACTACTGGGTTACATCAACATGTCGTGTTAATTTGTGTTCTTCCGGTTTGGAAGAGGTTGGGAAGGTTGTGTGGGGGGGGGGAGGCGCATCCCAAAACTGTGAGAACTCCGGCCTGGTGGAATGAGTTCCCAGCTGGGATTTGGGCCCTATCGGTGATAACAAAATTCCAGAGGATCTGCAAGATTGCACTCTTCCACCAGGCATATGGTTGAAGCCAACATTAGCACAATATGACACCAGTACACCCCCTTCCCCCTCTCCCCATTCATCTTGAAATATAGACACAGAATAGCTGCCAGAATTGGTCAGATCTGGGGCACTGAAGTAGGTTTTTAGGTTAAGAATTTTTAAAATGAGCGTTGAATGCTTTTATATTTTAGGATGCTTAGGGCTGATCCTGCGTTGACCAGGGGGTTGGACTGGATGGCCTGTGTGGCCCCTTCCAACTCTATGATTCCATGATTCTATATTTATTTGTACATATATTTCATTGATGTTATCCACCCCAATCCTATTCTAGGGAGGGGCAGCAAGTAAGTAAGTAAGTAAGTAATAAATAAACAAACAAATAAATAAATAGGTGATGATGATGATGACCCTAAACATGGCCCCTCTCCACGTTTACATGAGGCCTCTGTGGAAAAGAGGCTTCCTTGAAGGAGGCTGTTTTCCACAGCCTTAGTCCCTGGATCATGACACAACCTAGTCTACCTCACAGGTATGTTGTGAACACACACGTAGCTGCCTTCTGCTGATCTCAGGATCCGTGTTGTCTACTCAGACTGGCAGCAGCTCTCCAGAGTCTCATGGAGTGGTCTTTTGTACCATCTTCTATCTGGTTCTTTCCACTGGCGATGCCGGGGATTGAACCTGGGACCTTCTGCATGCCAAGCAAATGCTCTGTTGCTGAGCCATGAGAAACACCCTTGACTCCCTGGAGAAGCACCATGCCTTTTTAAGTATATAGATTTCCACCTGGGGAGCTGTCAGGTTGCTGTGCTGAAATCATTATTCGTTTTCTTTAAACGTCCTAATCTCATACTCTGTTCTGTTTCTTTGAAAACAGCAAACAAGGATGAACGATTTACATTCTCTGAACTTGGATACCTGGGCTTGGTCAGGAAAGTAAGTTTTGTTCCCCATACCACTTTCTCCTCTGGTTTAAGCGTTTCTAATTCAGGCTTGAATGTTTTATGTTATTTTTACATTTCTGTGGAGTGGGTTTGTGATTATGAAATTGCTTTCAGCTCCACGTATACAAAGATTGTGAGATGATGCAATTTGGGGGGGGGGGAGGCAGTAAGCAATGAAACAGCATAAAAAGAAACTTCCTTATATTGCACTTAAATCTTCATTTGACATCTCTTGCAGCTACTGTAGCTGTTCCTGGTGGAATGAGCTCCCGGGTGAGCTGCAGTCCCTGCGGGAGCTTTCCGCATTCCGCAGGATCTGCAAAACGGAGCTCTTTTTCCAGGTCTTTGGTTGAGGCCAGGGCAGTGAGGAAGATCACTGGAAGATCACGCCCCCCCCCCCCCGAGCTGGTGTTAGCACCTGGGCATTGCCAGCTAGGCCCTCTCTCCTCCCTGATAATGGGTCTTGGGTGCGGGGCTTATTTTATTTATCACCCGTTGCTGTGTATTTTATTTTGTGTCAGTCTGTCCTTTTAATGCGGGTTTTAATGGGATTTTTAATGACATTGTAACCCGCCATGAGCCATTGTATCGGAGTGGCAGGCAATACATCAAATAAATAAATAAATATTCTGACTTTGAGGGGAAAGTGGTTTTAACTTTTTGATCAAACCAAGAATATTTTTGAGGAAGAAACTCTCTTAAGAGTTTTCTTCCCTTATTTGATTGTATATGTGCGTTATGTGCTCTCAGATTGCTTTTGAAATATGGTGTCCCATCACATCATTGACTGCCTTGTTGAGATCTTGCAAACTGGAGACTGTGGCTTCCTTCCGTCTTGGTGCACGTACAGAAGTTCAGGTCTCCTACCCCATCTCACGAGTTTCACAAAAGTACTCCTTCTCTGAGGAAATTAATTTACAAAGCTCTGCTGCTATTTTCTATACTGAAAAAAATAGCCATCATCTGTCTGCCACTATAACGTCCTCTAAGCTTGTTTTAGAGGGAGATGAGTACCTAGACAAATGGAGAAGTTGGGATTTTTATGGATCCCAGGTGTCATGGGGAGGCACTGTAACCAGAAGAGCCTCAGGAAGCATGCAAAAAGCCACAGTGGGTAGCCATGTTGGCCTAAAGCAGCAGTACAAAGTTTGAGTCCAGTAAACTCCCATCCCAATAATTCTTTTTGTGAGCTTCATTTAATATGTATGCCTGCCATATTTTGGTTTGTTTTCTACCTAGAATTTGTACAAATGGTGAAAAACCCGGAGAGCGATCGTGGCATACATTAACACCCATCGCAGATGATAAACTGTTCCTGTTTGGTGGGCTGAGTTCAGACAATGTCCCTCTAAGTAAGTATGTTTTCCAAAACCTATTGCATTTGTTGGGCAAATACCAATATACAATTTATAACTGCCGAATTGGTGTGAATTCCACTTTGTCCCTGATGAATGTGTAGAGCGTTGCTCTTCCCCCACTGAAGACGGGGCGGCGGGAAGTCCTCTGCCCCTAACGGCACTTCCCTGCCACCGCTTGGCTAGCCAGCAGGGGTGAAATGGTAGCAAACTGGGGAATGTGCTGATGTCACTTCCCATGCCATGGCTTAACCACAGAGATTTGCCCGAATGCTAGAGTGTCCTTTGGGTTCTCTGGCAATGCGTTGACAGTATTTCTGGGCTCATGGAGAGTGCTGTCACCAGGTTGCTAGCAGTGCCATTGTGTGACCAGTGAGGGCTCCCTCCACTGGTATTTCACCCTACCAGTTGCCGTGCAAGGGTAGTGAATATTCTTAGAGAAACTCTGGCTAACCTGCTCCCCTCATCCTTATGCCATGGTTGACAGAAGCAGCACTTGCAGGTGACTTTTCCTTTCACTGTTTATTCACATCGGCCTCACATTTCAGAATCAGGTTGTGGTGCCACGGAAGCCCCAAAAGGTCAAACATCCCATGCCTCCTCTGGGGTGAGCCAAGAGGACTCTTTCAGTTGTTGCCAAGGTTGCCCCTTGTTTCCATCTTCTATATATATATTTTTGCTGGTGTTAAATTCAACACAAAATCAACTGCGTTACCACCAGTGGAAATTCATTATAAAAATGACGTTAATCTGTACGCCTTTCTTTTCAGGTGACGGCTGGATTTATAGCGTCTCTCCAAACGAATGGCAAGAACTTGCCTATTTACCGAAGAGCAGACCGAGGTATCTTCAGCTAGTCCGCACTTGTTGGGACTGAGATAAGTAGGAATAGATGGTTATGTCAGAGTCAGCTTCATTGCATTCTCAAATATTTGCTACCACGTTGCTGTTTGTATTTTGAATAACTTTTAAGGGACTATTTTAAGGGTTTAAATAATGTCCAACTGCCAATATGCAGTTAATTGACACTTACCAAACTGCTTAGTTAACTAATTGCTTCCCTTGCCCTGCGTAGAGCCTTCTGTTGCCTTTGCATTTGTGTTCTAAATATATTTGGAATAATAGAATCCTAGAGTTTGAAGGGGTCCTACAGGCCATCTAGTCTCACCCCCTGCTCAATGCAGGATCAGCCTCCAGCATCCAGGATAAATCTCTGTCCAGCCGCTGCTTGAAGACCCCCAGTGAGGGGGAGCTCCCCACCTCCTTAGGCAGCCCCTTCCACTGCTGAACTAGACTCCTAGAATCCTAGAGTGGGAAGGGGCCATGCAGGCCATCTAGTCCCACCCCCTGCTCAGTGCAGGATCAGCCTCCAGCATCCAGGAGAAGGATCTGTCCAGCCGCTGCTTGAAGACCGCCAGTGAGGGGGAGCTCCCCGCCTCCTTAGGCAGCCCCTTCCACGGCTGAACTAGACTCCTAGAATCCTAGAGGGGGGAGGGGCCATGCAGGCCATCTAGTCCACCCCCTGCTCATTGCAGGATCAGCCTCCAGCATCCAGGAGAAGGATCTGTCCAGCCGCTGCTTGAAGACGGCCAGTGAGGGGGAGCTCCCCACCTCCTTAGGCAGCCCCTTCCACTGCTGAACTAGACTCCTAGAATCCCAGAGTGGGAAGGGGCCATGCAGGCCATCTGGTCCCACCCCCTGCTCAGTGCAGGATCAGCCTCAGGCATCCAGAAGGGTCTGTCCAGCCGCTGCTCGAAGACGGCCAGTGAGGAGGAGCTCACCACCTCCTGAGGCTGCCCATTCCACTGCTGAACTACTCTGAATGTGAATATCAGCCCCCCCCCCCCCCCAATATTTAGCCAATATTATTCTACACGTAGTCTAAACATGGATTTAGTCAGTGCGGGTCCTGCCCTCTGCTGCCACCAGGAACAGACACTTATTTTGGATGCTTCTTTGTTCAAAAGAAAGCACCCTGATTTCAGTGGGAGTTGTTTCCTGGCACACACAGCCAAACTTGGTTTGAACAAACCTCTGTCTTCAGGGAAGCATTAGGTGATACAGAAGAGAGTTGCTTAGGCCATAAACCTCTGCATACCCGACATTCAGTGCTGATGGGGCCAAATTTCATGGTTATTAAGTTACACGGACATGGAAAATAACTGAACTCTTCAGACCTATTCACAGCCAATGAATGAATGAGGGTGCTGCATTGTCCATTCTGATTGCCAGCTCCCTTTCAAGGGCCTTCCTGATTCCTTCTGCACAAGATCCTTTAAGTGGAAATGTTGGGGATCAGTTACTGGACTTCCTGCATACGTAGCAAACGCCCTGCCCCCTGGTCAGAGGCTGTTCTTCAGCAATTATTCCATCAGTACATGGACAGGTGGTTGCAATTCTGCTCCCCCAGCACCTACCGCTTCTACACCTGCCAACTAGGCCAGTGTAACTACTCTATTGAGTTGCCCTTCTACTTTTATTTCCCCTTCGTAGTCCGAAGCAGGTACATAATGCATTAGGGGCAGCGAGCTGGTAGTACTATGGATTTCATTTTGTAGATCTTTTCCCTTCAGTATAATTTGAGAGCAGGTCAGACGGAAGATATTAACTTTTCCACTGATCCTCAGCCCTCTTTCCTTTGCATAGCATAAGGGCAGACCTCGGGCCGTCTCCCTTCAAGATCAACTCAATGGAACTGGGCTGAAATCACTCAAGTCAAATTAAATATTCAGAGGTCCTTGTCAGCATTTGTTCCACTCACGGCCTCTCTTCACCCTGGACATAGAGTACGGGCCAGCCACTGAACAGCCCAGGGACAAGCATGACCCACTGAGAAATAACCATTTTTCCTGCAGTTGCCAAAACGAACAGAGGTTGGCTGGGGCAGGCGGTTTCCGGGATGGGCAAATGGGCTGTCCTCTTATGTAAAAGTAGTTGCTGACCAGAGGTTTAGGGGGACCGGCAGGCATCAAGACTCTCTTGCTTGCAAGAGTCACAGCTCTGTTTAAGGGTGAAAAAATGTTCTACTGTTACTTGCAGCTTCTGTGGAATGGGCCAAGTTCAGAGAAATTTGGCCTCTAGTGGTTTGTTGGAAATCGTGTTTAAGAATACAGCGGTTTAAGACCAGCACGCTAACTCTTCTTCACCAAAGTTAGTGAGCCATAGGGCTGAGTCCCACAGACATACATATTACTGGCCATGTTCAAGTGTGCTTGGCTAGCCCCGAGTAGGCAGCAGAAGAGGAAGGCCCCTGAGGCTTACCCCCTCGCACATGCAAATCCCTTCCCTTATCAGAGCAAACCAGGATTCACACTAAGTCGAAGTCTCGGCTAGCTGAACAAATGTGGGGAGGGACGGGGAAGTGGGCAGATTTGTGCACGGGGAGGGAGGAGTTCCAAATGAACCAGAATTACAGGATCTGTAATATTTTGTCTGCTATCTGTCACCCTTTCTCACTGGTTTGCTGCTGAATGTGTGAACGGCATCCATTTTAAAAAGGGTCATATATGGGGATATGTCAGTCATTTGAGGGCCTTGTCCCTGGCATTAACCAGCCATGGCTAGTACAGGTCATCACTTAATATCGCAGGTAACAAACTGGTAATCATGCCTATGTCAACGCACTCTGTGTGCAAAGTTGTTAGCCCCCTCGATTTCAGTAAAATGTCCCCGTGTTTGTTTTTCTGAGCTGGGTCCATTCCTCTGTTTTCTGGGTAGCCCGGATACGCTGCTAGTTTTCATTGTTTGCAGGAATATGGGGTCACCTGCCGTTCCCATGTTGAGAAAATCTCGGAGTCAGATCCTGGGGCCACCTGCTCTGGTTGTCAGTGCCTGTCTGGGAGGCAGAGTTGGATCTTTCCCGGCAGCTTCTACCTGAGATACCTCCTCTCTCTTTTGGGACAGGGGAGGTCAGAGACTGAACCTGCCTTCTCCAACACAGGATCTGTCTCCGACTCCTTGCATTAAATGCATCGTCTAGTTCCAAGGTTTGGATTGTGACAACTAATTTCGCCAGTATCACCCCAGTTGGAGGGTCTGTTTTCTTTCTTTTTTAAAAGATAACGTTAATGTAGCTGATGTGTGATGTCAATAACATGCTTTATTAGAATGTCTAGGTGCTAAGTTAGAGCAGCTGTGAGAGGACATAAACTCTATCAGTCTGTAGAAAGAAAGCCTCAGGTTTGCAGCTAGGAAGTCCACAGAGTCAAGGCGGTGTTCCAGTCCAGGCCAGAGTTTCCCTAATAAGGCAGAGGCAGACCTATCAACAGGTATGAGGAAGAGCACAGGTGGGATACAGTTTAGTGTAAGGAGATCCGTGAATAATTGCTGAAATGAATGAAGTAAGAAGCACTGGCTAGCTTTGTACTTTTCTTTTTGCAGTCGTTAAATAAACAAAAGGGACAAATCCCGTTGACCTCTGTGAATTAAACTCGGCCGATTGATTCTAAAACGATTCCATTATTGGCACAAATTGGTTTGGTCGACAACGGACTTGTATTGATGCATACCCATTTGTTTATTTTGCATTAGCTTGTGCAAAAAAAGAGTTCTTAACATCAGAACGTGAGATATGCTGGACCAGGCCAGTGACCTACCCAGTACAAGGCTCTGTGTCACACAGTGGTCCAAACCCAGGTGCCATCAAGAGGCCCACCAATAGGGCCACGTATCCAGAAGCCCTCCCACTGTTGTCCGTCCCCCGTATCACGAAAACAGAACATCATGACCCAAAACAGAGTCTTCCATCCATGCCTTGTGGCTGACAACCACTGACGGACCTCTGCTCCAGATGTTTCTCCAGTCCCCTCTTACAGCTGTCCATGCCTATAGCTGCCACCCCTTCCTGTGGTAGGGAATGTCACTTGAATGTCTTTGGGTGAAGAAGCACATCCTTTGATCTGCTCTAAGCTCATTGGTTTCATCTAGTGCCCATGAATTCTCGAATGGTGACAGAGAGAAAAGCACTTCTTTCTCTACTTCGTCTATCACGTGCCTAATTTTATTAACTCCTGCCATGTCACCCCTCAGTCGCCCCTCCATGCCTCTTACCTTGAACGTGGTGTTGGGAATGGTTAACATGCCAGGAGGGCGGGGGAAAACAACCCCACTCTTAGAGGATGCATAAGAGGGGTGAGGGGAGAGAGGGACCCTCTGACGCCAGCCCCAAAAGAGCAGGGCTGGGGAAGCACGCCACCCTGACCTTGCAGAAAGCTGGGCTATCAGCCAAAACAGCCAGCGGTTTTTGAAATGTTCCCCTTGAGAGTCAAATGAAGTAGCACAATAAAATCGAGGCCCTGTAATACGCCTTGAATAAATCTTTGTTGGTCTTAAAGGTGCCCCTTGAGAGTGTCCTAGCTTCTCTCTGTCCTTGCCGGAGTCCTTTGATCTCAGCCAGCAGCCGTGCACCTGACCTTGGTGGTGTGTTTGGGCACAGTGCCCAAGCCGGAGTAGGTCTGGCATTTGCACACGTGGTTGGCAGAGTAAGGAATGGACCACTGTGAAGTCTGCCTGACCTGCTTCCCCTCGGGAAGAGGAAGGGAAGGAAGGAAAGGCAATCTCCTTTTCCAGAGAGAATTTGTCTGTGCTCAGTAATGCTCTGTAGAGACAGACTCTACAAGAACTCCCCGGCTTTTACTGTAAGTGCTTTTGAACGAAGGCCAAGATCTGTGAGAAAGAAAGTGGCCCTTTCAACGGGCCTGTTTCTAAAAGGTTCTCAATGCCTCCCTTCAAGGGACTGAAGTCTCTGGCCACTTGATGCCCAGCAGCTCAAGTGCAATATTGAGTGACCGCCAGTCCATTAGCACAGTTCGGTTAATACCCGAATGGGAAGGATTTGAGATAAGCAGGGAATTCGATGCTTATCGTAGAGGACATTTTAAACCTCACCCCCTGAAGATTACTTTGAACAGAGTCCTTCCGTCTGAACAGACTGGTGGTTCTGTTCCTATTGAAACCCGTCATACTGTTGCAGAGTCTTATTGCTGCAGGCAAGCCTTGAAGCATCGTTAACAGATGCAAAGGTTTTACTATTTACAGCTTCAGCTTCACACAAAAATTACAGTTACCTTGGCAAATTGTAAACTGGTAAGTAGTAGAAGATTAGTGAGACTGCAGATTCTCAGTTCACAGCCAGTGTATAATTTGAAATATTTATCACATTAAGGGGGGGGGGGATATTCTCTTATTGAGAAAACTGCATTCAAGTAGAGCTATTCCCATGTATTAAGGGGAAAGTCCTACAAAACTGATGTGAGACATTCCCATATGCTAAATCTTATTTGCTGTTTAAAATGACAAATTGTGGTGATAGTCATGTAAAATCTACAATTATTGAGGAACTTAAGAGTATATGTAATATTTTTTAGGTTGTGGCATACAGCCTGCCTTGGAAAAGAGGGGGAAGTGATGGTCTTTGGAGGAAGTAAAGATGACCTGCATTTCCTGGACACAGTCAGTACATTTAATGTTTGTAAAATCATATTACTAGTGATAAAATCTTTTTAGTTCTAATTTTTAATGGTTTGTTTATTTTTATGGCAGAGGATTTAAATAGGCAGAATAATATATAAAGGTAAAGGTATCCCCTGTGCAAGCACCGAGTCATGCCTGACCCTTGGGGTGACGCCCTCCAGCGTTTTCATGGCAGACTCAATACGGGGTGGTTTGCCAGTGCCTTCCCCAGGCATTACCGTTTACCCCCCAGCAAGCTGGCTACTCATTTTACCGACCTCGGAAGGATGGAAGGCTGAGTCAACCTTGAGCCGGCTGCTGGGATTGAACTCCCAGCCTCATGGGCAAAGCTTTCAGACGGCTGCCTTACCACTCTGCGCCACAAGAGGCTCAAATAATTTATATTTGATCCATTTTGATAGACAATACCCCAAACTCTGGAGGGAGAAAAAGAATTCTTCCTGTCGCTTCTTTGCTCGGGTCGTTGTGTTCATTTTTATTTCTCCATGACTGATTAATTTTTTTGCATGCACTACAGCTGTGCTGCGACTCAAGCATTTATTAATCCATTGTTGTATTCATTTAATTTAAAAACCGCTCTCGCGAGCAGCAGAATCTACTAGATGTTAAAATATAGATATTTATTACTATTCATGTGCACATTTCAGATTTTAAAAACATCAATATTAATCATACACTGTTGCACAGATCCAATTCATATGGGCACAAACTGACCTAATACAAAGGACCAAACACATTTCAACCCCTCTTGGGTGGTCTGATATTAAAATTCACTGACTCAATATTGCAATAGAGACTACAAGGTGGTAAAAAGAATTCAAACAGGCTAGTGTAAAATGTATCCAGATCTCTCTCTCTCTCTAGGAGTCCTCTGTGCAAAATATTTCTTTCCCACAATTCCCAACTTATTATTGCCCCCTCTTAGCCTGAGTGCATTCTCATGTGTCTCTTATTTAGATTTAGATTTATATACTGCCCTCCCCCAAAAGCTCAGGGCGGTTTACAGGGAAACAGATACAGATAACACGAGGTAATACATATGACAACAGCAATAACACTACAACAATAACCCCAACATGATAACAGCAATAATAATAGGATAGAACTGCAAAGGAGCCTCAGCTCAACTCGGACTGGGACCCAGGAAGATTAGTGGCGGTCGTAATATTGGGGGGGGGGGTTGGGGGATGTGTCATGTTTGCTGTCCTTAGGATCCAGTCCTCTGTGTCACATGGTCGATTTACCCTTCTTTTGTTCTTGCTTAGGGACACTGCAGTGATTTGTTGATTTTCCAGACCCAACCCTACTCACTTCTCAGGTGAGTTGAGGAGGAATCGCAAATTCAGTATCATATGCCAGGTGGTTTTAGTGGCCCAGGGTTGTCCAGTCTTGGAAGCAGGGCCAGCCCCAGTTAGGATTTGGATGGAAGACTCTGAAGGAACTCCAGGGTTGCTGCATGGAGGCACACCTCCTCCCCTTCTCTCTTGCCTTGGAAACCCCGTGAGGGGTCACCAAAGGGCAGGGGTGGCCAAACTGCAGCTCTCCAGATGTCCATGGGCTACAATTCCCATGAGCCCCTGCCAAAACTGGCTCTCCAGTTGTCCGTAGACTACAATATGCATGAGCCCCTGCCAAACTGGCTCTCCAGATGTCCATGGCCTACAGTTCCCATGAGCCCCTGCCACACTGGCTCTCCAGTTGTCCATGGACTACAATATCCATGAGCCTCTGCCAAACTGGCTCTCCAGTTGCTCGTGGACTACAATTCCCATGAGCCCCTGCCAAACTGGCTCTCCAGTTGTCCGTGGACTACAATATCCATGAGCCCCTGCCAAACTGGCTCTCCAGATGTCCATGGCCTACAGTTCCCATGAGCCCCTGCCAAACTGGCTCTCCAGTTGTCCGTGGACTACACTATCCATGAGCCCCTGCCAAACTGGCTCTCCAGATGTCCGTGGCCTACAATACCCTTGAGCCCCTGCCAGCAGGGGCTCAAGGGAATTGTAGTCCACGGACATCTGGAGGGCCACAGTTTGGCCAGCCCTGCTACATAGCTTCTGCCACTTGACAGCACTTTCTGCCCCACCACCCCCGATGTGAGAGGTCGCTTAAACCTGGCAAGTCCCGTGTGCATGCAGGAGGCACAAGAAGCTCTGTGTGCTGCACTGTCCTCCGGGTTTCAGGAACTGTCCCTCGCCCACAGTAGGAGTTACTGCTCTGTGCAGAAAAGAGAATAGCGGTGCCACCTCAGAACCCAGGGGAGCTGCGGCTGGTGCTCCTCTGATTTCAGTGAGACATGAAAGTACAAAAGCATACATTGAATTGCACTTGTTGGCCAAACCCACTTCCAATCCAAGATGCCGTTGTTCTAGGCTGCTGCTTCCTCTCCCACTCCCTCCAACTAGAGTCTTTTGTCCCTTTCCTCCTAACCACTCCTCAGTTCCTGTGTCCTTTAGCCTACTCCTGAGGAGACCCTTTCTTCACAAGAGCCCTGTAGCACAGAGAAGGCCTTTAGCCTGCAGGGCATTAATGCTGGCTGTGGGTCCACATGTATGTTCAGTTGCTGCCCCTGCAGACCCACCTTGATCTTCCTTGCAGGTGGGCTCTCCCACTTCTCCCCCAGAGTCAGGGCCTTCTGGGGTGTGTGAGATCATTACAACAGGCCTGTAGTGTAGATCAGTGTTGTTATCCCCACGTCTGAGATATGGGCCTGTGACAGAGCCAATAACTTGAACTGTGCCGCTGTAAGCATTTACTCTCAGGCATCACTCCCATTCCGTGTAATGGAATTTGCTGCCTAGGAAGTTTATTGAGGATTGGAACCAAAAAAACCCCACTGAGTTTGAAGCTGACAGGAAGCGTTGGCCATCACATTATTATGGAGTGAGCACTGACATTTCTGCATGTTGTGGAGGTTAACAGCGGCAGCTTCTAACCTGGCAAGCAGGGTTGGAATCCCCGCTCTCCTCCACATGGAGCCAGCTGGGTGATCTTGGGTGCCTCACAGAGCAGTAACATCTGGGCTCCCTCAGCCCCACCTACCTCACAGGAGGGTGTTTGTTGTGGGGAGAGGAAAAGGAAGGTGATGGTCAGCTGCTTTAAGTCTCCCTTCGGTAGGGAAAAACGGGGTCTAAAAACCAACTCTACCTCTTCTATTACTGTCACAATAATTTGCTAACTCTGGCCAATTTCTTCCAGGCTTTGCCTTGACTGCATTGCTAAAAACGCTGTCCTCTTGGAGAATCAAATATCCTGGTTACCAGCCAAACTGCTTGAGCAAGCAATGGATAAAATCACTTACTGGGCAGCAGTCCACTGTCGGCAAGAAAAAATGGCTGAAACCGAAAGACAGGAGCAGAGCAATTCGGCCTAGCAGCGTTCTGCGGGGATCTGTGACATGCAGCACAGGCCATTCAGCGCATTTAGAAGTGTTTACTGGGGCGAATCTTCCAAGGATAGCTCTAGTCTGGAGATGTAGAAACATTCGATTATTTTTGGGTATCCGAGCACCAGTTAGAGCTAAATTGCCTTTGTGGCATTAGCTTGTCAGTTCTGAAGTTAATAATGACATTCTTGGGTGCCCTGAGCCACTTCATTAGTACCACTAAAGAGGCACATGAAGTTCCAGAGCATTAAATTTGGTTGTATTTCTGACTGTTGCCTCATGTTTGCCGTTTTCTGGAAAAGGGAATTCATATACACAGTCTAAAAATAGTATCCTTTGATTGGAGAGCACGTAGAAAGCCTTAGCTGAGATTTTGAGGGGCTGCATTATAATGCCAATCTGAAAATACCATGGAAATATGGCTGTACAAATGTACAAATGTCAGTTATCTTTCAAGTGTTTGCACTTTGTTAAGTAATTTTCATCTGCTAAGTCAGAGCACTTTCACTGAACCTTGGGGGGGTTTCTTTTGTAATTAATCAGAGTTTCAAAAATGTTTTACATGCCACACTTTGGATATGTAAAGTTTGTATTTAACATGGTTGAAAAATATTTGCCTTATTTATTGTAAAAACAAAATGTTTATAGAAATAATATTTTCTTATCTCTATTCGGGTGTTTAGTTAATAGTCATTCAAATCTGGTCTGCATTTGAATAGAATTGTGGTAGTCAAAAGTGTGAGGAAGGAAAAAAACTTTGAACTATTTTGAGCCAAAGATGGTTAGAGTGCAGTTTCCCCAGGACATCAGAAAGTCTTTCATTCTGTATACAGAAGTTCTGTTATGCCTCAGCTTCACAGTTAAGCATTATATTCCTGTGTGGCCATTTGTGCTGGGGGATTTCTGTTCTGAGGAAGAAAGGATGTGCCTACATTATTTGCCTCCTTGCTTGAGTCTCAAGTTGAAAAGGGGATTATGGATCTTTTTCTAGCCATTGACGTGGGCGCATCTTATTTGATGCAACTTATTTGGAGCAACATCACGCAGTTTTGATTCTGTAGTTGATTCTGTAGTTAATGCGAATGGCTTAACATTCCCAAATTCATGAGGACTTTTAAGTGTAAAAATAGGCCAATGGATTTTAGTCGGGTTATTAACAGACGGGGGGGGGGGGGTAATTTCCCTGTATCCTTCTCTCTCCAAATTCCCTCCCAGGTAAACTGCTCTACTGGGAACTCACACATCAAATTTTCCCACCCCTGTGCCTTTCACAGCTTCATTTCACTCAGAAACTTGACAGCAGACGTAGGGGTCTAGGGGTGAGAAGGTTCCCCGCTTGACATCTGCTTGTCAAGCAGCTATTAACAGCCTGCTTTGCAATCCCAGTTTTTGTGAGATTCCTTCCCTGGAACTCACCAGATTCTCTCTCTGCACTTTGCCTCTGCCTTTCATTTGTTTTCCTTTTGATATTTGGGAGTTCTCTATTGTTCTTGCATTCTGCTCCCCTTTACGTGCAGTCCACACCTGGGGCAACTTCCTATTTTCAAAAGGAGTCATTGGTCTGCATCAGCACAAAGGATATGCTCAGTTCTGTTAGGAAGCCCATTGCTTTTTGAAAGATGCTACATGTAGGGTGGGAGATGATGATGTAGACTGGAATCACAGTGTGAGGGGGGGAAGTAAAACAGCCCGCTTGCATTGTTTTCTCACTCCGAAATTGCTCCAGGAAACTGCCATTTGGAACTGGGGAAAAGTGCTGGAGGGAGGCTTATCACCGCCCATCTCCCCAATTCCTGCTTCCAATCAGGTCCTCACATGCCTTGCAAGTGGCTTTTTATAATGCTGGGATCTCCAGACACAAGCCACAAAGGTGCAGTCACTCAAGAAGAGAGTTTGCACAAGCCCTCGTGAAACTAACAGGAGCTGTGCAGAAACTCAGCAGTATCCTGGAAAAACTCCATCGTGAGGCCAAGAGAAGTTCTTTCCCCACAAGGTTGTGCCAGATATTTAGAAGTCATGGAAAGAATGTGCTTAGAACTGGTTTGATTATTCTACCAGTGTCCAGTAAGACAAGACTGATGAAGTTACTGGAAAGGCTGCCCTAAGCTGAAGCACTCACCAGGGAAATTTGACACGGCCTTGGGCAGCAGCATCTTGTGATCCGAGCCCAAAAACATCTGATGAGGAAAGTACCGCTAACATTTCTAATTTTGAAAATGTCTTTGGAGCCAGGTCCCGATAATATCAAGCGTGCCTGTATCAACTTATGTTTTCATGAATGTTTTATAAGATCTGTGAAAGGAAAGCCAATTGATCCTTTTTTCCCCCTTTGCAATACAGAAATAAAAACATGGAGATCTGATTGTTTCTCTTGTTTGTTTGTTTGTTTGTTATATCTATATACCGCCCTCCCTCAAGGCTCAGGGCAGTTTAATTGGAACGTAAATAATTATACATTGAACTCAGTTTTGCCCATAAACTAGAATATAACAATGGTAATAATAACAGTAACAGAAGAAAACAGTTTAACAGAATAGTAATCAGGGCCCAGTAGGGATGGTTGATTCTGTCCGACCTCTACCAAATGCCTGGCGGAAGAGCTCCCTTTTGCAGGCCCTGCGGAACTGCTTTAGTAGATATGCTAATTAAGAATGGAAAACACTTGCTCCTTGTCCATGTTCTCTGTTTTTTAAAACAGTTGCCTAGAATCTACAAGTCTAATTTCTAAATATAGGGGAAGAGCTTAAAAGCGTCACTGAACCTTGGGGGAGAGCAGAGACTACGTATCACATTAGAGGCAATGTCTAAGGCTCCTTGACACAATGAGTTATTCAAATGTGGAATTTGCTGCCAGAGCAATATGGTGAAAGCCACGGGCATAGGCTTAAAAGGGATTGGACAGATTCATGGAGGATAGCTCAGGGCTGTAAAGTATGGTCGGTATAAAAATCCAAATAAATATATAAATCCAAATAAATAGAATTGGCTACTAGCCATGGTAGCTATGTTCAGAGGCAGTAAATACCTGGGAAAGCATGCCCTGTGGCCACCCCTGCTATGCATAGGGTGGCCAAACTGTGGCTGTCCAGATGTCCATGGACTACAATTCCCATGAGGCCCTGCACATCTGGAGAGCCACAGTGTAGCCACCCCTGCCATGCACAGTTGCATTGCCCAAGGTCCCTAATTTCTCTGAGTAACCGTGTGAAACATTTTGCACAGCGTGGCCAGAAGGGCTCATGGGAATTGTAGTCCGTGGCCCCTGTAAAGCCCCACTTCGGCCGCCGTACCTGCACAGAGAACCCTTCCTGCATAATCCAGCTCTGCGCAGCATTTTGCCCGCCTTCCCCCTCTGCCACTCAGCCACGCCCACCAATCAGCTCTCGAGCCGGGCGGCCCTTCCGAACGCCGCACGAGCCCTCAACGACCGACTCACCCCGGCCAGCGCGTCCCCGCGCCGTCCATCTTTCTAGGAGGAGGCGGGACTTCCGCCTGTGACAGCGCGGGCAAGCCGGATATCCGGCCGGCGGCGGATGTTGACAGTTGAGAGGCTCGGTTAAGGTGAGTGGATGGGGGGGGGAACCGTCCCTCCTTCCGCTACAGGTGTGTGTGTGGGGGGAGGGGGTGCTCCCATAGACCCCCCCCGGCCATAGGGGAGGGTCCCTCTTCGGCTTCCTTCCTGGGGGGGGGCTTCATCCTCTTCGTTCTCCGCCCCCCCACATATGCAGGGGAGGGGACGATAAAGGAGGACATTTGAGAGGTTCCCCTCAGTTGCCAGGGGAAAGGGGGCCTCGAGGCCCAGGGTCCTGTTTGCAGGGGGGGCAGGGCTCCCCTCGCCAGAAGGGGGTATCCTGGGGTTGCCACCCTCCAGGGGGGGCCTGGAGGTCTCCCAGAATGACAGCTCAGTTTCCATTATATAAGATGGCTGATTGTGGGGGGGGGTCACATCCATGCTGAGCTTCTTCCCCAGGCGCCACCCCAAATTTCCAGGGATTGTCCATTCTGGAGATGTCAACCCCAGGATACTCAAAAAT
The DNA here is from genome assembly GCF_049243985.1 of Paroedura picta. Taxonomy (NCBI): domain Eukaryota; kingdom Metazoa; phylum Chordata; class Lepidosauria; order Squamata; family Gekkonidae; genus Paroedura; species Paroedura picta. The sequence continues at coordinate 183,327,962 of NC_135370.1, read as the reverse complement.
GTGTTTCCTTCCCCCCTACAGCCTGAGGCAGTGTGCATTTTCCCCCTGCCTCCTCCTCTAGCAAGGCTGAGCTCTGTGTTTACTTAGAGCGGGCTTTCTCAAACCCTGGGGTTTCTTGACAGCTCTGGAAGGGTTTCCCAAATAGGTGGGAGTCAATTATTTTTAATGTATTTTTTAAATTTGTTAAACATTTATTGTTATGTTGACCTGCCGCCCCCAATGGCCAGTGATTGGGCCTGGTGGGGGGAAAGGGGAAGGGTCCGGGTGGGCGCGTCCACTGCTATGCTTTCCCAACTGTTTCCTGCACAATTGTGTCACTTCCGGAGCTTGAAGAATGTTTTTTTTTTTGGGGGGGGGGGGAGTTCTCAATGGTAAAAAAGTTGAGAAAGGCTGGCTCAGAAGGAGGGAACATGGGGGGGGGGGCTTGCATCGCATGCTTCTGCAGGGTCTTTCAGTGCCTGCTAAGCCTGTCACCTGCAACACCTTTCCAAATGGGCTGGTGGGTTAATGGAGGAGGGAACCTGCCCAGTTGCTCAGCTTTCCAGAAGGATGTTTAGGTTTGAATCCAGAAGCACTTGAGAGACCTGCAAGACTGGGGGGGAGGGATGTTTTGAAGTTCCCTTTCTTGGAAACTTGATCATTCTCCCAGCCTGAGGGGATGAAGCAGAGAAACAGTTTACTGTGTGCGTGTTTTTGGCAAACAGATGCTCTATGCTGCTCCCTCCCAAACCCGAGAGAGAAAAAAATTTTAAATTAGGTTAGCTGTAGTGACTGGGAGTGAGGGATAATAGGGAATGATTCATTTGTGTTCAGCATTTTTAAATTATTATTATTATATTTATTTATTTCCCGCCTCTCCCTATAAGGCTCGAGGTGGGTAACAATAGACTCAGTAATAATCTTAACCCCATTAAAATCTCCACTAAAAGACTTTAAAATACCAACATGACGGCCCAATGGGGGCCCAAAAGCAGTTTACATTGTTTTCCTCTCCTCCAAACAACCCTGTGAGGTGGGTCAGGCTGAAGAAGAAGAAGAAGAAGAAGAAGAAGAGTTGGTTCTTAAATGCCGCTTTTCCCTACCCGAAGGAGGCTCAAAGCGGCTTACAGTCGCCTTCCCATTTCTCTCCCCACAACAGACACCCTGTGAGGGAGGGGAGGCTGAGAGAGCCCTGATATCACTGCTCGGTCAGAACAGTTTTATCAGTGTTGTGGCGAGCCCAAGGTCACCCAGCTGGTTGCATGTGGGGGAGCGCAGAATCGAACGTGGCATGCCAGATTAGAAGTCTGCACTCCTAACCACTACACTAAACTGGCTGAGAGGCTGTGTCTTCCCCGAGATCATGAAGCAAGCTTCTGTGGTATGTGGGGATTTGAACCTCGGTCTCCCAGATACTAGTCTGACACTCTTAACCACTACAGCAGACTGGCTTTCTTAAGCCATTAGGCTTATGGTTGAGGGGAAACCACCGGATCCAACTCTTTGGAATCCTTGGGCAGCTCAAGAGATCCCCTGGATTGGAATAAATAGCCAAGAGGCAGCTCTTCTTTCCTTTAGGTGGTGCTCTCCTCCCCCTTCCCTGGCACAAGGCTGCAGGGTTGGCTTTTCTGGGACAGCAATTAGGATGTGTATGAGGCGTTGGACTTGGATGTGAGTGAAGCAGCTGTGGAAGGAATCTTGTTTTCCCTGCTCTGGCAGGTAGGGTGAGGAGCTTTATTCACACTTTCCATTTAAAGAGTGTGCACGTCTTGTGATTTTCAGCCTTCTACAGTTAACAGGAGCCTTGTTGGGTGTCTGGGCCTTCCTTTTAAGCTTGGTCGTTCCAATAGACAGGTTGTCTCTTCCCCTTCTCTTTTAAGGTTTACGATAACAGCTTTAGGTTATGGGTGGAAAGATCCTGGCTGAATATTAGGGAAAAAATCTTTATGGTCAGAGTACTTCTGCAGTGGAATTGGCTTCCTGGGGAGATATTGAGTGTTGCCCTCACTGGCTGCCTTAAGGCAGTGGCTGGACAAACACTTGTCAGGGATGCTTTAGGCTGATCCTGCACTGAGCAGGAGGTTGGACTAGGTGGCCCTTTCCAGCTCTATAGAAAGTGTGGCCCTTTCCAGCTCTATGATTCTAAGGAAGGGCTGATTCTAAGGAAGGGCTTCTCTGTGCTAGCTGGATCATCACCATCTTACCCTTCTTTGTCTCGAAAGTACAAGGCTACACCTTTGGCATGGCAGATGACAATGAAGACTTGCAAGCGGACGAGGATCTCCCTGCCCCAGAGGAGGAGACATTTGACCAGCTGGAGAACAACAGCCCTGCTGAACGTAGCGGTCACGTGGCAGTCACTGATGGCCAGTTCATGTTCGTGTGGGGCGGATATAAGGTAAGAGGCCTTTCTCAGACTCCTCTCCAGTTGAAATGCACACAGAGGAAGCAGTTTGTTCATTCCCCAAGCCCACAGAGCAGAGGCCTGGAAAAGATCCAAAAGGGATCACCAGTGGAGGATTGAGGAGGAGAAGGAGGAGGAGGCTGGCTGGATACCTTTTCTTGGGACAGCAACATGCCTAGTCTTGGGAAAGGGCCATGGCTCAGCGGCAGAACATCTGCTTGGCACAAAGAAGGTCCCAGATTTAATCCCTAGCATCTCCAGTGGAAAGGACCAGGCAGGCGGTGATGGGGAAGACCTCAGCCAGAGACCCTGGAGAGCAGCTGCCAGTCTGAGTAGGAAATACTGACCTCAATGGACTGAGGGGCAGGTTCAGCATAAGGCAGCTTCTTGTGTTCGTGCCTCTTCCAGAAGGCCCCATGATCTTACACGGATTCTGCTCTGGACTCTGCAGCCAGTCTGAGCATCTTGGCCTGTGTGCTTTTGCAAGATAGAAGAACTGCCTCATAATGAAATCCATTCTAGAGAGGCCTAGGACTGCCCTTTATGAATTCCTTACAGAATCATTCCAGAAGATGCTTCTAGAAACGTTTTAACTAAGAAGTTAAAAACTCTCCCTCCGGTCTCCCCCTAGTACCTGGAGACTAAGCAGATGTTGTACTAGTGTTAACCAGGTGTGGGATGGTGGGAGGAGGGGTCCTTGGCCTCACCCCAATGCCTGGGGAAAGAGTGCCATTTTACAGGCCCTTCGGAATGTGGGGAGTTCCACAAGAGCCCACATCTCTGCCAGTGGCTCATTCCACCCGGCTGGAGCCTGGCTGTGGTTGAGGCCAAGCGACTGCAAGTTGGAACCTGCTGAGCAGAGAGTTTTTTGGGTGGCCTACTCGGAGAGGCAGTCCCTCAGGTACATGGGTCCCAGGCCACATAAAGCCTTAAATGATTTAAAAAATAACAATTGGGCAGAAAATTGGGGATCTGGGTGAAACAAATAGAAGTGCAGCAGTTCCCTGAAGCATCCCAAGATTTTCAACCGGTATTGGCATGCTTTAAAAAAAACGAATGGCTGTGTATAACTCGAGCTCCTTTGAGCTCCCGGCATGAAGCAGAAGACCGGGATATTTTAAAGCCATGATCTCTGAGGTGATGTGACTCCCCCCCCCTTTTCCACCTGCTGCAGAATTCCCAGATGAGAGGATTTAATGACTTCTACCTGCCTAGAGATGAGATCTGGAATTACAACATGGAAACCGGAAGATGGTAGGCTACCCGAGAGAATGTATGTATGCAGCGAGTGGCTGCTCAGGGGGCTTTTGCCGTTCACTGCCCTGGTATCCAAATGTGGTGCCTTAAATTCTTAATGCTCAGGAGTCTCCACAAGACCAGCCATGGAAGAGATCTACACTAATCTGGCTAGGAAGAGCTCAGACTTGATAGATGATAAATAGAAGGGTGAATAGGATCAGCCTTTATCAATTTTGTTTTACTGTTGAGAAGCCCCTTAATCATTTGTCAGGCTTCGAGAAAGCCCATAAGTGGTGTGATCATTTCTATTTACATTTCTATGTAAATGTTCTAAAATGTTTTATGTAAACCGCCCAGAGACGTAGGGAAGGGCAATATAAAAATCTAAATTAATTAAATAAATAAAAACAAATCATGGGGATTATAGTTGGGAAGCAGAGCTGTGTGCATGCCCACCTGGGGACCCTTCCCTCCCCACCACCCCTAGAGCCATCACTGGCCATTTTGGGAAGCGAGGGAACAGGTCGACATGACCATATATGTCATATTACTGGAAAACGTTTGACAGATTTAAATATATATTTAAAAAAGTAACTCCCACCCATTCAGGGCTATTAAGAAAGCCTGAATTGGATGGATGGATAGAAAGACAGAGATAGAGGGATAAAGAGATGGACAGAGACAGAGACAGAGAGAGCTGACGCATGAAGACTTGATCTTTTCTACTTCTCTGGGTATCTAGATAGATAATTATTTGCAGACCAAGGGGAGGGGAACAGGCATAACCACAACTAGATCCCAGATAAGAGCAGAATAATTTTTAAAATTGGGACTCCATTTTGCAACAAATTTGGAAATTGCTGCCCTGCACAAGCAGAAAAGCATTCAGTGCTCCCCTTTCTACAGCCTCTATTGTGGGTCAGTTTTAATTTGCACCCCACATTCTCCAGCCAGCTCAAGGCAGGTAACATCCAATGAATCCTTCCCTGTTGATGTGCGACTGGATTTCAACACGATGCTGGTGAGGCAGGAGCGCTTCGTTGTGGGGTCTTTGAGGTGGGCTGCCCTCTGCGGCAGGCACCTAAAACGCTCACGTGTGTGCTGTTTCGTGCGGGGCAGAAGCTGTGGAGCTGCAGTCTCCCGGGTTTAGTGATCTTGCTTTGCCACTGTCACACTGAAACTGGTCCAGAAAGTTCTGGTTATCCGAAAAAGTCTCTTCCAGGCATGCTTTGGGAGAGTGTGACTTGACTTTTGGGGCGGCAGTCGTGCTGCGCGGTCTCTGGATCCCAGTGCTTATTGGAAACGGCAGGGAAGCCCTCAAAAGGATGTTGTCTACCCAAGAGCCTTTCTGACTCTGTCTTACCAGGACAAAGCACCGGACAGCCGGAGACGTTCCCCCTTCCATGTCGGGCAGCTGTGCCATTTGCGTGGACAGAGTGTTGTACCTGTTTGGAGGACATCATGAACGCGGCAACACTAATATGGTCAGTCGCTCGACGAGGGGGGAAATGCACCGTTTGAGCCACCCTCACATTAAGAAGAGCTCGGCTGGGTCAGAAACAACGGTGGGGCGTTGCAAAAGATTTCCCACAAACGTGCCCTACGCTCTCTCCGTGCAAATTGGATGAGCAGTCATGGTCCCTGGTGCCCACCCTCGTAACCCCTCCACAGCACTGGCTCTCGCACCACGCTGCGAATGAATCACGACCCGGCTTTCCAGCATCCGGTTTGAGCCGCGTTTCTCTAGGAGAGTCTTTGTGTTCCGACCCTGCCTCTCCCCTTCCCTCCCTCGCAGTTCTACATGCTGAATTCCCAAGTGAACGAGAAACTCCTGCAGTGGGTCCGCGTGGAGTGCCAGGGGGCGCCTCCGTCCTCCAAGGACAAGCTTGGCGTTTGGGTGTACGAAAACAAGTAAGTCGGCCAGAACAAAAGCCGGGCCGATCCAGGCAGTGCTTCCTTGGCGTAGAACTGATTGCGGGATTGGCCATCTCCTTTTGATAAAGTGCAGCAGGCAGCCGTGGCCCTGCACACAGGTGAGCTCTGAGAAGAAGAAGAAGAGTTGGTTCTTATCTGCCACTTTTCCCTGCCCGAAGGAGGCTCAAAGCGTCTTACAGTCGCCTTCCCTTTCCTCTCCCCACAACAGACACCCTGTGAGGGAGGGGGGGCTGAGAGAGTCCTGAGATTACTGAAGAAGAAGAAGAGTTTGTTCTTTTATGCCGCTTTTCTCTACCCAAAGGAGTCTCAAAGCGGCTTCCAATCGCCTTCCCTTCCTCTCCCCACAACAGACACCCTGTGAGGGAGGGGAGGCTGAGAGAGCCCTGAGATTACTGAAGAAGAAGAAGAGTTGGTTCTTATATGCCGCTTTTCCCTACCCTAAGGAGGCTCAAAGCGGCTTCCAATCACCTTCCCTTTCCTCTCCCCACAGCAGACACCCTGTGAGTTGGGTGAGGCTGAGAGAGCCCTGAGATTACTGAAGAAGAAGAAGAGTTGGTTCTTAGATGCCACTTTTCTCTACCCCAATGAGTCTCTGATATCACTGCTCGGTCAGAACAGTTTTATCAGTGCTGTGACTAGCCCAAGGTCACCCAGCTGGTTGCATGTGGGGGAGCGCAGAATTGAACCTGGCATGCCAGATCAGAAGTCCGCACTCCTAACCACGACACCAAACTGGCATGGAGGAGGCCAGTGCCAAACCAAAGCCGCTGCAACCCCCAAGAAAGGGCCACACGACCCTTCAAGGGGTCGCGACCCCTGGGTTGAGAACAGCTGGAGGGCGGTGTTGGACTAGATGGCCTCTGTGGGGACCCTTTCAATTCTGAGGGTCTGCGGTGCTTTCAGCAAGGTCCCCCCGCCAAAGATCATAATGGATGAATATGCCCTCTATTGGAAATAAAATCTTCTGTTTGAAAAATCGCTTCAGTGCCATTTTGACAGAGGCTGTCCTCAAAAAGGAAAAGGCATCTCTTCCCAGAAGCTTCCAGGGCTGAATAAAGCTGAAAAGATTTTTGAAAGACAGGGTTGGGACAGCAAGTTTCATCTTTATAACAAGGAAAGCCACGCTCCCAGGATAACTCTGTCTCTGAGGGAAACACCACTGATTTTTGGAGGGAACATTTATCTCACTGGGGAGATGGGTGAAGAGAGGTATCCATCGTAGTTCCTGTCATTCAGTGGGAGTATCCCCCCCCCAAGCCCTTCCCCCTCTGCAGAGCAAACCCTCGCTTGGTGTATTTCACTAAGATGTCAGCTTTTTCCTTGGCTAACCTCCCACCCCTTCCTTTGGCCAGGCTGATATTCTTTGGTGGCTACGGGTACTGCCCCGAAGGGAAGCAAATCGGAACGTTCGAGTTTGATGAGACCTCTTTCTGGGTAAGTTCCGCTTCTCCCACCCCAGAACTCCCTCAGCCTTGGAAGGCCACAGGCCTGCTGAGAACGCCCGTGTCTTTTGAACATGCAACAGCTGTTCCGTAAAAAGGGGGTCGTCGGCCCCCGGGCCGCGAAGGCCTCGGGCGACTTCTAACAGCCTCTCTGTTCCTGCCGAAAGAATTCAGGTCTTCCCCGAGGGTGGAACGACCACGTCCACGTGCTGGACACGGAGACGTTTACGTGGAGCCAGCCCGTGACCACCGTAAGGCCCTTTCTCTTTCTCCTTCGCTCTCCCGGCCCCCTCTCTGCAGAAGGCCGTCATTCACAGTCCACACAGTGCGTGGAGGGGGAGCTCAGAGGCCCCTCCTCACCCTGCGTGGTGCTTGGGAGCGCCTGTGTACCTGCTGACACCTTTTCTGGCACAGGTGAAGTATTTTTAGAAAGGGGGGGTTGGGCTTTTCCCCAGAAAGGCTTCTGATTGGCTCTGCAAGTTTTTAAAAACATGGCTTGGCAGTGACAGCCACTATCACACAAGGATCCCCACTGTGACTGCAGGTAATCTGTGGCAGCCATTTTTAGGGATATTTATTATGTGATTTATATCCCGCCACTCCCATTCCAATGGCTTGTGGCTGGTCACAAAGTCCTCCATAAAAACCCCCATTGAAAGGACATTCCAAATACGATAAACACGGTAAAAGCATGGGGAGGGGAGGGGAGGGGAGGGGAGGGGAGGCTCCCTGTGCGGGAGGTGAAGCTGAGAGAGAGCCCTGAGATTCCTGCTCGGCACCTCTGCAAAGCATCGCATTTGGGGGATGAGGTGGGGGGTGGATACTTTTGCAAGCCGCTGCACGCTTTCTGAATGACGCTTCCTGATTTTCTCCCTGCAGGGCAAATCGCCCTCCCCCCGGGCCGCCCACGCCTGCGCCACAATTGGGAACCGCGGCTACGTCTTTGGGGGCAGATACCGAGTGAGCAGAAGGGCCGGAGCGGGAAGGGGGCTGCCTCAGTGGGGCCGGCTGCTTTAAGACCGCTTCTCTCTCTCTCTTTCGCGTCAGGACTCTCGGATGAACGATCTCTACTCTCTCAACCTGGACACGTGGAGTTGGCAGGAGATGTGAGTACGGGCCGGGCCCTCCCAGCTTTATGGCTGCCCTTGGGAATGGAATATTCCTGCGTTCCCTCTCGAGGGTCTTGCCTTCCTCCTTGTCGCTCAGCAGAACGCCCTCTGCTGGGTCCCAGATCCAGGCCACAGGAATACCAGCTAAAGGGCGAGGCAGAAGGTGACCCGAAAGGCCTCCTTCTGAGCTGCTGCCAGTCTGAGTAGAGAATCCTCACCTTTTAACGGACCGAGGCTTTTCATGTGTGTGGCTCAGAGGTAGAGCGTCTCTGTGGCATGCAAAAAGTCCCCGGTTCAATTCCCGGCATCTCCACTTAAAAGGAACTGGTAGGAGGTCCTCAAGCTGAGAGCCTCGAGATCCGCTGCCCACCAGCCAGTCCCAACCTTTCGACTGTGGGGGAGCCCCTGAAATAATATCTGAGGCTCCGAGGAGCCCTGGAAGTGATGTCAGATGGACATGTGACATGCCACTTGAAGTGACATCAGCACCCGTATTAACAGGCAGGCCGGAGGAGGACTGGGAGGGGAGAGAGACGGGCAGCGGTTTAAGGCAGAAGCGGGCGTGCAGGCTCTACCCTCTCCCAGGCACAGAAACCACGAGGGAGCTCACTCACTCATTCTCGGAAGTGGCCGGGTTCCTACCTTGTAACCAAGTCCATTAAGGCAGGAGGTGGAGCCCCTCTGGAGCCCCCATGGACCCCCAGGAGTCTGTGGACCCTCGTTGGGAATCCCTGCAGTAGACAGTGCTGGCCCAGATGGGCTGAGGGTCCAATTCCGCACCAGCCAGCATCAGCTCTGTTGATTCCACCTGCAGCCTTGCTAGAGCAGCGGCTGAGCCTCCCCCCCCCATCTCCCCTGCCCCTTTACCTTGCCCCTGCTAAAACCCAGGATGCTCCGAGGCTGGACAGGAGTGCCGAGTTCGAGAACTCGTGTCTGGAGGAGAACCTCTTCGTGGTTTCCCAGCCAAGAGCATGACTTGCTGGGGGGGGGGCGAGGGGAGGGGGGCACCTGGGCTCACCAAGCCCCTCCCCTCGTACTCCCTGCCACCATGTTGACTCGGCTTCCCCCCGTTTCTAGTGTCTCCCACGGGGCGTGTCCCATCGGCCGCTCCTGGCACTCCTTGACGCCGGTGTCGTCGGACCACCTCTTCCTCTTTGGCGGCTTCACCACCGACAAGCAGCCGCTGAGTAAGTACTTCTCCGAAGCCAAAGGAGGGCCCTCCCACTGGCTGGATCGCAGGGGAAGGGGCTCTTGGCGTGATTGGCAGCCACACTTGCTCCAGGGGCAGGGGAGACCGCTGTGCCACTCTTCCCAGGGACACACACACACACACATTCCTCTGAAGTAGCGGTTTTGATTCTGATTTTCAAGTGGCAAATCCAGCGCATGAAACAGCACAGCAGGAGTGGCTTATTAGAATTGTTCTTCCCTCATCATGGGGTGCGTGTAGCATCACCAGAACTGCCTGACACCTGGGCAAGGGATGCTTGGAGGCGCTTTCCCATTGCCTGCCTCGGTCATGCCCCCCACCCACATCCTTGGAGGTCTCTCAGCCACATCCTAGCCAGTTGGCCGTGCTCAGCTTCCAAGACCTGACGGGATGGGCCTTCCTGGGACTATCCAGGTGTGGGCAGCTTGTTCGTAGCCACATCGGAAATAAGGGGGTTTCCCTGATCATTTGCCCCGACCGGGACTGATCGGATCTCAGAAGCTAAGCAGGGTCAGCCCTGGCTGCTACTTGGGTGGGAAAAGGCCAAGGAAGCCCTGGATTGCCATGCAGAGGCAGGCAGTGGCAAACCAGCTCTGAACATCTCTTGCCTTGAAAAACCCACCGGGGGCGGCATACGTCCGCTGTGACTCGACAGCAAACCCAAAAAAAAAATCCTGCCGTTCGGCTAAGAGGTCCCAGTGGGCAAAGTCTTAGTCTGTCTGTAGTAGCAGCAAAGAGCCGGAATTCAGGAGCACCTGAAAGACTAACAGAATTCGTGGCAGGGAAGGAGCTATCACCCGTCACGGCTCACTTCTTCAGAGTCCAGGAGCCCCTTCCAGAAGGACCACGTTTGTAGCAGGGGAGGGCCTTCTGTGGGTCACAGCTTAGTTCTCTGGATAGCCAAACAAGTGAGATGCGACTCAAATTGGCTTCGGAATATCTCTGCCCAACTAGATCGGAGCCCCGCTCCTTCTGGCGTCAAGGAGAAAGGCCTTCCAGCTCCAGACATCTCCTCTGCTTCTTTCAGGTGACGCCTGGATTTATTGCATCAGTCAAAACAAGTGGACACAATTCCAGCACAACTACACAGAGAAGCCCCGGTAAGGAGTGCTGCATAAACCATTACTTGGCATCGGAAGGCACTCAGGGCAGGCAGCCGTGCCAGTTCATGAAAAGCTGATGGAGACACAATTCTGGGCAGGGGTGTGTGTGAACGTGATCTTGGGGTCCTTGTGGACTGCAAGCGAAATATGAGCAGACAGGCTGATGCTGCAGTAAAGAAGGCCTCACATCAAAATCACAAGATGTCCTAGTCCCACTGCATAACCCACGGGTCAGACTCCAACTTGAGTCTTGTGTGCCATTCTGGAGGCCTCACTTCTAAAAGAAGGTGGACTGAATGGAGAGGGATAAGAATGAACTGGGCCAGGGAAGCAAGCCCTACAAGGAAAGGGTGCGGGACGAGGGGGTGATGTTCAGCTGGAGAAGAGGAGGTTGAGAGGGGACATGATTGCCGCTGGCTTTTGGAGGGCAGGGAAGGGTTCCTGTTGGCAGTAGAGAACAGGACCTGTGGGAATGCCTATGCATGCAGAACAGTACTGCCTAGATATCAGGGGGAAAATTTCAGTTGAAATAGGCCAACAGTGGAAGGGGCTGCCTAAGGAGGTGGGGAGCTCCCCCTCACTGGCGGTCTTCAAGCAGCGGCTGGACAGATCCTTCTCCTGGATGCTGGAGGCTGATCCTGCACTGAGCAGAGGGTGGGACTAGATGGCCTGCATGGCCCCTTCCCACTCTAGGATTCTAGGAGTCTAGTTCAGCAGTGGAAGGGGCTGCCTCAGGAGGTGGGGAGCTCCCCCTCACTGGCCGTCTTCAAGCAGCGGCTGGACAGATCCTTCTCCTGGATGCTGGAGGCTGATCCTGCCCTGAGCAGGGGGTGGGACTAGATGGCCTCTATGGCCCTTCCCACTCTAGGATTCTAGGAGTCTAGTTCAGCAGTGGAAGGGGCTGCCTCAGGAGGTGGGGAGCTCCCCCTCACTGGCCGTCTTCAAGCAGAGGCTGGACAGATCCTTCTCCTGGATGCTGGAGGCTGCTCCTGCACTGAGCAGGGGAGTAGAGGGCCTTGATGGCCCCTTCCCCCTCTTAAGCTTCTATAAAATAAATTCTACCCATTTTGCACCATTAGTCCTGGCCCTGTTTTTCCGTACTCCGTGTCTGGTGTGGCTCCTTATTTTCTGGTCTACATTAATGTATACTCTTGGGAAGGGGAATTGATCCCTCTATGTTTTTAAGCCTTTGGGCACCATTGGAATTCTGCCCCAGGGCGGTGGGTGCAGCCACGGCATGTCTCCTGCGGGAAGGGAAGCCCCACAGCGAAAGGAAGGCCCATGTGGGGCAGAATTGGGGTAATTCTAAAAAAATGTCCTGGGAAAGGGGCATGAGGGAGAATGAAACTCCGGGGCAGCAGCTGTTCCTGGAATGTTTCCTGCGTAGCCCACCAAATGTCCTCCTGAGCAAGAACCTCAGCTGGCCCCAACCACTCAATGGGTGGGCACCATGTTGGGGACTCCGGCTCTTGCTTTCTCGTCACCCCCAGAATCTCAGCCAAATGTGTCTCTCGGCATCTCTGCCGTCTCGAGATTTAATGCTGGCCCTTGGTTTGTGGCTCCCGTTTCAGGCTTTGGCATACAGCCTGTGCCAGCAAAGAAGGGGAGGTGATCGTCTTCGGGGGCTGTGCCAACAATTTACTCGCCCATCACAAAGCCGTAAGTTTTGTTGTGTTTAAGAGTGCCTGAGGTGTGTGTCACTGGTTTCTCCCTTGGGAAAGGGTGGGGAGTGCAAGAACGGCCCCTGGTCAGCTGTGGCACAGAAACATTCACTTCTCTGGCAACTTCCATGGATGCACCACAGGGAGCAGCTGTCCACAAGCAGGGGGGAGGAGCCATGGTAAGAACATCGGAAGAGCCCTGCTGGATCAGGCCAGTGGTCTGTGTAATGGGGTATCTGGTCTCAGTTGGTGGCCAAGCCAGCAACAGGGCAGGGAGGCTGAGGCCTTCCTAAGAGCATCAGAGGAGCCCTGCTGGGTCAGACCAGGGGTCCATCCGGTCCAGCCTCCTGTCTCACACAGGGGCCAGCCAGTTCCTCTGGAGGGCCAGCAACAGGGCAGAGAGGCCGAGGCCTTCCTAAAGACATCAGGAGAGCCCTGCTGGGTCAGACCAGGGTCCATCCAGTCCAGCCTCCTGTCTCACACAGGGGCCAGCAAGTTCCTCTGCAGGGCCAGCAACAGGGCAGAGAGGCCGAGGCCTTCCGAAGGATATCAGGAGAGCCCTGCTGGATCAGACCAGGGGTCCCTCCAGTCCAGCCTCCTGTCTCACACAGGGGCCAGCCAGTTCCTCTGGAGGGCCAGCAACAGGGCAGAGAGGCCGAGGCCTTCCTAAGGACATCAGGAGAGCCCTGCTGGGTCAGACCAGGGGTCATAGAATCATAGAACCATAGAGTTGGAAGGGGCCATACAGGCCATCTAGTCCAACCCCCTGCTTAACGCAAGATCTGCCCTAAGCATCCTAAAGCATCCAAGAAAAGAAAGAAAGTCCTGCTGGATTAGACCATTGAAGGTCCACCTTGCCCAGTATCTTGTCTCACACAGCCAGTTCCTTTGGAGGGCGAGCAACAGGGCAGAGAGGCCGAGGCCTTCCTAAGGACATCAGGAGAGCTCTGTTGGGTCAGACCAGGGATCCACCTAGTCCAGCCTCCTGTCTCACACAGGGGCCAGCCAGTTCCTCTGGAGGGCCAGCAACAGGGCAGAGAGGCCGAGGCCTTCCTAAGGACACCAGGAGAGCCCTGCTGGGTCAGACCAGGGGTCCATCTAGTCCAGCCTCCTGTCTCACACAGAGGCCAGCCAGTTCTTCTGGATGCCAGCAACAGGGCAGAGAGGCCGAGGCCTTCCTAAGGACATCAGGAGAGCCCTGCTGGGTCAGACCAGGGGTCCCTCCAATCCAGCCTCCTGTCTCACACAGGGGGCAGCCAGTTCCTCTGGAGGGCCAGCAACAGGGCAGAGAGGCCGAGGCCTTCCTAAGGACCCCAGAAGAGCCCTGCTGGGTCAGACCAGGGGTCCATCAAGTCCAGCCTCCTGTCTCACGCAGGGGCCAGCCAGTTCCTCTGGAGGGCCAGCAACAGGGCAGAGAGGCCGAGGCCTTCCTAAGGACATCAGGAGAGCCCTGCTGGGTCAGACCAGGGGTCCATCCAGTCCAGCCTCCTGTCTCACGCAGGGGCCAGCCAGTTCCTCTGGAGGGCCAGCAACAGGGCAGAGAGGCCGAGGCCTTCCTAAGGACATCAGGAGAGCCCTGCTGGGTCAGACCAGGGGTCCATCAAGTCCAGCCTCCTGTCTCACACAGGGGCCAGCCAGTTCCTCTGGAGGGCCAGCAACAGGGCAGAGAGGCCGATGCCTTCCTAAGGACATCAGGAGAGCCCTGCTGGGTCAGACCAGGGGTCCATCCAGTCCAGCCTCCTGTCTCACACAGGGGCCAGCCAGTTCCTCTGGAGGGCCAGCAACAGGGCAGAGAGGCCGAGACTTTCCTAAGGACATCAGAAGAGCCCTGATGGATCAGACCAGGGGTCCACCCAGTCCAGCCTCCTGTCTCACACAGGGGCCAGCCAGTTCCTCTGGAGGGCCAGCAACAGGGCAGAGAGGCCGAGGCCTTCCTAAGGACATCAGGAGAGCCCTGCTGGGTCAGACCAGGGCCCATCCAGTCCAGCCTCCTGCCTCACACAGGGGCCAGCCAGTTCCTCTGGAGGGCCAGCAACAGGGCAGGGATGCCGAGGCCTTCCTAAGGACATCAGGAGAGCCCTGCTGGGTCAGACCAGGGGTCCATCCAGTCCAGCCTCCTGTCTCACACAGGGGCCAGCCAGTTCCTCTGGAGGGCCAGCAACAGGGCAGAGAGGCCGAGGCCTTCCTAAGGACATCAGGAGAGCCCTGCTGGGTCAGACCAGGGGTCCATCCAGTCCAGCCTCCTGCCTCACACAGGGGCCAGCCAGTTCCTCTGGAGGGCCAGCAACAGGGCAGAGAGGCCGAGGCCTTCCTAAGGACATCAGGAGAGCCCTGCTGAGTCAGACCAGGGGTCCCTCCAGTCCACCCTCCTGCCTCACACAGGGGCCAGCCAGTTCCTCTGGAGGGCCAGCAACAGGACAGGGAGGCCGAGGCCTTCCTAAGGACATCAGGAGAGCCCTGCTGAGTCAGACCAGGGGTCCCTCCAGTCCAGCCTCCTGTCTCACTCAGGGGCCAGCCAGTTCCTCTGGAGGGCCAGCAACAGGGTAGAGAGGCCGAGGCCTTCCTAAGGACATCGGGAGAGCCCAGCTGGGTCAGACCAGGGGTCCCTCCAGTCCAGCCTCCTGTCTCACTCAGGGGCCAGCCAGTTCCTCTGGAGGGCCAGCAACAGGGCAGAGAGGCCGAGGCCTTCCTAAGGACATCAGGAGAGCCCTGCTGGGTCAGACCAGGGGTCCCTCCAGTCCAGCCTCCTGTCTCACTCAGGGGCCAGCCAGTTCCTCTGGAGGGCCAGCAACAGGGCAGAGAGGCCGAGGCCTTCCTAAGGACATCAGGAGAGCCCTGCTGGGTCAGACCAGGGGTCCCTCCAGTCCAGCCTCCTGTCTCACTCAGGGGCCAGCCAGTTCCTCTGGAGGGCCAGCAACAGGGTAGAGAGGCCGAGGCCTTCCTAAGGACATCGGGAGAGCCCAGCTGGGTCAGACCAGGGGTCCCTCCAGTCCAGCCTCCTGTCTCACTCAGGGGCCAGCCAGTTCCTCTGGAGGGCCAGCAACAGGGCAGAGAGGCCGAGGCCTTCCTAAGGACATCGGGAGAGCCCAGCTGGGTCAGACCAGGGGTCCCTCCAGTCCAGCCTCCTGTCTCACTCAGGGGCCAGCCAGTTCCTCTGGAGGGCCAGCAACAGGGCAGAGAGGCCGAGGCCTTCCTAAGGACATCAGGAGAGCCCTGCTGGGTCAGACCAGGGGTCCCTCCAGTCCAGCCTCCTGTCTCACTCAGGGGCCAGCCAGTTCCTCTGGAGGGCCAGCAACAGGACAGGGAGGCCGAGGCCTTCCTAAGGACATCAGGAGAGCCCTGCTGAGTCAGACCAGGGGTCCCTCCAGTCCAGCCTCCTGTCTCACTCAGGGGCCAGCCAGTTCCTCTGGAGGGCCAGCAACAGGGTAGAGAGGCCGAGGCCTTCCTAAGGACATCGGGAGAGCCCAGCTGGGTCAGACCAGGGGTCCCTCCAGTCCAGCCTCCTGTCTCACTCAGGGGCCAGCCAGTTCCTCTGGAGGGCCAGCAACAGGGCAGAGAGGCCGAGGCCTTCCTAAGGACATCAGGAGAGCCGTGCTGGGTCAGACCAGGGGTCCCTCCAGTCCAGCCTCCTGTCTCACTCAGGGGCCAGCCAGTTCCTCTGGAGGGCCAGCAACAGGGCAGAGAGGCCGAGGCCTTCCTAAGGACATCAGGAGAGCCCTGCTGGGTCAGACCAGGGGTCCCTCCAGTCCAGCCTCCTGTCTCACTCAGGGGCCAGCCAGTTCCTCTGGAGGGCCAGCAACAGGGCAGAGGGGTAGACAGAGCCAAACCTAGTTCTGTCAGTCCGCCCTAACCGGGATGGGCCAGGCTCGCCTACTCTCACTAGTTCTGGGAAGTGAAGTTGGGTCAGCCCCGGCTAGTCCTCGGGTGGGAGAGCACTGAAGCTGGCCACAGCCAATCCCCCTCCGTTGGTCTCTTGCCCTGGGGACTCTACAGGGAGAGCACCGGAGAGCTGTGATTGGGCAGCCGTTTCCCCCAGCACTAACGTCATGCAATCTCTTTTCCAGGCGCACAGTAATGAGATCCTGGTGTTTTCCGTGCAGCCAAAATCTCTCGTAAGGTACTTACCAAGAAAAAAAACATTCAGCACGTCCGAATAGACAAGATTAAAATGGAGAAGCTGGTGAGGGCCGTCTCCTCTGCCACGGAGCCCCAGGATAGGGGGGCTGAACACCAGGAGAGTCGGTCCCTTTAGCGATCTCGTGACACTGGGCCACTTGCAGCAGGTTCTGGGTGCGAGAAACTTCGCCGGCGGAGTTTGTGCTGGCTGCTGAGACAGTCCTCTTCCAAAAGTGGCAGCCTTCAGGGACTAGGCAGAGGAAGGAGCTCTACAAAGCTCAGTCCTGTCGTCGTCCCCCCCCCACACACACACACACCAACCTGCCATGAAGCCCAGCTAATACAAACAGGGGCAGAACTGGGAGTGAAAAGATCAAGTCAGGCCAGTATGGTCCCTGGGGCTAGACTGCTGGTCAGGCCCACAGGAATCACACCAGCTACCAATCCGCTCCGGAGCCAAATTCAAGGGCTGGTTTTATCCCTTAACGGCCTGTCTCTGTGGCTTAGGGAAAGGGTCTCTGTCTTTGCCATGTGTTCCTACCCGGGAGTCGCAATCACAGTGGGAGGACCCCTGAGCATCTCACCAAGCACAGAAGCTCGGTTTGTGGGCCCACAAGACACGGACTTTTCTGTGGTGCCCCCTTCATTATGGATGGCCCACCCCAGGGAGCTGTGCCTGGCCCCCTCCCTGTCAGTCTTTGGCAAGCAGCTCAGACAGTTTTATTTAGGACTACAGTGGAGCCTCTTGTGGCGCAGAGTGGTAAGGCAGCGACATGCTGTCTGAAGCTCTGCCCATGAGGCTGGGAGTTCGATCCCAGCAGTCGGCTCAAGGTCGACTCAGCCTTCCATCCTTCCGAGGTCGGTAAAATGAGTACCCAGCTTGCTTGCTGGGGGGTAAACGGTAATGACTGGGGAAGGCACTGACAAACCACCCCGTATTGAGTCTGCCATGAAAACGCTGGAGGGAGTCACCCCAAGGGTCAGACATGACTCGGTGCTTGCACAGGGAACACCTTTACCTTTATCTTTTACACTGGACTAAGTCAGGTTTTATCAGCAGTCCCAATGGAGATATTGAAGGGTCATCTTTCATGCGTTGTATCACTTTTATTTGTTTATGCCATGAGCCGCTTTGAGGGCCTCAAGGTAGAAAGGTAGCTCATAAATGTCGTAAAAGATAGAAACGAGGGGGTGGGAGCAACTGGCCGGTGAACAGAGCTTGTGGAAGCCTGAGGCCGGTGGAGGTGGGGGCTGGGGGTCTTCTGGCAGGCAGCTTCTGGGGGGTGGGGGTTTCCTGTGTCTTCCCCCGGTGCCCCGACTCTCCTCTTCCTGTAGACTCTGCCTGGAGACCGTCCTGTGCTTCAAGGAGGTCCTGGCCAGCTCCTGGCACTGCCTGCCCAACCACCTCCTGCACAGCCTCCACCAGCGCTTCGCCACCAGCAGCAGCAACACCTCCGGCTCCTAGGAGGCCCCGGCGGGTCCCTCGGCCGCTGACACCCCCCCTCACCCACCCCCGTGCATGGATGAGCCCGTCTGTAAAGAGAGATCGTTCTAATTGGACCCCCCTCCGTGATGTTTGTGAATATTCTTTTATCCTTTTTGCGTCATCGTAGGGTAAGCAGGCGCTTCTTGGCTTGGACTTCGTTTGCTGCATGTGAATGGCTTAGAAAGAGAACCTATTTTTGTGTACAAAGATGGTTGAAATAAATGTATTTAATGCAAGCCCTGAGGAACTCCGTGTTTTGCTTAAACCGCCGCTAAGGCGGGTCAGTGCTGGTTGGTGCTTGGATGGGGAGCCTGGAGGGACCGGGCAGAGGCAGGCAATGGGAAACCATCACTGGAACGATCATTTCCTATGGGGAGAACTTACAAACAGACCAGAGAATCTGTTTCTTTCCCATCCTAGGAATTAATCGAGACCGGAGGGGGGCACCTCCTTTGGATGTCCCCAGAATTGGACCCCCTAGCCGAATCTTTTTGCAACTTGGGGTTTTTTTTGAGGAGAGACTTCAGTAACCACACTGCAAGTTTGGCACCTCTGACTCAAACACGCCCCGGCCAAGAGCCTGGAAAAGGCACAAAGGGGACCTCTTCCCTCCCCTTTCTCTTTCCCTTTAAAGTTTAAATGGCTGCTTGTTGAAATAGCTGGATTATGCCAAATAATAACAGGCTTGATTTAGCCATTTAAACTTCTAGGGAAATGGCAATCCGGACAAGAATTGGCCGGTTCATGCCCAGATCAAGGTTGATTTTGGTATTTTTCAGCCTATTCGGATTGAATTGCATATCCCTACAACAGGCTGGCTCTCTCACATTACAGCTGCTCATGGAGAGAACTGAAAACATCGACAGCTTCCCTGCTTTAGACGCCCTCCAGCTCCCTGGTTAACAACACTTGGGTAGCCCCAAACACAGTGATCACCACTTCCAAATGCTACAGCTGCTGTCCCCTAGAGAGGGGTTTCGGGGGGCTTCCCACAGCGTTAAACTTTTATCTGGGGTCGTGTAGGATAGAATTCACAACTAGGAGAGTTCTCCTAGGCCAAGCTTTCTCGAAACCCTGGAGTTTATTGGCAGCTCTGGCAGGGTTTCTTGAATGAGCTCATTCTTTTTTCTTTTTTTTACATATTTTTTAAAATTTTTAAATATTTATCAGGTGATTTGACCATTTATGGTCATGTCGTCCTCCTCCAATGATGGTCCTGGAGGGGGCAGGAAGGGGAGGAGCCTAGGTAGGCGTGTCCACAGCTTTGCTTCCCAACCGTATTCTACATGATCATGCCATTTCTGGGGGTTTCTCAAAGCCTGAAGGATGTTTCAGGGGTTCCTCAAAAAGTTGAGGAAGGCGGAGTCCAGTGGCTCTTTTGACACCACTGCGGGATGGCTGTCTCTTTCCCCTGAGCATTTTGGAGGTGTAAGAAAGCTAGACTCATGTCCAGAAGCACCAGCAAGGTTTCCGGGGGGGGGGGTGAGTTTTCATGAGTCCAAGTTCCCTTCATCAGATACACATTGGACTGAAATTTGTTGCTCTAATGCGAGTTAGAGCCACGTTTGAGGCCAGCGACCCCTTTAACAACCACGAAGTTCAATTCACGGCATAAGCTGTCGTATGTGGGGGCGCTTCTTCAGATATATTGAAACAGACGTCCTCAAGCGGACGGGAGGGGGGGGGTCATTGCCAGGAAGGGCTAGTTAGAGTCAAGCTGCCCTTCTTGGCAACCTCTTTCCTATATGTATGGTTTGAGGAAACTCTTTAGATATATCTGAAGACGTGTGCATAGAAGAAGAAGAGTTGGTTTATATACCCTGCTTTTCTCTACCGGGATTCTCAAAGCGGCTTCCAATCGCCTTCCCTTCCTCACCCCACAACTAACACTCTGTGAGGGAGGTGGGGCTCAGCGAGCTCTGACAGAAACTGCTCTGTGAGAACAGCTCCACCAGGACTGTGACTAGCCCAAGGTCACCCAGCTGGCTGCGTGAGGAGGAGCAGGGACTCAAACCCGGCTCGCCAGATCAGAAGCCACTGCTGCTTCTTAAACACTAGACCAGGGGTAGTCAAACTGCGGCCCTCCAGATGTCCATGGACTACGATTCCCAGAAGCCCCTGCCAGCAATTGCTGGCAGGGGCTTCTGGGAATCGTAGTCCATGGACATCTGGAGGGCCGCAGTTTGACTACCCCTGCACTAGACCAAGATGGCTCTGTGCAAAAGGTTATACTTTGAATTAAATTTTGGTGGTCTTAAAGCTCCGCAGTGCTCAAGCTTCAGACTAACATGGTGACTCGCCTGAATCTCTTTTTTTGCAACCCCTGTTACCCGCCCATCTTCTGAGAGGGCTCTCTCCAAGAGGTACTCTCAGATCTCCATGCTGACCTAACAAAAATAGAGTCCAATAGCACCTAAGACCACTCGAAAGTCCCCGCCTTGAATCAATCTTTGTCGGTCTTAAAGGTGCCACTGGACTCCAGTTTTGCTGTGCTGCTTCGGACCAACACGGTGACCCACTGGAATCTCTCCATGCTAACTTGTATGTGATCCAGGAAGCTCGGACTCTCGAAAGCTCACACCGTGAAGGTCTGGTCGGTCTCCAAGGAGCTACTGGCCTTGACTGCCACTTCTCCAGAGCGAAGGCATTCGTGCACCAGGAGGCCCACAAGAACGTCTGACTCCCAGGGGGCAACACGCTCCCCGCAAATGCACACCCCCCACCCTCATTCCAAAGCCAGGAGTGGGCGCTCTCTTCGCTCCCGCCTCCGCTGCATTAGGCAACAACCATAGCCGGACTGGACTTTATTCGCAAACCCAGAAGAGGGCTCCTGAGAGGGGTGTCCCACTTGCGGCCAGGGAGAGACAGGCCACGGTGGCAGGATTGGGAGCGCTTGGATGGCCGGTCCCTTACTTCTTCTTGGCGTGGAGGAGATGAGGGGCAGACACCTTCACTTTGCCCGGGATGTTTCTCGAGAGGTCTGTGTCCTGAGCAAAAGAACGAGACAGCGGCGTGAGGATCAGCTAAAAGGCACCATTAAGAGAGAGAGACAGACAGACAGACAGACAGAGAGACAAGAGAGAGAGACAGAGACAGACAGACAGACGGAGATCTACCTGGCAGGCAGTTTTGCAGCTAACCAGACTTCCTATTCTAGCATCAGCAGAAAAAGATTTTCGTGGCTCTCCACGCTGGACACTGGAGAAAACGAGGCTGGGGGAAGACGCAGCCCATCCCGCCTCCCCATCCCGGACATGCAGCTTCTTCTCATACTCATAAAAATAACAGCTGCAAACTTAGTTGTGAGTTCCTGCATTCTGCAGAGGGGGGAGGCCTAGATGACCCTGGAAGCCCCTCTCAACTCTAAGATTCTATTGTCAGGACAAAGTTTGAGTCCAGCGCCTCCTTTAAGACCAACCCCGTTTTATTCAGCCTGGAGAAAAGGAGGTTGAGAGGGGACATGATAGCCCTCTTTAAGTATTTGAAAGGTTGTCACTTGGAGGAGGGCAGGATGCTGTTTCTGCTGGCTGCAGAGGAGAGGACACGCAGTAATGGGTTTAAACTCCAAGTACAACGATATAGGCTAGATATCAGGAAAAAGTTTTTCTCAGTCAGAGTCGTTCAGCAGTGGAAGGGGCTGCCTAAGGAGGTGGTGAGCTCCCCCTCACTGGAAGTCTTCAAGCAAAGGCTGGATACACACTTTTCTTGGATGCTTTAGGATGCTCTGGGCTGATCCTGCGTTGAGCAGGGGGTTGGACTAGATGGCCTGTATGGCCTCTTCCAACTCTATGATTCTATGATTCTATGATTCGAGCTATAAGCTCTTTTGACCCCACTGCTGGCTGCCTGGCTGCCTTACACTTTTTCCCTGAGCATTTTGGAGGCATCAAAGACCTAGATTTGAATCCAGAAGTACCAGCAAGCCCATACTTCAAATAAAACTCGGTTGGTCTTAAAGTTGCCACCAGACTTAAAACTTTGATCTGCTGCTTCAGTCCGACACAGCTGGCCAATGGAATTTATCCTAAAAATAATGTTCAGCATTCATTTCTACAGAGCTACCGTCTGGACCCACAGAGAAAGAAGGGTCTGTTTACTACGAGGAACGATGCGAGCAAGCCGGAAGGAAGAGAGACTTCAGGGCTGTGATCCGCAGCGTCCCAGGGCAAGATCAGATGTTCTCAGGGGCTGGATCCCCTTGAAAAGTCTCCCGGCTACCTGCAGCAATTCCCAACTAGCCGAAGGAAGGGGCTGCTCACCTTCACGCTGCGGAAGAGGTCCTTCTCTCGCGGGCTCGTCTCCTTGGACAGCATGAAGCTGTGCAAGGCGATCTTTGCAGCTGGGAAAGACATAAGACAAAGGCATCAGGGAGGGGAAGGGCAGAGATTCGACCTCGAGAGAAAACGGGAGGTGTCCCTTCACTCGCTTAAAGATGGACCTTCAGTCACCTTGAAGAGCCTGGTGCTGAAATAATATTTTGAAAGACCTGCATGGCCAATCAAGTTTCCAATGGCCAATCAGAATCCTTCCTGGGGAAAAGACCCGCTGGCCCTGCCCACTTTTCTCAAAGCACTTAGTAGATGCCAGGAAACATCTCTGACCGCCCATCCCAGAAGGGGCATTCTCACTTCTCCGATCCTGCAAAGGTCAGCCACACCTGGGATGTCTCCAGAAGGACTCGAACCAGGACAAAAGGCAGAGCATGAATAAATAAACAGCAGGAAGGATCAGAGGCTGCCAGAGTATGGGAGGGCAGGGGACACAGAAGGCCCACCCCCACTCCTAAACGCTTGGGCGTTTCTTCTGCTTGACAGACCGTTTGGCCCACCAGCTGAGGGAACCGAAGGGCCAGGAGGAAGTGTGTGCCCCCTACCTTTCCCTTTCCGCTGGGTGCCAGGTGTCAGCTTTACTTTATACCTAAAAAGAAGAAAAAGAGCTGTTTTTCTATTCCCTGATTTCCATTGCCTGTAGGAGTCTCAAAGCGGCTTCCAATCACCTTCCCCTTTCCTCTCCCCACAGCAGACACCTTTGGAGGGAGGTGAGACTGAAAGAGCTCTCAGAGAACTGCTCTGTGAAAACAGCTCCAAGAGAACTGGGACTAGCCTTAGGTCACCCAGCTGGCTGCATGGGGAGAAATGGGGGAGTCAAATCTGGCTTGCCAGATTATAACTAGTAATTATTTTTAAAGGCTCAGGGCAGGTGACGTCATGTATAAAAACAGTAACATAATAGTAATCGTCACATTAAAACAACCTTTCTCAACTTTTTGGTCACTGTGAAGCCCCTGAAACATTCTTGAGGCTTCGAGAAAACCCAGAAGTGGGGCAATCATGCAGAATACGGTTGGGAAGCAGAGCTGTGGACACGCCCACCCGGGGCCCCTCCCTTTCCCACCCCCTCCAGGCCCATCATTGGCCATTTTGGGATGGGGGGAACAGGTCAACACAACTATATATGGTCATATCACTCAAACGTTTAACAGATTTTAAAAAATGTACAACAGTTAATTAACTCCCCCACACCCGGGAAACCCTTCCAGGGCCATCAAGAAACCGTAGCTGAGAAAACCTGCATTAAAACAACCAAATCAATTCAGACCCGCCTGATCTCCTAGGGAAGGGGTAGTCAAACTGCGGCCCTCCAGATGTCCATGGACTACAATTCCCATGAGCCCCTGCCAGCATTTGCTGGCAGGGGCTCATGGGAATTGTAGTCCATGGACATCTGGAGGGCCGCAGTTTGACTACCCCTGTCCTAGGGGGAGGTGTGTCAGAGCAGGTGCCGATTTGCCAAACGTTGACAGTTTGGCCGATGTCTTGGCGAAGGAGGCCAGAACTGAGATATTATTCCCGGCCTCAACTGCAGTCCTGGCGGAACAGCTCTCTCTTGCAGGAACCGTCCCAAGTCCTGCAGGGCCCTGATCTCTCCAGGGAGAGCGTCCTGCCAGGCTGGGGCCAGGGCCAAAAAAGACCAGTTTGACACCCCTTGGGGCTGGGGATCTTGGGCAACTTCTACTCCCTTTTGGGGGGTCGCTGGGGAGGGGTTTGCTGCTCTTTAATCGCCCCACCAAGCTGGCTCTCCAAAGACACAAGGAGCCGGGCGGCAGCAGGGAGGATGCCCGGGCCCTGGGGCAGCTGTGGGTGCCACTCACTTGTAGTTGGTCATGGTGGTGTAAGGGGAGCAGAAGGGGATGGCGAAGAGGAGGATGTCTTCCGGGTGGGGCTGCCCGGTCAGTGAGTCCAAGAGTGCCTCCGCTTCCTAAAAGAGCCAAGGAGAAAGAGGCAGAGTCAGGGAAGAGGAAGGGAAGGAGAGAACTGTGCCTGGCTCTGGGCTCCCCCTCCCCCCCCCCCACCAGGGCTGTATCCCCGGCTGGCTCTCTTCGTGCTGACTGTCCTCCAACACTGCTCTCCCTCTTTTGAAGCATCCTGCCACTAGAGAAATGGAGGGTGACCTTTGTACAGACGAAAGATGGGCTGCAGTAACCCTGATGCAGACTAGGACATCGGCAAGGTTTCTCGAAGCTTGCCCGTGCAGGGAAAACCCCTAAATGGGGTGAGAAGGATGCTCAGACGGCTTGAGTTAATTGTGCGATTTTCATCAAGCAGATGTATGGAGGCGTCAATTAGATTATGACCTAACTGGGTGTGTCATTCTGACTGCGGTGCCCAGCCCAGAGACAGAATGAATTGTGCAAAGAACGGTGCAGAACTGGGAATCTCTGCCTGGTTTATCCTTCACCGGATTTCGGGGCTTTTTGGTCCTGAGTTCCCCCAATCCCGGCTGCCTTTAAATGGGGAAGAAGCCTTGCCAAGGCTGTGCATTTACCTCGCGGGCGTGCTGATCTTGGTCCTGGTCCTCCTGTGTAGAAAGCACACAAAACGGTCACGGAAAGAAAGGGCAGGTGTTGGGAGCCCCGCTATTCACTGCAGAGAGCCGGTTTGGTGTCGTGGTTAGGAGTGCGGACTTCTAATCTGGCATGCCAGGTTCGATTCTGCGCTCCCCCATGTGCAGCCAGCTGGGGGACCTTGGGCTCGCCATGGCTCTGATAAAACTGTTCTGACCAAGCAGGAATATCAGGGCTCTCTCAGCCTCACCCACCCCACAGGGTGTCTGTTGTGGGGAGAGGAAAGGGAAGGTGATTGGAAGCCGCTTTGAGCCTCCTTCGGGTAGAGAAAAGCGGCATCTAAGAACCAACTCTTCTTCTTCTTCTGCCTGAAGGCGTCTCCAAGAGGCTGACCATCGCCTTCCCTTCCTCTCCCCACAACAGGACACCCTGCAAGGCAGGTAAGGCTGAGAGAGCTCCGAGAGAACTGGGACTGGACCAAGGTCACCTGCTGGGAGCCTTGAAAGGGATGTGGTGGGATGAGGCCGGTGTGTCTCTGCTGCCTTCCTCCAGAGAGTGGGGGCAGAGGGAGGAAGCACAGTGGGGCCCCAGAGCAAAAAGCCAAGAGAAAGGAATAATTCCCAGAATGTACCATGGGCTGCCCACCTGTACAAAGGCATCCTTGAGAAGCACCCTTGCTGGCTCACCTGGAGGTGACGCTTGCTCACCAAAGGCGACCAGGCCACTGGCTCTACCCCCCCCCCCCCGCCTGAGTGCAGCACTTACCTTTTCATCCTCCAGAGTACCGTCTTCTAACTCAGGGGGGGCTCCTTCCTTGCTCCTGGCCGTCTCTGCCGCCCTCTGGCCCGCCTTTGGCTTCTGGGGCGGTTTCTTGGGGGTGTCGTCTTTCGTTTTCTTCTTCTTGCCTTTCTTGAGCTTCTCTTCTTTGACCGGCCCGGCAGACTGGAGTTCAGCAGACCAAAGAGATCAGAATCTAGGTCCAGACCTGGAACCCGCAAACCGACAAGCCAAGACCTTGGGCCTCCTTACCCCCAGCAGTTTCATGATGAGTTCGCGGTCCTCCTCATCCTGGTCTTTGTACTTCTTCATTTTTTTCAACTTGCTCTACAGACAAGAAAAAGAAGAAGAGTTGGTTCTTATATGCTGCTTGGTTGTGGCCAGTTGGAATCTAAGCAGGACTGGTACTTGGGAGGAGAGACCACCAAGGAAGGCTCTGCAGAGGACGGTGATGGCAAACCACCTCTGTTTCCCATTTGTCTTTTAAGCTCATTCCTGGGATTGCCATAAATTCGAAGCTCCTCAGGATGGGCGCTTGGAGGGGGAAGACCACCAAGGAACACTCTACAGAGGAGGCGATGGCAATCTACTGTTTCTCCCCCGTGCTGGGTTGCAGTAAGTTGGAATCTAAGCAGGGTCCGTACTTGGAGGAGAGACCACCAAAGCACACTCTGCAGAGGAAGGCGATGGCAAACTTCCCCTGTCTCTCACTTCCCCTGAAAGCTGCTTGCTGGGATTGCCACGTCAGCTAAGCACAGAAGCAAACCAAAATCCACTTCACTATTCCGCAGCACATCTGATGCCCGAAGCCCCTTGCCAGGCAGGCAGAGAGACACCAGAAGCTGAACTGGGCAGAGGGGCATTTGCTTGCCAGCTGGTCAGTCCTGCCCACCTTTTGCCCCCTTTTCACAGGCTGCTGGGCGGCTGTGCTCTTGTTCCCAGCCGGAGGGGGCGGAAGCTGAGCCTCTTCCTCGGCCTTGCTCTTTGGAGGGTCGGGATCTTGGCCGGGGTCGCTCTGCTGATGCTGCTGCTTCTTCTTCATCTCTCTGTGGAAAGGCAGAATTAATGCGCTTCTCGGGGACTCTAAATATGCCCCAACCCCCCTTCAAAGAAGTGTCCAGGGAGGGGGTGCGGGGGAATCCGAGCTCCATCCCACCCACCCTCCTGGTTTTATTACGACTGGGGGGGGGGGAGGATCCTTCAGGGAATTTTTCTACAGTTCTTCCTCACGACACTCTGAGAACATGGAGAGGAAGGAACCCCCCCCACCACCACCCACCACCCAGGGAACTGTACTCCCACTCTGCAGTCCCAAAGTGGTGGTTTCTCGTCTTCTATTTACCTCGTACTCTACTTTGAACTCTGTCAAGCAAGCAAGGTGGCTTAACCAATGTGTTAAAGAAAGAAATTAAATGGATAATTAGCCAAGGTCACCCAGGCTGTCAGATCTCGGAAGCCAAGCAGGGCTGACGCTGGCCAGTGTTTGGATGGGAGGCCTCCAGACAGACAGCTTTGAGAGGGGATTGGATAAACATATGAGCTCTGGCCCCTCGGTGGCTCTTCCACACACGGCAGAGGGGAAACGCTGTCTGCGGCACGAATGCTCCATCTTCTGGAGTTCTGGCCCTGCTGGGGGACCCCCGATGTCCCTTGAGTTTGGGCCACTGTGGGACACAGATAGACCACTGGCTCCTTTTACATTCTTATGTCTGGGGCGGGGATGCTCTGTCTTCTTGGTGCTTGGGGGGCCACAGTAGGAGGGTTTCTGGAGCCCCAGCCCTGCTGGTGAACCTCCCAATGGTCCCTGGGTTTGGCCACGGTGTGACACAGAGCGCTGGACTGGAGGGGCCACTGGCCTGACCCAGCAGGGCTTCTCTTACATCCCTATGTCTGGAGCAGTGACGTTCTGGGTTTTTGTTGCTTGGGGGCAACCGTGGGGATTGTCCTTGGGACCTTCTGTGTGTCCAGCAAATGCTCTACCGCTGACTCACAGCCCCGCTCAAATGACAGAAGACTGCCTTCTATTGAGTCAGGCGATCAATACAACAAGGTCAGCACTGTCTGTTCAGACTGGCAGCAGCTCTCCAGAGTCTCAGCCTGAGGTCTCTTAGAATCACAGAGCTGGAAGGGACCTCCAGGGTCATCTAGTCCAAAAGCACCAGCTGCCTTGTCCTTCTAACTGGCGATGCTGGGGATTGAACCTGGGACCTTCTGCCTGCCAAGCAAAGGCTTTGCCACTGAGCCAGGGTCTCAGATCAAGGTCTCACCCATCCTCTCCTGCCTGGTCCTTCTAATTGGACATGCTGGGGATTTGAACCTGTGACCTTCTGCGTGTCAAGCAGAGGCTCAGGTCAAGGTCTTACCCATCCCCTCCTGCCTGGTCCTTTTAACTGGAGATGCCGGGGATTTGAACCTGTGACCTTCTGCGTGTCAAGCAGAGGCTCTGCCCCTGCGCCCAGCGCCCTTCCCTACACGGCAGCAGAGCTTGTTCAAGCCCCCGCTTACCTCCTCTCCTTGGCTGAGATATGCCTCCGGCCCTGGGACTTCCCATCGCTCTGCAAATGGAAAGAAAGTCAGAAGGGCTTTTCCCCCAGGCCGGCCGGCTGGCAAGCGTCGCAGTCAGGAGGGCCAAGAACTTACTAAGCTTGCAGCGTCCTCTTTGGGAGCAGGTTTCAGCTGGGACCTGCAACAGAACAGAGGGGCTCAGCGGGGGGCAAAAGCCAGCCAAGCCAAAGTGAGCACAGGATCCAGATTGGGGGGGGGGGGGTCTGTGCCAGGGATGCGGCCGAGGCAGTGCCAGGCACCAGCTGACGGAGCCAGGAGCCGGCCCCCAAGTCCTCGTGGAAACCACCCAGGAGGCGTTCTCTCTCTCTTGAATCACTTAATGATTGGAAGCCCCCAGTGAGTTAGAAGGGGAGATCAGAATTTTAGTCTCCGGTCTGAGGACGGGAGACATAACTCAGCATGGCCGGTCACTTGTGGGGATGCCCCCGTGCGTGGGTGGAGACGGATGGAGGGTCTTTTAATTCATCACTCTCAGCTCTCCACAACGAATGCATCTGCCCTTAGACTCTTTGACATTTTTACTTCCTTTACTACGTAATGGCCTGTAAGACGGAGCTCTTCTGCCAGGCTTTTGGTTGAGGCTGAGCTACATCCCGGGCAAGGAGAACGGGTCCTTCCCCATCTTTGTGCAGTCTGGACCCCCCAGGGGCCAACCATCACCCCTGGATCTACAGCTCTTAGTCGCAAGTGGGAATGGAGGAGCTGAGGATGGAGGGCCATGAAGAGCACTACGGTCGCCATCTTGTTGTTTTATTGTTGCTTTGCTTCTATTTTTATACTTCGTATGTCGTATTGTTGGCAAGAGGGCGTAGCCTGCCGTCTTATGGGGTTAATGTTTTTATTATTTATTTATTAATTATATATTTATATAGTGCCCTCCCCAGAGGCTCAGGGCCGTTATATATATATATATATATATATATATATATATATATATATATGTGTGTGTGTGTGTGTGTGTGTGTGTGTATGTGTGTATGTGTATATATGTGTATATATGTGTATATATATATATGTATATATATATGTATATATATATGTATATATATATGTATATATATATGTATATATATATATGTGTGTGTGTGTGTGTATGTATGTGTGTGTGTGTGTGTGTGTGGGTGGGTGGGTGGGTGGATGGATGGAAATAGGGACAGAGATAGAAATGATAGATGGTGGGTGGGTGGGTGGAAATAGATGTTTTTCCCCCAGTGTTGAACCAAATGAATGATAACCTTATAAACAAGCTTGTTATCCCTGTAAGGCCCTTGTTTTCCAGGTTGCCCATCAAAACGGCGGAAATAAAAAAACACTCAGGAAAAAAAACCTGATTTCCCCCCACCACCTCCCAAAGCAGTAAGCTTTGCCTCCTTCCTTCAGAGCTGCCTCCTGCCTCACGTCCTCCTACCTTTGGGACTGCAGGTGGGAGAGATCAATAGTCGTGTCCGGAAACCTGACCTCGTCCTCCTGGGCCTTCTCCGCCGGTTCCGGGGCCTCTCCCTCCGAGTTGGAATTCTCCTCGCTGGACGACCCCTCCTCCGAATCCGGGGCATGGCTGATACCGTCCCCACCTGCCTCCTGAGGGTGTCCCTCGGCCGGCTCTCCCTCTTGCTTGTGCTCCTCTTTGGGCTCTCCTCTCTCCCCCTCATCGCCGCTGCTGCTGCTGCCGTTGTCGCTGCCAGCTTCATCATCTCCATCTGGAGCATCAGAGGAGACAGTTTGCAGAGAAAAGCCTTTGTCAACGCTTGGGCCGTGCAATCTGTTGGCGCAGGCTCCCCATGAAGCCCTCGAAGCCCTGCTCTTTGGCAAGCCTACCCAGAGGGGCTGTTTCTTCTGCCGCCAGCTCACTGGTGCTTGAGGTTATGGCCTCCATGTCTTCGTCTTGCACCTTGGCCCTCCGCTCCCCTTTGTGCCTCCAAACACAGGAGTCCTCCACCTAAAGGAGGGAAGAGAAAGGCTTGTCTTCTGCACGTGTTGGCAGGGGCTCCTGGGAATCGTAGTCCATGGACCTCTGGAGAGCCACAGTCCGGCCATCCCTGCCCTACATGTTTCACCCATGCCCCCCCCCCCGTGCACTTATCCCTCGGGTAATAAACAGAAGTCCTAAACCAGGGGTAGTCAAACTGCGGCCCTCCAGATGTCCATGGACTACAATTCCCAGGAGCCCCCTGCCAGCATTCGCTGGCAGGGGGCTCCTGGGAATTGTAGTCCATGGAGTTTGACTACCCCTGTCCTAAACGGAAGGCACGATACCTTAAACAGGAAACCGAAGCCCATCATCAGATACGAAGGAGGGAGGAAATTCTTTTTCCCTGGAAAGGAAGAGCACAGGATCGAGGAGATGCACATTCCAACATCCTGCCCAGCAACTACGGACTGCGGTCCTGGGTCCTGACACACACACCCTTTCCCCATCTCAGAATCTCTGCCTGCACTGAGACAGGTCAGAATGGATGAGAACTGCAGCCTGTCAGGTCCCGGGGAACCTTGCCTGGCGGGACGCACTTGTCATGATCGCCCCTCCCAATCTCCTCGGGAGTGTTAATTTAGGGGTTCAACGGGCCGCCTGTGGGTCCTTCAACCCTCCCTAACCCCCTCATTCCATTCATTTTTCTTTACCTTCCCTCCCTTCCTCCACCCCATGGTTTATGACCTGTAGAGACTCTGTCCCCCTGGCTGCAAAGAGCTCTCCCTTATGTATCCTCATCCTTGGTTCACAGAGTAGGGGTAGGAAATTTACTGCCAGGGATGGCAGGGAAAAGAGACTGGATTTCACCTAGATTCGTGCCTTTTAGATCAAAAGCCTCCTCTATGGGAACTGTTTCCCCCGCTTAAACTAGCCCCCCCCCCCAAATATGACCTGTGCTTGTCTCTGTCAATGTTCCTGTTTTTGACCCATGCTTTGTCCTGCTTTGCCTTATGGCAGGGGTAGTCAAGCTGTGGTCCTCCAGATGTTCATGGACTACAGTTGCTGGCAGGAGCTCATGGGAATTGTAGTCCATGGATATGTGGAGGACCACAGCTTGACTACCCCTGCCTTATGGAACCCTTCAATAAAGACTGATTTCTTTGCACCATAGGTATATGGATCAGTTCTCCCTGAGCCCCAAGGAGTCCTTACCTCTAATCATGAAGCTTCCTGTTGTCAGATACTCTCCAGTGGGGGCTGTTTTGGACACCTGCAAGGGAATCAGCCGATGTTAGAATCATAGAGCTGGAAGGGGTCATCAAGGGTCATCTAGTCCAACCCCCTGCATTTTGTTGCTTACTAGCGTGATTAAACAGAGAAACACAAACACCCATGAATGCAGCAGCCACTCCTGGAGACTGGCAAACGCTCTCCATCCAGTGGTGGGTATACAAGAAACAGCCTTTTTGGGAGCGGCCCATTGATTAGGGTACGCCTGTCCCCCTCGTTTTCCATCTCTAGGAGGCAGCTGAAGCCAGGTTGATTTAGGGCTTTATTCATGATCGCTTTGAGCAAAGTCCAGTAGCAGCCCTGGGTTGCAGTTTTAAATTCTGGTTTTCGTGCACTTGATTGTCTGTGTGGGTTTTGGTGTATCTGGATGCCATCTCCTCTGCCAGGGGTGGTCAAACCGTGGCTCTTCAGATGTCCATGGACTTCAATTCCCACAAGCCCCTGCCTGCAGCTGGCAGGAGCACATGGGAATTGTAGTCCACAGATACCTGGGGAGCCACGATTTGGCCACCTCTGGGAAATGCACGCTGGGAAATAGCTTGCATGCAGATTTATTTATTTAAATTTACATTTATCATCCACCCCTCCTTGAACCAGAGTGCTCAACACTAAGTACAAGAGAAGCAAAACATGGCAGGTAAGAAAATAAAACACACGATCAAACAGGCTGCAAGGAGGTGCTTCTTAATGCAACTACCTGATTATGGGAAATCCTGGCAGGTACAGAGGGTGAGCTGTGAAATTGCAGAGCAGAAAACTATCTACACTCAGACGTCCAGAGGGACTGGCTGGCCCCTGTGTGAGACAGGAGGCTGGACTGGATGGACCCCTGGTCTGACCCAGCAGGGCTCTCCTGATATCCTTAGGAAGGCCTCGGCCTCTCTGCCCTGTTGCTGGCCCTCCAGAGGAACTGGCTGGCCCCTGTGTGAGACAGGAGGCTGGACTAGATGGACCCCTGGTCTGACCCAGCAGGGCTCTCCTGATATCCTTAGGAAGGCCTCGGCCTCTCTGCCCTGTTGCTGGCCCTGCAGAGGAACTGGCTGGCCCCTGTGTGAGACAGGAGGCTGGACTGGATGGACCCCTGGTCTGACCCAGCAGGGCTCTCCTGATGTCCTTAGGAAGGCCTCGGCCTCTCTGCCCTGTTGCTGGCCCTCCAGAGGAACTGGCTGGCCCCTGTGTGAGACAGGAGGCTGGACTGGAGGGACCCCTGGTCTGACCCAGCAGGGCTCTCCTGATGTTCTTAGGAAGGCCTCGGCCTCTCTGCCCTGTTGCTGGCCCTCCAGAGGGACTGGCTGGCCCCTGTGTGAGACAGGAGGCTGGACTGGATGGACCCCTGGTCTGACCCAGCAGGGCTCTTCTGATATCCTTAGGAAGGCCTCGGCCTCTCTGCCCTGTGGCTGGCCCTCCAGAGGAACTGGCTGGCCCCTGTGTGAGACAGGAGGCTGGACTGGATGGACCCCTGGTCTGACCCAGCAGGGCTCTTCTGGTGTCCTTGGGAAGGCCTCGGCCTCTCTGCCCTGCTGTTGGCCCTCCAGAGGAACTGGCTGGCCCCTGTGTGAGACAGGAGGCTGGACTGGATGGACCCCTGGTCTGACCCAGCAGGGCTCTCCTGATGTCCTTAGGAAGGCCTCGGCCTCTCTGCCCTGTTGCTGGCCCTCCAGAGGAACTGGCTGGCCCCTGTGTGAGACAGGAGGCTGGACTGGATGGACCCCTGGTCTGACCCAGCAGGGCTCTCCTGATGTCCTTAGGAAGGCCTCGGCCTCTCTGCCCTGTTGCTGGCCCTCCAGAGGAACTGGCTGGTCCCTGTGGGAGACAGGAGGCTGGACTGGATGGACCCCTGGTCTGACCCAGCAGGGCTCTCCTGATGTCCTTAGGAAGGCCTCGGCCTCTCTGCCCTGTTGCTGGCCCTCCAGAGGAACTGGCTGGCCCCTGTGTGAGACAGGAGGCTGGACTGGAGGGACCCCTGGTCTGACCCAGCAGGGCTCTCCTGATGTCCTTAGGAAGGCCTCGGCCTCTCTGCCCTGTTGCTGGCCCTCCAGAGGAACGGGTGCCAGGCAGATGGTCCACTGATCTGATCCAGCAGGGCTCTTTTGATGTTCCTAAGCCAGCTTTTATATACCCAGGAAGATTCAAAACGCTCCTGGAGTCCTGAATGTTTTCAGTCTGGACATAAAGAGTCATTTTCAGAGTCGTCTGCAACAGGGATCCTTTCCCAGGCCCACCCCAGAGCCGTGCCCCACCCCCCTCATTACCTGGTGATGGTGCACCCACCAGGCGCTCGTGATGACCCGGGCCTCCCAAGCTGCGCTGTAGCACAGAGCCATCGTGCCGGCCTCCGTTAGCGTCCGAGGTGGGATGGGGTTCCCTGCAACGGCAGCAGCAGAAGATGCTTAATGCCAAGACAGACAGATGCCAAATGCTACAGAGCTTTCAAACAGCCACTTGTGGGGAAGAGAAGAAGCAGGCAGGAAATTCAGCCCTGGAAGCTCTCTCTGGGATTTCTAGAGGGCTTTGGCAGGGTTTCTGGATGGGTGGGAGTTGATTAATTTTTAAACTGTTTTTCTTTTTAATTTAAAAAATCACCCTGGACAACAGAGGACTGGCTTTGGATTAAAAATATGAAAGACTTGGACTCTGGCAAGTAACCCAAAGAGAGGAAGCTCCTGTATTGGGACATGGACAAAACTGAGAGGGTGCAGAGGAGAGCAAGAAGGGTGACCCAGGGGGTCCTGGGGACCAATCTCTAAGAGGAAAGGCTGAGGGGCTTGGGGATGTTGTCCAGCCTGGAGAAGAGGAGGCTGAGAGGGGACAGGGTGGCTCTCTTGAAGGATCGGAAAGGGGGTCACTTGGAGGAGGGCAGGGAGCGGTTCCTGAAGTGAGCAGATGTCCCTGCAGAAGTGAGCCGTGACTCCCACAAGCTCTCCCCTGCCCCAAATGCTGTCAGTCTTGCAGGCGCTCCCGAACTCTGGCTCTTTCCTCCTGCTGCAGACGGACTCCCAGGGCCACCCATCTCGGTCTATCCCCAGTCATTCAAGTGCCCCGTTTATTCCCGCCCGCATTCCCCTGAGGAATCACCTGTGGGATTCTTGATGACGCAGCTGGTTGCTCCGTGGAGATCAGCGTGGACATAGATGTCGCCTTGCGTAGAGGGGGAGACAACAAGAGAGGGCCAGTGGTGAGTCTCAGTGCAAGATGAACGCCTAGCCTCCTGGTACATGTTTACCCTGTCCTCCTTCAGGGCAGCAAGCACCCTGTGCCCCCCCCCCAAAAAAAATCTTAGCTTTGAAACCACTCTGTGAGATTTTTCAGACGTAGCCGAAGCTCACTCAGGGTGGGGTGGGGTGGTGGGAGGGGACTGTTCCCATAAATCTATTGCACATTCATGGTGCTTCCCCCCCCCCATCACCACCATCACTATCTCTCCTGCCCGCCTCATTCCAATGCTCCTCTTGGGGGGCCCAGCCTCCCTCTGTACTGACTCGGGGGGGGGGGTGTGCAGAGACCTTGTGCTGCGGCTCACCTGGCCGCAGATGCCTCTTGACGATCATTTCGTTTTGCTGTTGGTCTCTTCCAGCTATAACAAGGTAATTTTCAGAGCTAATGAACCACAGGAATTTCTCAAACCTGTCAGATCACATCAAGCCATCAAGACAGAGCATAAAGGGGGGCACAACAGGAAAGGTTAGTGCTACGGAAGTCTTGGCAGGGGCACCCCCGGATGGCAGACGTGCCCTCCCGCCATCTGCAAGATTATTCAAAGCCCCAGGTGGCTCCCCAAAGGCACTCTGCACGACCTCCGGGAAAGACGGGGCAGGAGGGGGGCAGCCCAGCATCTTCTCGGGGGCTGCTGCCACATTTAGGGACTTCTACCCCACTCCCCATGGGTAATAAGGTCTGCCATCGCGGAGCTGCCAAGTGGGAGGAGCTTCCGGGGGAAATGGCCGAAGGCCTATCAAAACTAGGGCCAGCCCCTGCCCCTAGCCAAGCACCTCTGACACTCCTCACACCCCTGTGTCTCCCCTCTCCCCTCTGTCTCCCCCCTCTGATCTGATCTACTGCAATCTCTTACCCTGGGTGTCAGGTCCCCAAACCCGGATTGCCCCTTGGCTGTTCGTGATCATTTATTTATTTATAATTATATTTATATGTCGCTGCTTGTGAATGTCTCGCAGCGGTTTACAGGTCTCGATAAAAACACAATAAAGTCCCCTAACTTACAGTACCCTTAAAAATAACAGTAGAAACCTATAACAACGTAAACAAGATGGCGAACAATCAAAATATATCAGCCTCCCCCTCCGTACAGCACGTGATCTTTATGCCTTTCTGCTCCTATTGTTATGTTTGAAAAGGTAGAGTACTTTGTTCTACGGTTCCAAGTACACCGCCCTGAGACGTCACAGTGAGGGGTGGTATGTCAGTCAGCCAATCAGTCAGTCACTGACTGACGACTGACTGACTGACAGACAACTGACCAACTTCTGGAAAAAAAGGAGGTTTAGAAGTTTGTTCTGCCGGGGATTCAGATAACCTCTGGAAGCCCTCCTGCGACCTTGGAGCCCGAAATGCCCCTTTCCCTCCCAGATTCTGCAGATTAGTAACTGCTGCAGTTTCCCCTTTGCAGACCCGGCCTCCCCTCAAATGTGCTCCGGAGTCTTCAGGCAATGAGGGAGGGTCTGTGCTTTGGCTCTCTGGCCCACCCAGCCCCCCTATGCCTGGAGATCCCCGGCCCACGTGAAGCTTGCCTGGCCTCTATTAGGGACCTTTGTGGTCCTGGCCCCTACCTGGTGGAATGAACTCCTGGAAGGGCTGAGGGCCCCAACAGAACTGACTCAGTTTTGCGGGCCCTGCGAGATGGAGCTCTTCCGCCAGGCGTCTGGTTGAGGCCAGGCTGAGAAAGATGAGCTGAGGCTCCTGCCATCTCTGTTTTCTAATGTTATTGTTACGATCTTGTTATTATTGTTATAATGTTATTACTGTTATCACTTGTTGCCATATGTTATCTGTATCTTTTCCTGTTTCCTGAAAACCACCCTGAGCCCTCGGGGAGGGCGGTATATAAATATAATAATAAATAAAAATGTGTGCCACGTGGGGGCAGAGCCGCCAATTTGACACGGCTGCCACAGGAAGCCAACTGAACGCCTCCCGGGGGGGAAGGAAAGACTAAAAGGGAATGGAAACACAATGACTAAGGCAGTGGTCCCCAACCTTTTTATCACCGGGGACCACTCAACGCTTGACAATTTTACTGAGGCCCGGTGAGGGGGGGGGTAGTTTACTCCTCTACTCTCAACCACTGCCCTAACGCTCTCTGATCACTATGGTCATGTTTAAACATCCCTTCAAAATAAGATACAGACACGCCACAACAATGAAGTGTGTTGTAAAGGGCTGGGGGGTTGAAGTAAAGGGCCAGGGGGGGGAGGAGAAGGCGTCCTTCGAGGGCCACCTCCAATTAGTCGAAGGACCACATGTGGTCCGCAGCCCACAGGTTGGAGATCGCTAGACTAAGGAACACCCAGGTGCCCCCAAGTCCGCCTGACCTTCCAGTGGAAAACTCTTTCAGATGAATGAGGGCAGCTAGTAACAAGCCCCGCCTTACAATGGCCCCGCCCACTTTCTGGAAGTACTGGGGGGAGCCACAGGGCCCACCTGCAGCACACTGAAGCACCCTGACCTATCGCCTTAAGTTGGCATGAGCCAATCAGCATGCCAGGACATGGGGTGGGGGCACGACATCCCTCTGTTTCTAGAAGTTATCTCCTTGAATGGGATGCTTTTGTCTTCACCTGGGAGCTGCCCTTTGACCCCCCTCCTCTCTCTCCCTTTGTCCTCTCCCTCCATTGACATGGCCTTCCATAGACAAATCTGTCTCTACAGCTGCCCTCTATCTCACTTTGTCCTCTCACTCAATACACATGGCCTTCCATGGAGACACGCATAGAGGCAATACCCTCATCCTCCCACACCCCGGATGCTGGCCAAGCTGGCCATTTGGAAGAGGGAAAGGACTCCTGAGATCAAATTTCTCTTTCCCTTCTTCCGACTGCAACCTGAAGGTGAACTGGACCTACCTGAACAAATGTTCAGTTGGCCTTCTTTGCAATATACTTCTTGGGAGATTTATTTACTGCACTTCAGATCACACTTCTCTGCCGGGGCAAAACTCAGCTAGACCAAAACCAAGTGTCCCTAAGCATTAGCCTCACCAAAAAGGTCGGGCATCCCTTAATTAAAATGCAGACCCAGAGCACTGAACTTCGCCCATCTCATAGTCTTGGTTTCCCAAAATGCCCTCCGCACAGAAGGGGGGTGGCAACTGCAGCAACATACACAGGTGCTCACCAATAAACTTTCCTCGCTTTCTGAATGGTGGTCACCGTTTGGACCTCCTTGAGGGTCTGCTTGGTCTTCTTCTCCGCCGACTTGAAGGCCTGTGCAGACAAACAGAACCATCCTGAATTCCCCCTCTGCAGAGGCCACACAAACAACCGCCAATCCATGCCGGGGGTGGGAGGAGGAGGAGGAGGAGGGAATGACACCACCTACTAAATCAGGACAAGACAGGGCATTTGACACATGTTAATAGTTCCAAGAGGGCGCCTTCTGGACACGGAAATTTGGAGATGTATTCATCTGCCCCCACCTACCCCTGAGATTGTTGCACTGGTCTGACAGTTGGGAAAGCTCCATGACGCTGCCAGAATTAAGGCACAGGCAGGTCTTTTAAGGTCTTTGCATTTCTGAGCATGTACGTCCACAGAGGTCACCGGGACACCAGGTCAGCTGCAATATCGGCCAGTGTGTTGTGAAGTGGTGTGCTGCTTTTTGTCTTCAGATCGCTGCCGACAGGAGGAGGCCGCCGCTGAGCTGCTCTGCGGGACGCCGCGGCCCCAGACATCGGCGCACGCCCTCTGCTTCGCGGTCCCAATCCACTGCGCCGCCCCCTTCTCCGCGCTCAGCCCTCGCTCTTCCGTCCACCACAACATGGCCGCAGGATGCCCTCCTCGCCTCCTTCACGCTGCAGATGCCTCGCCCAGGTAGGTTCCCCCGCGGTAGACTACACCATGCCCTTCTTCCCCTTGCCTCCCTGCCCACACAGATCTCTTTGCACATCACCGCGCCGTCCATCGCCCCCTTCTAGCGCCCATTTTATTGCTTTTTAAAATGGGCTTTAAATCTAGTAAATAAATAAACCGTGTGCTTCATACAAGCCCGTAACTTATTCTACAGGCCTGCCTAATGCAACCATCTCATTCTTCATGGCCACTAAATCAGAAAAAACTTTCAGAGGCTCAGGTGTTTCTGCAGGAGAGGTGCTCAGTTCCAGTTCAGGAGCACCTGAGGGGCTGATGAGATTTTTCAGGTACAAGATTTTCCTAGTCAAAGCTCCCTATGTCAGAGAACTCTGACTCTCAAAAGATCATACCACACAAATCTTGGTTGGCTCTCAAGTGACGCTGGATTTCAATTGGAATTGGGAGTCAGTGTGGTGTCGCGGTTAAGAAACTCAGTCAAGTATTTGGGAGACCTCTGCAACTTCAATGATGCTATTTCCTCAGATTTGACTCAGTTGACACCAACTAGCCCTTTAGATTACGGGTGAGATTTAGTTGGTATTTTTAAATCATGCAGAGAACTGAACCAAACCTCAGGCCAAGCAGGCCCCAAACAGAAGTGAGACATTTTAAAGCAACTAACTATAAATCCAACACCAACTATGCCGTATGCTGTGGATGCTTACACCTGCAAATCAGGGCCAGGCAGAGAATAAGGCTATTTCTGCAAACTTGGGGGGGGGCAGAAAGTGACTGGGGGGAGGAGACAGAGAGACAAAGAATCAATTTCTCTGTTTCCCAGCGCCTGCTCACTTTCTGCCTCTCTGGGATGGGAGAGAGAGTAAGAAACAGGGTGGCTGGGAGAAGTGGGGAGAGGAAGGACAGGAAAGATGGGGGAATGATATAGCTGCTCCAGAATCCTAGAATCATAAAATCACAGAGTTGGAAGGGACCTCCTGGGTCATCTAGTCCAGGGCTAGTCAACCTGTGGTCCTCCAGATACCCATGGACTACAATTCCCATGAGCCCCTGCCAGCGTTTGCTGGCAGGGGCTCATGGGAATTGTAGTCCATGGACATCTGGAGGACCACAGGTTGACTACTCCTGATCTAGTCTACCTTCCCTGCACTGTGCAGGACACTCACATCCCTATCGCTCATCCAGTGTCACCTGCCACCCCCTTGAACCTTCACAGAATCAGCTTCTAGATTCTTGTGGGTCTCCATTTGTTTTATTCTTAGGGGAAAAGGACAAAGAAGCTACTGATACCTTCTCTGCTGCTTCCACGGTCTTCTGGGTTTTCCTGGCTGCGTGCCTCTTGTGATCATAATACCTGGGGGAAGCACAGCAAGATCAGAACTGCCCATCAGTCAAAGGAAGCCCTCAGCCCCGCCCTGGGGCTTCCACGCCCGGCACCAAAGCATGCTCACTTTTCAGCGTTGGCGTACGCGGACAAACTGAGGTCCACGTCCACAAGCAAAAGCTGGTTCTTGAGTGGCTTCCTCAGCGGCTTGGCTTTCTTCTTCCCCTTTGGCTGTTGGGTGGCCTCCTCTTTTGGGGCTGCTTCCTCGGCCTCCTGCTCCGCGTCTGAGAGCACGTACGGGTTTCTAGAGAAACAGGAAAAGACGCTTTGAAAGGGCTGGAGCAGGGAAGGCGCATTCGGCTCTATCCGAGCCCCCAAGAACAGGCCAAAAATACTGTACTGGTATTTATTCTTTCAGCCAGATATAAACAGGGGTGTATTTTCGGCTACTGAGCACAGCCAATCCCAGAGAATCCTCCCCAAAATTAGGGATTAACTTTGAAAACAGGACAGGCTGTTAAGGGGAGTTCAAAGGGAATGTACTCCGTTTAAATGATGTTCTGGGTCAGTGGTCCCCAACCCCTGGCTCATCTTTGGTGCTCTCCAGACTACCCCCCCCCCGTCTCAGTAAAATTGTCAAGCACCCCGGTGATAAAAAGGTTGGGGACCACTGTTCTAGGTGAAACTGCATCTTCACGAATGCATGTAAAGCAGGGGTGGCCAACCTGTGGCTCTCCAAAGGTCCATGGACTACAATTCCCATGAGCCTCTGCCAGCTGATGGCAGGGGCTCATGGGAATTGCAGTCCATGGGCCTCTGGTGAGCCACAGGTTGGCCACCCCTGACGTAAAGGGACTATAACACTTTTAAATGCCTCCAAGCTCCATTACATCCTATGGGGACTATAGTCAAGGAACTCTATAAGCTATAACTCCAGGTCATACAGTAGCTAAGCCCTGGGGCCAACAGGAGGTCCACCACCAGGGCCAAAGTCCAGAAGCCATGTTGGATCAGGCCAACGCTCTGCGCCACACAGTGGCCATCAGGAGGTCCCCCAATGGGCAGACTTACTTCAAGAGCATGGTGATGTGATTGGTCTGCAGCTTCAGCTCTTTGATGGAACTGGCCACCGGGTCCCCCTGGGCTTGGGCCTCTTTCACAATGGCACCGATCTCCGTCCAGTCGATCTGGTTCGCTAAGGCACTCCGGACCACTTGGATGGCTCGGTCGACGATCTCGAGGTTCATTTCCACAAGCTCACCTTTGACCTTGTCAATTTCCTTTGGGAAAAGAAAGAGACAAGGAGCAGCAATGGATTTTTTACCTGTGATTAAGTGAAGTAAGCGAGGCAAAGAGACAGACAGACAGACAGAGACAGAAATTTGCCTGCAGCCTCTCATGAATCTTCAGAACTAAGCAGTTACTCCAAACGCAGTCAGACTACAGGAGCACCTCATCTGTGGGTCTGGGGGACAGGAGAGGGCAGGGGTATACCTGTCGGCATGTTTGTCCTCGCCTTGCTTCCAAGGAGCATGCACCTTTGATCTAGTGGACCGTGCCAAAATGGGTCAGGCCAGAGCAGTAATGTGATGGTGCTGGACTTGTTCCTATCAGACTGTTGACAAATGTTGGATCAGCCCTCTTGGATCAGGCCAATGGCCAATACTCCAAGTCACACAGTGGCCAAAACCCAAATGCCTCCAGTGGAAGCTGCTTGCTCAACTTTGTCCGTGTCTTTTGTTAACAAACACTGTACAAAGTTGGTAAGCTAGGACTCCTCTTTGCAGAGGCCATGCTGATTCTCTCTAAGTGGGGCTTGTCCCTCTACATCAGGAAGTTACAACCAGAGGCCCAGAGACCCCCAGGGGTCCACGGAAGCTCTGAGGGGGGGGCATGGCATTTCACCTTTTAATGGACTCGGCCAAAAGCTAGGGAACTGACTACTTTCCTCCCCCTCCCCGCTCCTGAGTGAGTTCTCTTGTGGTTTCTGTGCCAGGGAGGGGGCGGAGCCCTCCTCAAAACTGTCTGCTAACACAGATGGTGACGTCATTTCCGGTGACATGCAACTTATGGGGGGATCGCAGGGAGGCGTGGCCAGCTGGCATCACTTCCGGGGCTCTTTGAAGTCTGAAACATTATTCCAGGGGCTCCTCCATAGTCAAAAGGATGAAGAAAGCTGCTCTACAGACTTAGCAATTGCATCTTTAATAGCCGTCCCCATGAATTTGGGCCTTCCATAAAGGCCCAAGCTGGCTTATTTCGGGGATCACTTTTTAAAAGTTGGTGTTACGTTTATTATTTTTATTTAAAATATTTACTAGCCCCCATTGTCCTCTGTGGAACTCAAGGCAGCCTACAGTATAAATACTACTTTCCAGTCCTCTGGGGGGGTGGGGAAGCCAATGTTAGTGGCAAAGTCGAATATTTTGCATCAGGAAACCAACAACAGGGAGTTCTGTTTGCTTGTAAGGTGATCAAAGTACAGTAGCCGCAATTTAGTCAATAGAAAACCGCAAGAGTTCAGTAGCATCTTAAAGACTAATAAAATTTGTGCAAGCGTATGAGCTTTTGTGAATCACCGCTCACTTCTTCAGATAACATTTAAGATCTTTCAATGTCCTTGGAGATGTGTTAACCAGACCCAGCAACTTGATAAGTTTTTCATTTTTCGACCAGCACTCAAACATCCATCTTGTTGCCTCTCTTTGGTCCAGTTCTTCAAAACATGCTTCTAAAAACAATGTTTTGGTCCAGGGGTACCTTTAAGACCAACCAAGTTTTATTCTGGGGATAAGCTTTTGGGTGTATGCCGAACTAAACTCCGTTCTGTGGCTTCACACCAACACTGCTACGTCCTTGAGGCAGTGGGACCGCACGACTAAGTATGCCTTCAAACACATGCAAGAGCTTCAAATATCTATTCCGAACATGAATCACAGAACCATAGAGTTGGAAGGGGCCATACAGGCCATCTAGTCCTACCTCCTGCTCAGGGCTGTCAAGCTTGCAAGAACTCACAACAAGCTTCTTTAATAAAGAAAGCGTTTATTGAGAAGTTACTTCATACACCTAAGCTAAAGAAGTCAAATCTGCCTGAGGACAGATTTGCCTCCCCTTATCAAGGCAGTTCTCCCGCCTAAAACTTGAAAGTTCCCAAGGGAGGGGGGAAAGGAGGCTGCAGGTGCCATAAACCATAGTGTTACAATTTGCACGTCCTTGGTCGTCTCCGGACAAGATAAGATGTTATGGTTACAAAAGGCAGACCCGGCCGAGAGGTTCAAAAGACAAATAATTCACAGCTCCCTGTGATAACAGGATGCAACAACATAGTTTCAGTTTCAAGCATGCAAGCATAATATATGGGCCTGGGGCCCCAGGAACAAAGCAGGGAAAAGATCAGACAAATAAACATGGAGAGACTCATGCTAACTCATGGCAGGGTTCAGCAGCAATCCTGACAAGGGCAGGATCAGACCAAAGCATCCTAAAGCATGCCAACACTTCTGCTCCTTTCTGCGGCTTCCAAATTTCTGGAAATTTCACAACTCTGCTCAGAACAGTCAAAGAGCCCACCTGAGTTTGATGAAGTGCTTCTAATCGGTGCTCATGGTCCTTCCGAACATTTTCCAGCTTCTTCAGGGCTTGTTTCTCCTTTCAGGGACAAAAAGCAGAGAGGGGGGAGGATAGTCTGACATGATGGATCTGCGGCCAAGAATTCAGGCACGATCGCAGCAAGGACAGCCACCGCCTTGGTGAGGAAGCAGGGAAGGAACCCGGCCTCCCTTTCCAATCATCTGCAGCAGCCAAGCAGCCGCTGAGCAGAACGAGCGTGAGTTATTCCAAAAGCAGAAATTTGTCAAGACAGCTGTACCTGTTGCAACGCCTTCAGGTCTATCTTCTGGCTTTCCAGCTTGGAGTAGAACTCATCGACGGCCTTTCCCCAAAAAATATGTTTAAAAGGCATATAAGAGTCAAGATCTCAACAAACATAACGACAATAAGAGCTGGAACAAAGCAGATCCCACCCACCAGTTAAGATCTGCCCCACATACTCCGCCCTCTGTGCCCCT
The DNA here is from genome assembly GCF_049243985.1 of Paroedura picta. NCBI lineage: Eukaryota > Metazoa > Chordata > Lepidosauria > Squamata > Gekkonidae > Paroedura > Paroedura picta. The sequence continues at coordinate 183,284,459 of NC_135370.1, read as the reverse complement.
GCCGTCAGAAGCAAGACGGGGACTTTTTAGTGCTGGCCCCTCACCTGCCCCTGCCCCTTGAGGCTCAGCTGGAGCCTGAGTGGCTTTCTTTTACCTGCAAGTCCAAAACATTTCTGTTCTGCCAAGGTTTTTCATTACAGGGATGATTGAAACACTATTTTAGTCTGGAAACTATTGTTTCAACCTGCAAGTGGTCTATGATCATAATTTCATTTATTTTATTATATACAATTTATTTGTATCTCATTTCTCACAAGGGCCACCAAGGTGACCAGGGCTGGGTTTTTTAATGCTAGTTTTTTAACAACTTTTAATTTTTTTTCCTTTTTTTATTTTGTAAGTAGCCTTGGGCAAGTTCCTGGAGAGGGGGCATAAAAATATTCTAAAGACATTGTTATATATCACTGCCACGGCCAGTATGACTCCCTTGCCTCCTTAGATCTTCATTGCAAGGCCTTCTAGAGGTGCCTGGCTCTTGAACTGCCAGCTTGTACACGCCCGGGGCAAGGGACTTTTCAGTGGTTCCCCCCCCCTCCATCTGTCGTCAGCTCCTTGTGGAGGTTCGTGCCCTTCGAGACTTTCCAGCATTCTGTAGGGCAGTGGTCCCCAACCTTTTTATCACCGGGGACCGGTCAATGCTTGACAGTTTTACTGAGGCCCGTATGGGGGGTAGTCTTTTGCCGAGGGACATCACCGCCGCCTGAGTCCCTGCTCCACTTGCCTTCCCGCCGTCCACTGGGGGGCGCTGCCAGCAGCAGCTGCGCAGTGCCATGCTGAGGGGAAGCCCCAGCCATGGCGGCCGCCAGAGAGCACCAAAGGTGAGCCGGTAGCAGAGTAGCAGGGCAGCCCCCTAGGCAGCAGCCAGGAAGGAGGAGGAGGAGGAGTCGCGGCCCAGTACCAACTGATCCGTGGACCGGCACCGGTCCCCGGACCGGGGGTTGGGGACCACTGCTGTAGGGCACACAAGGCTGCTTTGTTTCATGTGGCCTTGGTTTAGCATTAAGAACTGGGGAACCGGCCTATGAGTTCAATCCTTCAGATTAAATTGATGTTTTAATAGGTTTAATTGTTCTATGTTTATTGCATCTATTTCCATTTGTATTACTTTAAGTGTATTAGTTTAAGTGCAAGCTGCCCAGAGTCCTCCGTGGGGAGAAGGTGTAGGGGATAAATTCAATAAATAAATTAATATTTGAATATATAAATCATCCAATTCCACCATTCATACTTTAGAATTTACTTCTGAAAAGCTGCTTCTGCTGATAATAAGATTCTGCCACTGAAATCTGTCACCTAAGCAAAGAGTGACTGGCATAAACCTTCAAATATTTAGAATCTGAAAGTTTCAAACTCTGTTCTCAAACCTTCAAATTTGAATTCAAAAATAGCTGGTTATCTTCCTGGGAGTGTATTGTTTTCATCAGCTGCAGTATCCCCTGAGCCCTCATGGACAATAAAAAAATATTACACCCCGAGGCTTAAAATTCGATAGGAAATCCAGCTCCATACCTTGTTGAAAGACTCAAGCTCCACATATGGACATTTTGAGTGTTGCAAAAACAAGAAAGGGTGAAATTCCTCATACCTGCAAGAGACAGATTGTATACCTTTGCCAGCTGACAGGCGAGAAAGAAGTTGGCGGGAAAAGGGGCAATCATCGAAATACATACGTGAGGATTTCTTCAGAGGGCTTGTTCGGTTCCAAGCTTGGCTTTTTCTCCCTCTTCTGGATGATAAAACCCTGTAAGAGAGAGGCAAGTTCTAAACATTTCCCCCTAGTTCCTCTTCTTGAAATCACATGCTACTTTTTTCGTGGCACTGGAGGAGAGTTCTACGGATAAGGGGAACAATCAAAAAGGCAAATAAGGGGCTTCTAGATCAAATCGGGCCTAAATAAATAAAAATATGCGGTTTATAATCATAGAATCTTAGAATTGGAAGACACCTCCAAGGTCATCTAGTCCAGTGGTCCCCAACCCGCGGGCCGCCTTGGCGCCGGGCCGCAGCTCCCTCTTCCCGCCCCCCCTGAAGCGAGAAGCTCGCCAGGCTGCGAGCAAATTGGCCGCCGAAGCGGCCGATTAGCTCGCGGCCCGGCAGGCTTCTTGTTTCGGGAGGGGGGGGAAGAGAAGTTTGCCGAGCCGCAAGCTAATCGGCCGCTTTGGCGGCCGATTTGCTGGCGGCCTGGAGGGGCCGGGAGAGGGAGCCGCGGCCGCCGGCATGGCGGCGGCGCAAACGCGCATGCGCGGACTGCCGCGCGTGCGCGTTTGTGCCCCTGCGCGGGGCCCCAGGCCGCCCTCTCCCGCCACTCCGGAGCAGCGGTCCGCAGCAACTGGAAGGTTGGGGACCACTGATCTAGTCCAACCCCCTGCAGAATTCTACAAACAGGTTCAAATAGGCTGGAAATCCCTGACCCATGTGAAGTCTGCCTGGCCTCAAGCAGGGTCAGGGCCTGGCAGAATGAGCTTCGTGGCGAGCTTGCAGGGGTTGAAGAATTGTATGGTTTTATGTACTTTATATTTCCACTGCATTTTAATTGTTATTCGCCATCATGAGCCAGCAGGCCGGGAGCGGCGGCCTAGAAATATATATAATTAGTAATGAAATAATAAAATTAATAAATAGTAAAAAAATTCTCCCTAAAAGCTAAAATGACTGAACCGAGGCTATTGTATTTTGGTCACATTAGGAGCGCCAGGTAGGGAGCCGTGTTGGTGTGAAGCAACGGAACAAAACTGGAGTCCAGGGGAACCTTGAAGACCAACCATGTTTAATTATGGTTAAATACATTTTCTCTAAACCCCGCTCAGCCACAAGGGAGGGCGGTATATAAATCTAAACGCTTCCTTTCCAGCTCTATGATTCTAAATTCCATCTCAACCTCCGGAAGAAGTTCCTGACAGTGAGAGAGGTTCCTCAGTGGAACAGGCTTCCTCGGGAGGTGGTGGGTTCTCCATCTTTGGAGATTTTTACACAGAGGCTGGAGAGCCATCTGAGGGAGAGGCTGATTCTGTGAAGGTTCAAGGGGGTGGCAGGTGACAGTGGATGAGCGAGAGGGTTGTGAGTGTCCTGCATAGTGCAGGGGGTTGGACTAGATGACCCAGGAGGTGCCTTCCAACTCTATGATTCTATGACCATAAAAAAGTTTGACACTTGACATCTTTTATGTTATATTCTAAAATCTTTAATGTTATATTAAAAAATCCATAGAGTCACTGTGAGTGAGGAGCCATGAGATTCTACTTAACCCAGTGGTCCCCAACCTTTTTTTGGCTGGGGACCGGCAGGGCAATAACCCCGCCCGCAAAAGTGCTGCGCATGCGTGATTTCGGCCACACAGCGCGCATGTGCAATTTCGGCCGCGCATGCGCAGTGCGCAGCATGGCCCTGATTCCCTCTCCCCCTCTCCCGCAGTAAGAAGCTTCCCTGGCCGCAAGCTTGCGGCCTGGGAAGTTTTTTACTGCGGGGGGGAGGCAGGGAGAGGGAACCGCGGCCCGGCGCCCTGGCCTTCGTAGCCCGGCACTGGACCGCGGACCGCAGGTTGGGGACCACTGACTTAACCGACACAACTGTTGACAATTAATGTGTGTGGTTGTGCTCAGAGATTTTGCTTCCTAGTCCTGCCTCCATTTCCAGGCACCAAAGTCTCGGGATCCTGGGCCCTGACCACACGGGTGGGGAAAAATCAAACAGGTTATCACCAACTACCTGCCCATCAAAGTTGTCCAGAGCTTCCATATATTCTTCAGCGTTTTGTAGCGCAACAAGTAGCCTTTCGAAGTCTAAAAAGAGAGAGGAAAGAACGGGCTTTTTAAAAGGGAGAACTTTTGAGATTTCGGGGTCCCACTGGGACCATTTTCTGCATGCCGAATCTGTACGGGGAGGAGGTTCATGCTCAAGAGGGTCAGCAACATGTCTTTGAAGGCTGGAACGTGGAAACAAAGAGTCTCATTGCCTGTTCAAGCTGCTAAGAGGGCGAAGCTACATCCAATACCTGTGGACTGTAAACCTGCATGGCCCCTTCCCACTCTAGGATTCTGGGAGTCTAGTTCAGCAGTGGAAGGGGTTGCCTAAGGAGGTGGGGAGCTCCCCCTCACTGGCCGTCTCCAAGCAGCGGCTGGACAGATCCTTCTCCTGGATGCTTGAGGCTGATCCTGCACTGAGCAGGGGGTGGACTAGATGGACTGCATGGCCCCTTCCCACTCTAGGATTCTAGGAGTCTAGTTCAGCAGTGGAAGGGGCTGCCTAAGGAGGTGGAGAGCTCCCCCTCACTGGCCATCTTCAAGCACCGGCTGGACAGATCCTTCTCCTGGATGCTGGAGGCTGATCCTGCACTGAGCAGGGGGTGGACTAGATGGACTGCATGGCCCCTTCCCACTCTAGGATTCTAGGAGTCTAGTTCAGCAGTGGAAGGGGCTGCCTAAGGAGGTGGGGAGCTCCCCCTCACTGGCCGTCTTCAAGCACCGGCTGGACAGATCCTTCTCCTGGATGCTGGAGGCTGATCCTGCACTGAGCAGGGGGTGGGACTAGATGGCCTGGATGGCCCCTTCCCACTCTAGGATTCTAGGAGTCTAGTTCAGCAGTGGAAGGGGCTGCCTAAGGAGGTGGGGAGCTCCCCCTCACTGGCCGTCTTCAAGCAGCGGCTGGACAGATCCTTCTCCTGGATGCTGGAGGCTGATCCTGCACTGAGCAGGGGGTGGGACTAGATGGCCTGGATGGCCCCTTCCCACTCTAGGATTCTAGGAGTCTAGTTCAGCAGTGGAAGGGGCTGCCTAAGGAGGTGGGGAGCTCCCCCTCACTGGCCGTCTTCAAGCACCGGCTGGACAGATCCTTCTCCTGGATGCTGGAGGCTGATCCTGCACTGAGCAGGGGGTGGGACTAGATGGCCTGGATGGCCCCTTCCCACTCTAGGATTCTAGGAGTCTAGTTCAGCAGTGGAAGGGGCTGCCTAAGGAGGTGGGGAGCTCCCCCTCACTGGCCGTCTTCAAGCAGCGGCTGGACAGATCCTTCTCCTGGATGCTGGAGGCTGATCCTGCCCTGAGCAGGGGGTGGGACTAGATGGCCTGCATGGCCCCTTCCCACTCTAGGATTCTAGGAGTCTAGTTCAGCAGGGGAAGGGGCTGCCTAAGGAGGTGGGGAGCTCCCCCTCACTGGCCGTCTTCAAGCAGCGGCTGGACAGATCCTTCTCCTGGATGCTGGAGGCTGATCCTGCACTGAGCAGGGGGTGGGACTAGATGGCCTGGATGGCCCCTTCCCACTCTAGGATTCTAGGAGTCTAGTTCAGCAGTGGAAGGGGCTGCCTAAGGAGGTGGGGAGCTCCCCCTCACTGGCCGTCTTCAAGCACCGGCTGGACAGATCCTTCTCCTGGATGCTGGAGGCTGATCCTGCACTGAGCAGGGGGTGGGACTAGATGGCCTGGATGGCCCCTTCCCACTCTAGGATTCTAGGAGTCTAGTTCAGCAGTGGAAGGGGCTGCCTAAGGAGGTGGGGAGCTCCCCCTCACTGGCCGTCTTCAAGCAGCGGCTGGACAGATCCTTCTCCTGGATGCTGGAGGCTGATCCTGCCCTGAGCAGGGGGTGGGACTAGATGGCCTGCATGGCCCCTTCCCACTCTAGGATTCTAGGAGTCTAGTTCAGCAGGGGAAGGGGCTGCCTAAGGAGGTGGGGAGCTCCCCCTCACTGGCCATCTTCAAGCAGCGGCTGGACAGATCCTTCTCCTGGATGCTGGAGGCTGATCCTGCACTGAGCAGGGGGTGGGACTAGATGGCCTGGATGGCCCCTTCCCACTCTAGGATTCTAGGAGTCTAGTTCAGCAGTGGAAGGGGCTGCCTAAGGAGGTGGGGAGCTCCCCCTCACTGGCCGTCTTCAAGCACCGGCTGGACAGATCCTTCTCCTGGATGCTGGAGGCTGATCCTGCACTGAGCAGGGGGTGGGACTAGATGGCCTGGATGGCCCCTTCCCACTCTAGGATTCTAGGAGTCTAGTTCAGCAGTGGAAGGGGCTGCCTAAGGAGGTGGGGAGCTCCCCCTCACCGGCCGTCTTCAATCAGCGGCTGGACAGATCCTTCTCCTGGATGCTGGAGGCTGATCCTGCACTGAGCAGGGGGTGGGACTAGATGGCCTCCATGGCCCCTTCCCACTCTAGGATTCTAGGAGTCTAGTTCAGCAGTGGGAGGGGCTGCCTAAGGAGGTGGGGAGCTCCCCCTCACTGGCCGTCTTCAAGCAGCGGCTGGATAGATCCTTCTCCAGGATGCTGGAGGCTGATCCTGCACTGAGCAGGGGGTGGGACTAGATGGCCTGCATGGCCCCTTCCCACTCTAGGATTCTAGGAGTCTAGTTCAGCAGGGGAAGGGGCTGCCTAAGGAGGTGGGGAGCTCCCCCTCACCGGCCGTCTTCAATCAGCGGCTGGACAGATCCTTCTCCTGGATGCTGGAGGCTGATCCTGCACTGAGCAGGGGGTGGGACTAGATGGCCTGCATGGCCCCCTCCCATTCTATGGTTCTAGGATACTATGTGGACTCAACCAGGGCCAAGACGTACTTTGTCCTGGCCCCTGCCTGGTGGAATGAGCTCCCAGAGCAGACCCAAGCTCTTATGGGGCTAGCACAGATGTAGCCAGTGAAATGCTGACATCTACTCCCCCCCCCCCATTAATGATGCCCCCCCCTGACCGTAGTCTAGCTCTGAGGGATCCGACAATGTTCCAGCCCAGGCCTGCTGATGTTGGCACGGTTGTTGATACTAATTTAAACTGTCATTTTAAACGCTAAATTTCTATGCTGCTTTTAATATGACGTACACTGTCCTGAGCCGGCTTGCTAGGAGGGCGGCACAGAAATCTAATAAATACATAAGCTTTAAAAATTAAATTAAGCCAGCCGTGGGCTCCTCCACATGGTATCTGCACTCACACAAATATCTCCATTGGGGTCATCACCTGGTATAACATTCCCAGTACTGCTGAATGCATGGGCCATCATCGCCCACGATCAAAATCAAAGAAAAATCAGTTCAGTCATTCCGTTTCAGGTGTGTCCCGGTTAAAGATCAGTCCCATTTGTCATTTAAGTTTTTTTCAAAGAATGTAAAATCAGTCTGATCCGTCTGGCCACCACCCACCTTTGCTTTCCATCTGGTCCGTTTTGGCGCTGCCTGAAAATCCCACTGCTATAAGGCAGTGCTCGATAAGTGCAGCTCCGTAAGCTGTTGAGAAAAAGAAAAAGGAAGATAGCCCTCTTTGAGTACTTGAAAGGTGGTCACTTGGAGGAGGGCAGGAGGCTGTTTCTGCTGGCTGCAGAGGAGAGGACACGCAGTAATGGGTTTAAACTTCAAGTACAACGATATAGGCTAGGTATCAGGAAGAAGTTTTTCTCAGTCAGAGTAGTTCAGCAGTGGAATAGGCTGCCTAAGGAGGTGGTGAGCTCCCCCTCACTGGCAGTCTTCAAGCAAAGGTTGGATACACACTTTTCTTGGATGCTTTAGGATGCTTAGGGCTGATCCTGAGTTGAGCAGGGGGTTGGACTAGATGGCCTGCATGGCCCCTTTCAACTCTATGATTCTATCCAGCAGTGGAATAGGCTGCCTAAGGAGGTGGTGAGCTCCCCCTCACTGGCAGTCTTCAAGCAAAGGTTGGATACACACTTTTCTTGCATGCTTTAGGATGCTTAGGGCTGACCCTGCATTGAGCAGGGGGTTGGACTAGATGGCCTGTGTGGCCCCTTCCAACTCTATGATTCTATGATTCTATAAGAGACCTCTTATAAACAAGTAGATCAGCCAGATGGAGGCTTGGATTGCAAAGATGGGTTTCCCATAACATGTATTTATAGCACTTGTGAGGCAGGATCCAGACATTCTTCCAATAATAAAGATAGTCATGAACTTGCTTAGCGAACAACAAGACCATCCTGCAAACTATATAGGCCATCCTCAGTATTACACGTAAGGAAACGGAACATTCTAAAGATACAGAGTTTGGAAATAAATTCCATGAACGAGAAGAGCTGTGGCTCAGTGACAGATCACCTCGCTCCCAGCGGAAGAAATCCTGACCCTCTGGTTGAAAGGGGGAAGGAGGAGGAGGGAGTGAGTGAGTGAGAGGACTGGAAATGTTGAGTAAGAGGTCCCCATCTATCTATCCATCTTCTTATTTATTGTTGTAAGGGGAGTTTTTATGGGGTTTGATTGTATTTTATCGTTTTAAATTGTGTGAACCGCCGAGACACCACTGGAAGGGTGGTGGTATAAAAAACCAATGGATCAATCTGCTCGGTAGACAGAAGGTCTCCGATTCAGTCCTCGGCATCCGGTAGAACCAGCAGGGTGTTATGGCTAAGAGTGGCGGCCTCTAATCTGGAGCCGGGTTCGATTCCCTGCCCCACATGCATTTAGCTGGGTGATCTCACAGAGCTCCCTCAACTCCACTGACCACACAAAGTGTCTGTTGTGGGAGGGGAAGGGAAGGCGATTATAAGCCGCTTTGAGACTCCTTTGGGAGTGGGGTATAAAAACCAACTCTTCTTCTAATCTGGAGAACCAGGTGTGATTCCCTGCTCCTCCTCCACATGCAGTCATGGGGGACCCTAGGCCAGTCACTATTCTCAGAGAGCGGTTCTCACAGAGCAGTTCTCTCAGAGCTCTCTCAGCCCCACTTGCCTCACTAGGCGTCTGTTGTGGAGAGAGGAAGGCAAAAGGTAGTGAAAAGTGGGTGATAAAAAACAGCTCTTCTTCTAGTACAGGGTGGCCAGCAGGGGCTCATGGGAATTGTAGTCCATGGGGACCTGGAGAGCCACAGTTTGGACATCCGTGTTCCAGTAGGTGACCATCTGGAGAGCCACTGCCAGTCTGATGAAGCAGTGCTGACCCTGATGGACCCATGATCCAGTTCTGTACAAGGCAGCTTCGTGGCTGTTCAGCTGTCAATGGTGCAGTCTCCTCTTTTCCTGCATCCCAATGATGCCCCAATCTCCGAAGCTAAACAGGATTAATTCTGGCTTGTATTTGGATGTGGCACCTCCAAGGAACACTGGGGGTCATGATGGGGAGGCAGGCAAGGACAAACTAACTCTTAGGTGTCCTGGCTGCCTACACAACACATGAAACTAAACACAATGGCTTTTGCTTCAAAAAGGATGTGGAGAAAATAGAGAGGGTGCAGGCAAGAGCTATGAAGATGACCTGGGGCTTGGGGATCAAGCCCTGTGAGGAAAGGCTGAGGGACTTGGGAATGTTCAGCCTGGAGAAGAGGAGGTGGAGAGGGGACAGGGATTGCTCTCTCTCAGTATATGAAAGGTTGTCACTCAGAGGAGGGCAGGGAGCGGTTCCTGATGGAAGCAGAGGAGAGGACACGTAGTAATGGGTTTAAACTACATGCCAACTACAGATCAGGAAAGAAATGCCCACAGTCAGAGTAGTTCAGCAGTGGAAGGGGCTGCCTAAGGAGGTGGGGAGCTCCCCCTCACTGGTGGTCTTCAAGCAGGGGCTGGACAGATCCATCTCCTGGATGCTGGAGGCTAATCCTGCTATGAGCAGGGGGTGGGACTAGATGGCCTGCATGGCCCCTTCCCACTCTAGGATTCTAGGAGTCTAGTTCAGCAGTGGAAGGGGCTGCCTAAGGAGGTGGGGAGCTCCCCCTCACTGGCCGTCTTCAAGCAGTGGCTGGACAGATCCTTCTCCTGGATGCTTGAGGCTGATCCTGCCCTGAGCAGGGAGTGGGACTAGATGGCCTGCATGGACCCTTCCCACTCTAGGATTCTAGGAGTCTAGTTCAGCAGGGGAAGGGGCTGCCTAAGGAGGTGGGGAGCTCCCCCTCACTGGCTGTCTTCAAGCAGGGGCTGGACAGATCCTTCTCCTGGATGCTGGAGGCTGATCCTGCACTGAGCAGGGGGTGGGACTAGATGGCCTGCATGGCCCCTTCCCACTCTAGGATTCTAGGAGTCTAGTTCAGCAGGGGAAGGGGCTGCCTAAGGAGGTGGGGAGCTCCCCCTCACTGGCCGTCTTCAAGCAGCGGCTGGACAGAGCCTTCCCCTGGATGCTGGAGGCTGATCCTGCACTGAGCAGGGGGTGGGACTAGATGGCCTGCATGGCCCCTTCCCACTCTAGGATTCTAGGAATCTAGTTCAGCAGTGGAAGGGGCTGCCTAAGGAGGTGGGGAGCTCCCCCTCACTGGCCGTCTTCAGGCAGCGGCTGGACAGATCCTTCTCCTGGATGCTTGAGGCTGATCCTGCACTGAGCAGGGGGTGGACTAGATGGCCTGCATGGCCCCTTCCCACTCTGGGATTCTAGGAGTCTAGTTCAGCAGTGGAAGGGGCTGCCTAAGGAGGTGGAGAGCTCCCCCTCACGGGCCGTCTTCAAGCAGCGGCTGGACAGATCCTTCTCCTGGATGCTGGAGGCTGATCCTGCACTGAGCAGGGGGTAGACTAGATGGCCTGCATGGCCCCTTCCCACTCTGGGATTCTAGGAGTCTAGTTCAGCAGTGGAAGGGGCTGCCTAAGGAGGTGGGGAGCTCCCCCTCACTGGCGGTCTTCAAGCAGCGGCTGGACAGATCCTTCTCCTGGATGCTTGAGGCTGATCCTGCATTGAACAGGGGTGGGACTAGATAGCCTGTGTGGCCCCTTCCCACTCTAGGTTTCCATGATTCCATCACTCCCTCCCCTCGAGAACATTGGTCAGGGACAGACCATTCCGGCAGGGGAGAGCGGGTCTCAGTGGCTGCTCCAGGGTTTTGAAATGCCTCCTATCAGCAGAAGACCTGCTCCCTTCTTATCCGCATTATGGAGAATCTGTAAGATGGTATAACCTCAGACAGCTTTAAAAAAAATGTACTGCTGTTTCAGGGGTTATTGAAAACAACTGCAAGGTGTTCTTTCTCTGTTACTGCTTGGATGCAGAACTGGTTCCATTGCTGGAGCTTATTTTTAAACCACCCTGAGACTGTGTTGTGGGGGAAAGGTAGATTAAAAATATTTTAAATAAATCAGATACTTACGAAGGTGGGGATTTAGAACTCTCTTTATCTGTTCTCCTTTAGGTGCCGCAGTTATTATTTCTGTCAGCCTATGAAGGGTGGAAGAAAAAGAACCCACAGCTGACACATGAAAACATTTTACAAGAAAGAGTAGAGCAAAGATTTGGTTTTGTTCCCCATCACATTCATGCCAACATCCGAGGCCTTAAGGCAAATGACTCAAGACGTTCCTAAATTTAGGTTAGATATAGATAGATCCAAGTGGGTAGCCGTGTTGGTCTGAAGCAGCACAATAAAACAGAATCAGAGTCCAGCGGCACCTTGAAGAGCAACAAAGATTTATTCAAGGCGGGAGCTTTTCCAGGACAAGACTCAAAGCACTCCAAACACCTACAATGACATTGTTGTTGTTGTTATGTGCGAAGTCGTGTCCGACCCATCGCGACCCCATGGACAATGATCCTCCAGGCCTTCCTGTCCTCTACCATTCCCCGGAGTCCATTTAAGTTTGCACCTACTGCTTCAGTGACTCCATCCAGCCACCTCATTCTCTGTCGTCCCCTTCTTCTTTTGCCCTCGATCGCTCCCAGCATTAGGCTCTTCTCCAGGGAGTCCTTCCTTCTCATGAGGTGGCCAAAGTATTTGAGTTTCATCTACAGGATCTGGCCTTCTCAGGAGCAGTCAGGGCTGATCTCCTCTAGGACTGACCGGTTTGTTCGCCTTGCAGTCCAAGGGACTCGCAAGAGTCTTCTCCAGCACCAGAGTTCAAAAGCCTCAATTCTTTGACGCTCGGCCTTCCTTATGGTCCAACTTTCACAGCCATACATTGCAACTGGGAAGACCATAGCCTTGACTAAACGCACTTTTGTTGGCAGGGTGATGTCTCTGCTTTTTAGGATGCTCTCTAGATTTGCCATAGCTTTCCTCCCCAGGAGCAAGCGTCTTTTAATTTCTTGCAATGACATAGGCCCCACCATTTCTTTGAAAGTCCCCACCCCCGCCCAAGTCCCTCTGGTGGCTGGGGGGCAGGGCACCTATGGGCGGCTAATGCAAAGGGAACGGGAGGACATCTGGCACATAAAAGCTACATGGAGCAGGAGTGCTGGGCGGATACTGACCCCCCCCCCCCCGCCAGAGTTCTCTGCTTCTTCCCCCCGCCAAGCTCTGCGTGGAGCACAGAGGTACCTTTCCAAACTGGGCAGGGGAGAGGCTGCTTTGGCACAGTCGACCGGGTAGTGCTCCCGAACGGCAAACTTGACATCTTCCGCTTCATCGGTGCGAAATCTCAGGATGTTCAGGATAAGGTATTCGTGGTCAGTAAGAACGATGTTCCCCTGTAAGAAATCCAAGACATTTTTGTCACTGAACTGCAGAATGCAGAACCTTCTAGGCCACTTGAACGCCCAGGTGCCAGTGTGATGTGGTGGTTCAGAATGGCAGCTTCTTACCTGGAGAACTGAGTTTAATTCCCTGCAGCCAGCTGGGGGACCGTAGGCTCATCACAGCCCTGATGGTGCTGTTCTCACAGAATAGTGAAAAGTTATAAAAACTGGTTCTTCTTCTTCTTCGCGTAACTCAGGACTCTGGTTGTTCCCGCACTAATGGCTTTGGCATGGCCAAAGCAATGGATTAGAAGCTCTCCCACCTTCCCTTTCTCTCCCCACAACTGACACCCTGTGAGGGAGGGGAGGCTGAGAGAGCCCTGAGATTACTGAAGAAGAAGAAGAGTTGGTTCTTATATGCCACTTTTCTCTAGCCGAAGGAGTTTCAACATGGCTTACAGTCACCTTTCCATTCCTCTCCCCACAACAGACACCCTGTGAGGGAGGGCAAGCTGAGAGAGCCCTGAGATTACTGAAGAAGAAGAAGAGTTGGTTCTTATATGCCGCTTTTCTCTAGCCACAGGAGTTTCAACATGGCTTACAGTCACCTTTCCATTCCTCTCCCCACAACAGACACCCTGTGAGGGAGGGCAAGCTGAGAGAGCCCTGAGATTACTGAAGAAGAAGAAGAGTTGGTTCTTATATGCTGCTTTTCTCTACCCGAAGGAGTCTCAACATGGCTTACAGTCGCCTTTCCATTCCTCTCCCCACAACACCCTGTGAGGGAGGTGAGACTGAGTAAGCACAGACAGGATTGCTATGTGAGAACAGTTCTAATAGGACTCTGACTAACCCAAGGTCACCCAGCTGGCTGCATTTGGAGGAGGCATGGGGAATCAAATCCAGCTCGCCAAATTAGAAGCTGACACTCTTCAAAATTCCACCAAGCTGGCTCTCAATTTCCTTGGGGGCCTCTTCTTGCATTCTGTCCACGTTTATGAATCATCAGGGTCCAACGCTAACAGTATTTTGAAAGATCACATATGCTAAGCATCCTGGGAGAACCAGAACCCAACAATCGCCGTGAATAATGGCTAGTGTGTATTATCATAAATACAACTGCAGATTAATGAAAAATAAGAATAGCACAACAGCCTATGTGATCCTTTCATGCAAATTTAGGGAAGTCCTCGCCTTGCAATACTGCACAATAACTTCTGTAATAAACTGTAGATGAGAAGATGAAAATCTTAGCTTTGTGTTCCCACAGAAAAGCTTGAATTCCACGACACATTAAAGAGCAAGAATCTTATTCAAGGTATAAGCTGTTGTGTGTATACACACTTCTTGTTCTGCTATTTTAGACCAATATTTCTACCCATTTGAATCTATCTTGCAGAAAAGCTTGTGTGATAAACTGTAGACAAACAGACTAACAATCTGTAGAGAAGCCAACAAATAGCTACTAGATCAGCCTTTTTTACCCTCGAGAAACCCCTGAAACGTTCTTCGGGCTTCAAAAACTCCAGAAGTGGGCGCGATCCTGCAGAATATGGTAGGGAAGCACAGCTGTGGACACACCCACCCGGGGCCCCTCCCCTTCCCACCCCCTCCAGGCCCATCATTGGACATTTTGGGAGGGGTGGGTCAAAACTTATATAGTCATATCACCTCATAACTGTTTAACAAAATTTTAAAATATATTAAAAATTAATTACCTCCCACCCGTTTGGGAAACCCTTCCAGGGCCATCAAGAAACCCCGGGGTGTCCCAAAACCCTGGTTGAGGTAGCCTGATGTAGAAGGTAAAAGCCTGAGTCATAGTTGATCTTCCTTAGAGGTTAGTCTTACTATGACGTCCTCAGAAGTTGTCTCATTTTTTATAGCTAAATGCTTATTCAGGAAGCGAGCTAGTCTTTTCTTAATCGGATGCAAAGCCTTCTGTTCTAACAACAGCCAGAAGGGCGTGGGGTGGGGTAGGGTGGGGGACAGCAGCCACTTCCCCCCCCCAGGTCTTCCACGCACCTTCTCCCCTCCACTTACCCTGTCGTACAGCTCTACGATCAAGTGATAGGCGGCTTCATCGCTCCCAAACTGGAAATCTACAATTCTGTCCACACCGAGTTGCTTCACGCTCACAAGCCTTCGGGTCTTCAGGTGCTTGCGACACTGCGGGGGGTGGGGGGAGCACAGACAGGGGCCCGTCACTGGCAGTCTTCAAGCAAAGGCTGGATACACACTTTTCTTGGATGTTTTAGGATGCTTAGGGCTGATCCTGTGTTGAGCAGAGGGTTGGACTAGATGGCCTGTATGGCCCCTTCCAACTCTATGATTCTATGATTCTAAATCTTCCTCGCCATGCCAGCATCAGCCGTAGACCTGGTGGAAGAGGTCCGTTTTGCAGGCCCTCCCTCCCGACATCCTAGAAATTGAGGGCAGCAGGTTCCGGATGCAGGGGTCCTGCCTGTATGTGTCATGGGAAACTTATAAAAAGGGTGTGTGATATGCCTGGAGATAAGAATGCCTTATTGAACAAGGCAATGCTGGTCATAAAGCTCCCTTCTTAAAAGGAAACCATCGACATGCATAAGTGCTGGCCAGAAGAAGGAGGAAGAACCCTACAGGTTCCCGCCCCTGAGCAGGCCTCTTCCTTGACAGAAGTCAGGACCACAAAGCTTGTCTGAAGCATCCCCGCCACAGAAAAGTCAAGCAAAAGGGTGAACTTACCTTCATCGCAAAGCTAGACGGCATCATGTTCTTCGGCCACTCAAATTCGGTGGAGTGAATCCGAATGCCGGATTCCAGGAGAAGCGTCGCTTTGCAGTCCGGCCTGTTTGGGGGGGGTGACAGAAAGGATCAGGGATGCGGGGAGAGACTTCAGCTGCTCATACTGCATTCTTGTTGCCCAGCCTCTGTCCACTCCCTGCAGTGTTACATTTCCTGCTCAAGGAATGGCAAACTTGGGCTTTAATTAGGCAGAAAGTACACTGCAGTCTCCACATACTCCATGAGAAACAGTTTGCTGTTGGACAGAGGTAGGGGGAGGATTTGAATTCGGGTTGAGAACATAACCTATTTTGTGTCTTCAAGGGAATTCTTCAACATTAACAGTGTCTACGGTGCAGGTTTGGATCATAATTGGATCAAAATAAAGGTTTGGATCTGGGGCCAAGGGACCAAGCCCTGTGAAGATAGGTTGAGGGACTTGGGAATGTTCAGCCTGGAGAAAAGGAGGTTGAGAGGGGACATGATAGCCCTCTTTAAGTAATTGAAAGGTTGTCACTTGGAGGAGGGCAGGATGCTGTTTCTGTTGGCTGCAGAGAGGACACGCAGTAATTGGTTTAAACTACAAGTACAACGATATAGACTAGATATCAGGAAAAAGTTTTTCACAGTCGGAGTAGTTGAGCAATGGAATAGGCTGCCTAAGGAGGTGGTGAGCGCCCCCTCACTGGAAGTCTTCAAGCAAAGGTTGGATGCACACTTTTCTTGGATGATTTAGGATGCTTAGGGCTAATCCTGCGTTGAGCAGGGGGTTGGACTAGATGGCCTGTATGGCCCCTTCCCACTCTATGATTATATAATTTCCAGTTTCCCCCCCTTAACTGCAGTAAAATCAGAGGGGCAGTCTTATGGCTTTAAAGGGGGTCGGAGAGACCCACAAAGACTAGATTTATGAGAATCTCTTGTCCGACCTAGAACACAGAAGGCTTTGGTGAAGTAACACAGGCAGCTTTGCAACAGGTCTTAAAATCTAAGAGCTAGGAGGGACATTGTGACATTTATTTAGGAGCAAAGCTCAGGGTAAGCTAGCACATTCTTACGTGCAGGATTATAGTCACAGGCTACCGTCACAGAAATAAAGCAAAGTTGCTTCACACTACTCCAAGCAGCCTACACAGGAGGGAAAACCACACTTGGTCTTGTTGCAGGTCCAAGAGCAGAGCTGCACAGGTGGGTAAAATATAAACTGAAACAGATACTAGTTTAGAGAGGGGCTGTGGCTCAATGGCAGAGCATCTGCTTGGTTCAGTCCCCAGGTAAAGATCAGGTAGTAGGTAGAAAACCTTTGCTTAAGACCCTGGAGAGCTACTGCCAGTCTGAATAGACAATACTGGACTAAGCTTCATGACTTCACTGGCAGTCTTCAAGCAAAGGTTGGATACACACTTTTCTTGGATGCTTTAGGATGCTTAGGGCTGATCCTGCGTTGAGCAGGGGGCTGGACTAGATGGCCTGTATGGCCCCTTCCAACTCTATGATTCTATGATTCTAGTTCAGCAGTGGAATGGGCTGCCTAAGGAGGTGGTGAGCTCCCCCTCACTGGCCGTCTTCAAACAAAGGTTGGATACACACTTTTCTTGGATGCTTTAGGATGCTCAGGGCTGATCCTGCGTTGAGCAGGGGGTTGGACTAGATGGCCTGTATGGCCCCTTCCAACTCTATGATTCTATGATTCTATGAGTACTTTCAAAAAGAAATCCTACTTATTCATTCCCCCCCCCCAGACATACTGCAAGCCTTTGCACTTGGCCTGTTTTTTCATGGCCACGAGTCTGCCACAAATGTGCTCATTTTTAATCTGTTCTCTCATTCATCATTATTTGGGCCGCCTACGCTATCTTGCTGAAAAGATGAAGACATTTGAAAACATTGGAAACTGAACAAACAAGAAAATTCAACTCTTACTTCTGAAGACGGATGAGATAAGTCTTATTATCCACATCATAAATGTTGTTCACTCTCATTCCCAAGAGGCTGCATAGGCAAACAAGACAAAATGTCAGGCAACTTTCAACACATTATCTCAGCTTATGGTCTTCTCTTCGTAGTTACAGTTTCAGTATTTCTAAATTACGCTTTTGATGTTGATAACATGACTGTTTTGACTGTCTGATGTGATCTGTTTTTACACTGTCAGAAAACACTTCAACGTAAATTTCCAGCTTTACTGGTTCTATGTAGACCACCCCCAAGACATCAAAGTGAGGGGTGGAATATCAACTGAATAAATAAATAGCTAAATAAAACTTTGAGAATGCCATCTGTCGTCTCTACATAAAGTCAGGAAAGAACGCTGCACAGAATTCTGTGTCGATTTTATAAACTGAACCAAGAACTCGCTTAACAAATAGATTTGTGTCCAGCGGCACCTTAAGAGATTAAAAAGATTTTGGGGTATAAGCTTTTGAGAGTCACAGCACCCTTCATCAGGCACTTTCAAGAGCTGTGACTCCCAAAGGTGTATGCTTTGACAATTTTGTTGGTCTCAAATCCAGCTCTTCTGCTACCCTCTGAAACTCTCCCCACAGATGTTTGCTATAGGGACAGCTGTCCAGACTTGTAGTGCAAGGGTAGTCAACCTGTGATCCTCCAGATGTCCATGGACTACAATTCCCATGAGCCCCTGCCAGCGAATGCTGGCAGGGGCTCATGGGAATTGTAGTCCATGGACATCTGGAGGACCACAGGTTGACTACCCCTGTTGTAGTGGGTAAGAGAGGACGGTAATCTTGTGGGGAATTCAAAAGCTGAGACTTTGGGGGGAAATGCAAAAAGCAGTGTGTTTCAGGCCACCTTAAAAATTAACAAATGCATTAAAGCATCGACTGCTGTAGCATCAGCCACTTTGTCAGGTTCATGATATGGTCGCTCAAGCTGGACACCCAATCTAAATATGAGTATACCGGGGTGAGAAGAGAGTCAAGTCTGCAAACAACAAAACAGAGAGTAGAATAGGGATATTGCAGAAGCTCCTGTGCTGCCAAAAATGTTGTTAAGTTTTCAAGCTGTGATGGGCCTCTGAAGAAGTAAACTATGACTCAGAAAGCTCCTTTTTCCTGCCACAAATTTTGTTAGTTTGCAAGCTGCTGAAGAATTCAGCTATGACTCACGAAAGCTCACACACACACACACCACAAACTTTGTGAGTCTTTAAGGTACTACTGGGCTCTTGCTCTTTTCTACTGCTGCAGAGGAACACAGCTGCCCATTTTGATCTACATTTGATCTATATTCATATCTACATCTTGCTCTATATTCTTCACACATCTGAAAGCTATCTATTTCCTGAAGTACTGAAAAGTGACTCGGGACAGCTCTTCCCCTGCCACAGATTTCGTTAGTTTTTAAGGTGCTCTTGCTCTTTTCTACATCGTAAACGTTTACAAACAGATGAAAGAACTGAATGGCATTAGCATGTGCAGAGAAATAAATAACCGGTATCTCTATTAAGCCCTGGGGGTAGCTACTTCCCGGGACAGTTTGCAACCCTCTGCCACCCCAGCCAGCAGCAGCCAGCCACCTAAACAGCATGCAAAAAGTGGGGGCCGGTCGGCCACGGCTCCCTTCCCCCACCCAGGAAGGGGCGTGGCCTCAGTCCACGAGGGGGCGTGGCTACCTGCCTGCCAAGAGTCCTACCTGAGGCGGAGCTCAGCTATCACCGCCCGGATATCGACGGTGCTGAAACGGGTTTTCATGGCGGAGAGGAGGCCGGCCGGCTCCCCGGTGAACGAGTCCCCTCAGTCAGTCGGTCAGGCAAGAAAGCCGTCGGCCGCCCCCTCCGACATCCGGATGCCAGCCCTGACAGACGCAAGGCAGGCAACACGCATGCGCGGCTACGGCGACGCAGCAAGACCAAAACTCTTCTGCTCAGGAGCGCGGGGCGCCTCCCGGGGAACCAATAGGATGGTCAGGAGCGAAACCCCGCCTCTCTCCCGCAGCAGGAGCTCTCGGGCTCCCCCTGCCGGAAGCCATGGGAACAGCAGCAGCAACAGCAGCGACTTCCCGGGCAGGGAGGGGGGAGGTAAACGGAGAATATTTGCTGGGGCTCAAGCCAACCGGGCCTCAGACCCACATGCCAACCTCCAGGTGAGGGCGGGAGATCTCCCGGGATTACAACTGATGTCCAGACAGCATACAATCGCTTGCTGTTTATGTAGTCCAGACATTGATCCCCCTTCTCCTGGAGAACTCTGGCTGCTTTCATGGGGACCCACGTGCTCCGAGGAGATCCCTCTTGCTCGGGATTGCCAACCTCCAGGTGGGGGCTGAAGATCTCCCGGGAATGCAACTGGTGTCCAGACTGCATACAATCGCTTGCTATTTATTTATTCCAGGCACTGATTCCCCTTCCCTTTCCTCTCCCCACCCCCCTGTGAGGGAGGTGGGGCGGAGAGAGCTCTGACAGAGCTGCTCATTCACAACAGCTCTAAGTGAGTCTAGCTCTTCACCATGGCACCAAGCTGGTTCACTCCTTGAATAAAACTTTGTTGGACATCATGGTGTCCCAGGATTCAATCTCTGCATCATCCATGGCAGGGGTAGGCGAACGGCGGCCCTCCAGATGTCCATGGACTACAATTCCCATGAGCCCCTGCCAGTTGGCAGGGGCTCATGGGAATTGTATTCCATGGACATCTGGAGGGCCGCCGTTTGCCTACCCCTGATCCAGGGGGTGGACTAGATGGCCTCCAGGCGCCGGCCGGGAGGGGGCGCGCGCGAGCGGCAGTTAGAACTTGGCGCGAGGTCCTCCGGCCGCTGGGGGGCGCTGCTGCGGCGCCCCGTCTTCCGCCGCCCTGGCCGCCCCACAATGCCCCGCGGCGGGCTGGTCAGCCAATCGGCGTGCCGGGTGGGCGCTGCTCGGCGGGCGGGGGCGCGTATGGCGCGGGGCGGGGGCGCGGGGGGGCGCCGGGGGGGCTGAGATGCTTTCGCGGCGGAAGACGCGCGCCGAGCTCTCCAAGCCGGGCGAGGTGCAGGGCAAGTACGTCATCAAGGAGACCAGCCCGCTGCTCCGCAGTGAGTCCCCCCGCCCCCGCCCCCGCCCCGCCCCCCTCACGACAGCCCTGCCAGGTGGGCTCCGGCGGGAGGGGAGGGCGGCCCCGGCGGGGGAACCGTGTCAAGAGGGACACGGGGTCGTGTGTGTGTGTGTCCCCCTCCAATTGCGTTCCTTATGCCTTAAATGTCGTCTCAAGGGACTCAGGGCGGGTTGTAGTAGAAGAGGAGGAGCAGGAGGAGGAGGGCTGGGCTTTAGGCGCAGCTTTTGACTGCTCGGGGGAGGCTTGCCTTCCTCTCCCCGCACCAGGCACCCTGGGAGGTAGGCTGGGCTGAGAGAGCTCGGAGAGAACTGCTCTGTGACAACAGCTCTGAGACAGTTGTGACTGGACCGAGGTCATCCGGCTGGCTGCGTGTGACGGAAGAACAACAGTTCCTGTTTTTTATATCCCGCTAAAGGGGTCTCAAAGTGGGTTACATTCGCCTTCCCTTCCACTCCCCACAGCGGACAGACACCCTGTGAGGGAGGGGAGGCTGAGAGAGCTCTGAGAGAACTGCTGTCCAGAAGAGCTCCAACAGCACTGTGACTAGCCAAAGGTCACCCAGTTGCCTGCGTGTGGAGGAAGAAGAGTTGGTTTTTATATCCAGCTTTTCATTACCCAAAGGAGTCTCAAAGCAGCTTACAATCACCTTCCTTTCCCTACACTTCCTTTTCCTGTGAAGTAGGAGGGGCTGAGAGAGCTCTGAGAGAATTGGTCAGTGAAAACAGCACTATCAGGGCTGTGACAAGCCCAAGGTCACCCAACTAGTTTTATGTGGTGGAGGAGTCGGGCATCAAATCCAGGTCTCCTGATTAACTTAATCACTACACTATGTTGACTTTCAAGAAGAAGTCTTATTTTTCTTACTATTATTTATTGAATTTATATACTGTTTCCCTGGCGGGCCAGCTCAGGGCGGTGCACAATATCAAGTAGAACTTTAGTATAAATAATAATAACATGAAAGCCATCTAAAACCATATCTATAACTAAGAGCAACATTGATTACATCAATGGTTTTTATACCCCGCTTTTCACTACCTAAAGGAGTCCCAAAGTGGTTTACAAAAATCTTTCCCTTCCTCTCCCCACAACAACCCTGTAAGGTGGGTAGGGCTGAGGGAGCTCTGAGAGAACTGAGACCGGCTGGAAAGGAGGACTGAGGAATCCAACCCAGGTCTCCAGATTAGAGGCCACTGCCTTTAACCATGTCTCCATGCCGGATTCTCATCACAATTAAGTTTGACTTGGGAGGGGGCTTAGAGAATGTTTTCTTTTGGAGGATGGCAGGGAGGAAATTTGTTGAGAAGGACCAGGCAGGAGGGGATGGGAGTAGACTATTGACTGTGCTGGACTGAGGGCATCTTCATGCGTTGGGGAGGTCATGGGGTGTAGCTCGATGGAAGGGCCTCTGCTTGGACTGCAGAAGGTCCCAGGTTCAATCCACAGCATCTGTATTTAAAAGGAACAGGTAGTAGGAGATGGGAGAGACCTTGATCTGAAACCCTGGTGTAGAAGTAGGGCCACCTGCTTAGCATGCAGAAGGTCCCACTGGCTCTGATCCCCGGCATCTCCAGCTAAAAACTGACATGGAAGTCCTGAGATGCTGGAAAGCAGTTGTCAGTCATAGTGGACAATACCGACTTTGATACACCAAGGGTCTGACTTGGTATAACGGAAGTTCATGTGCATACAGTGTGCTTCATTTCTAGCTGTCTGAATTTGAACCCAGAGCAGATTCAGAGCAAAAAAAAAAAAGCTCTTCTGGGCATATTTTTTATTTTAAGCTGATTCCTCTGGATGGAGCTCTCTTTCTGAGCTGAGATTCAATGATCAAAGAACCTAGGTAGGGAATAAAACATCTGTGGACCTCTTGATCGAGAGGCAATTTACATTGTTAACCTCTCTGACGGACTCCAGGTGGATTAGACATTCATTTATTCATTGTTAATTTTATTTATATACTGCCCTCTCTTGTGGCTCTGGGAGGTTTACATTGAAAACTTTCAATATGTGGTACAGCATAACATTTTGATTTGGGATACATAACATTTTTTAACGGTGAGAACGGTTTGGAACAGTGAGAACTGATAACGTAATGCAGAACAGGATGTTTCGGTATTACTGGCCTGATTTAACATTCAGCAATGAATATTTGGTTCCGTTCTGTTGCACTGTGGATTTATTCTTCTTTTGATTGATGGTGCGAGGAGCCTTTGGACTCTGGTTAGTGGCAGATTCTTTTGCCTCGACCGAAAACCTGGTAGAAGAGCTCCATTTTGCAGGCCCCGCAGAGTTTTCTTATGTCCAGCAGGGCTCTGAGGCTGTCTCGGAGCTCATTCCAGCAGGTGAAGGCCATGATGGAGAAAGCCCTGGCCCTGGTTGAGGTCAGGCGAGCTTCTCTGGGCCAGGGATCACCAGCTTGTTGATGTTAGTGGAACGTAGTGCTCTCGGGGTGGGGGGAGCATAGGTAGTGAATTTTCTTTAAGAAAACTGGAAAAAAAAGGCATAGGACTGAGGTACAAAGCATAGAACGAGCAGTATAGGGGTTCGCTCCCCCGTCCCCTCGGAATTCGAACCAGGCACTAGCGTTGCATGCCCCAGCACTTGTGTACTTGAAGTGGCCGGAGCACACAACCCTACCAGGCACAGTTCAAAGGAGTCAAAATATCGAAATAACCATTTGGCCATCCAGAACAACAGGTCTGGGAACTATGGGAGACTAACACAAGGGAGGAGGAATGTGGAGGACAGATAGGGAGCCATAAAACATAGCGGCAGGAAATGACCTTGGGGTGTCAGGTCAAAGCATCTGTGTGACATCAGGGCAAGACAGGTCAAAGCAACACCTTAGCAGGCAACAGAATCAAATCATTCTTTATGATTTAGGATGCTTTAGGATGCTTAGGGCTGATCCTGCGTAGAGCAGGGGGTTGGACTAGATGGCCTGTATGGCCCCTTCCAACTCTATGATTCTATGATTCATTGAAACAGAATAAAATCATGGCAGAAAACCTGGGAATTCTGGCACTGCATCCTTATTCCAGGCTCGGCTTTTTCTTCCCACGGCGGAGACTGCTTGCCCTTTGCCCCAGAAGGATCTATCCTCTTGAAGCTATGAGCCCTCTGACCCTTGCCTGCTGCTTTCTTTCTTGCCTGCCAGCTGTGGTCCTTTTTCATGGCCACCCTCTGAGTTGCCTGCCTCTGCCTTTAACAGCTTCCTCTCGGCTACACCCACTTCCTGGCTTTCTTCCTATTCCACAAGTTGGCTGCGTCCCACAAGCACATCCTCTCCCTGATGACTTCGGAGGGCCTCTTTTGACCCACCCTTAGCTGCGTTGGTTCCTTTGAAACATGGGGCTAGGGGAGAGTTTTACGGATACTGCGGACCTCCCGAAAGACAAATACATGGTTTCTAGATCAAATCAAAGCCTGAAGTCACCCTCAAAGCGAAAATAACCAAGCACAGGGCCACATTATGAGAAAATATAACTCACTGGAAAAGATAATCACTCTACAAAAAGTCAAAGGAAAAGAGAAAGATTAGATTAACTGAATCAATGAAGCCACAGCCCTCAGTTTGCAAAACCTGATCGTGGCTGTGAATGCTAGGACATTTTGGAGGTCTTTGATTCATGACAATGTTGTTAGCTGTTCAATCGTGCCCAACTCTTGGCGATCCTATGGCTCAGCTCTTTCCATGTATTCTGATCTTGTACCCTGTGTCTTGGCACAGACACACATGTTCACACAGCTGTGCACTTGAAGCACTACTCCTTTTAAGGTAAAGGTAAAGGTATCCCCTGTGCAAGCACCGAGTCATGTCTGACCCTTGGGGTGACGCCCTCTAGCGTTTTCATGGCAGACTCAATACGGGGTGGTTTGCCAGTGCCTTCCCCAGTCATTACCGTTTACCCCCCAGCAAGCTGGGTACTCATTTTACCGACCTCGGAAGGATGGAAGGCTGAGTCAACCTTGAGCCGGCTGCTGGGATTGAACTCCCAGCCTCATGAGCAAAGCTTTCAGACGGCTGCCTTACCACTCTGCGCCACAAGAGGCTCATACTACTCCTTTTATAGCCCCTCTTTCTCCATTATTTCTGAGATGCGGCATTATGTGACAGTCTTTCAGTAGTGCTGCGTATGGATGGGCAGAATGCAGCTCATGTCAGTTGTTGTTTGTGGTCCCTTTAAAGGGCTTATGCAGAAAGTTCAAAAAACTGCTGGGCTACAGCGAGCAGCCTGCTCCCTGCTGCTCAGCTGTTTTGGACTGTCTTGTGCAGTCCCCTTAAAGCTTAAAGTGTACAAGACTCTCAGCTGTTTCAGAATATCTTATGTCATTTCTTCCCTGCTGCTGAGCCATTTTTGCGGCTTTCATGGGGAACAGAAAGCAGGGGTTTAAAGAGATGTAGTTCCATTAAACCCCTGCTTTCTTCTCTGTCCGTGAACACCCACAAACAGCTTTAAAGGTTTATGGAAGTTTGTGACTAGAACTGGGTTTCATGAATACCTGGGGTTCTTGGTGGCTCTGGGAGGGTTTCCTGAATGGGTAGGAGTTAATTATTCATATACTAGGGGCAAAGCCCATTGTATTCAGGAATACAACAGGTGCTATATTGGGGGTGGGTGGGGGAGAACTCTGTGGAGGGTCTCCCCCTCCCCCCAGGACCTGGAAAGCCTGCAGGCAACTGTTGAGAACTCACCAGTAGGGGCAGCTCTCACGCAGCAGGGATCTGCAGCCTCCGAGCCTCGGGGGGGTCAGGGGGGGGGACAGAAGGTGATTGTCTGGCCGGTGGACAGACAGGCAAGCCGGTGGGAGAAGGAGGAGAAGGCACTCAGGGGCGGGACAGCCACCCTGAGTGGGTGTTAAGCGCTGAGTGGCACTTAAGCCATGAGACCAGCTCCTCCTCCGAAGCCTTTCCAGAAATACATTACGTGGAACACATTTCTTAAATTGGCTAAAATATTGAGTGATATGACCATATATGGTCATGCCAACCCCCTCTCAAAATGGCCAGCGATGGGCCTGGAGGGGGTGGGAAGGGGAGGGGCCTGGCTAGGCGTGTCCACAGCTCTGCTTCCCAACCATATTCTGCATGACTGTGCCTCTTTGGTGATTTCTCGAAGCCTGAAGAAGGTTTCAAGGGCTTCTCAATGGTAGAAAAGTTGAGAAACGCTGGACTAGAATCGTGAACAGTGCAAAAGGTGACGAATTTTGGTTCAGTACACGTCCATCTCGCATGCTGTGTGTCAGCCATGACCCCCATTGCTTCAAGCAGTAGCCCCTCATTTGCTGTATATTTCATTATATGCTTGGCTCTTCCGTTTTACCCACAGTGGTGGTGGTGGAGGTGACGGAAAGTGCCAGGTAATACCCCGCTTATGGTGGCCCCTTGGGGCCTGCGAGGCAAGAGATGAGCAGGGGTAGTTCTGCCTCTGTGTGTTAAGCAGAGAGCCAGTTTGGTGTAGTGGTTAGCAGCATGGACTTCTAATCTGGCATGCCAGGTTCGATTCTGCGCTCCCCCACATGCAACCAGCTGGGTGACCTTGGGCTCGCCATGGCACTGATAAGACTGTTCTGACCGAGCAGTGATATCAGGGCTCTCTCAGCCTCACCCACCCCACAGGGTGTCTGTTGTGGGGAGAGGAATGGGAAGGCGACTGTAAGCCGCTTTGAGCCTCCTTCGGGTAGGGAAAAGCGGCATCTAAGAACCAACTCTTCTTCTTCTTCTTCAGTAATCTCAGGGCTCTTTCAGCCTCCCCTCCCTCCCAGGGTGTCTGTTGTGGGGAGAGGAATGGGAAGGTGACTGTAAGCCACTTTGAGCCTCCTTCGGGTAGAGAAAAGCGGCATATAAGAACCAACTCTTCTTCTTCTTCATTTATATCAGGGCTCTCTCAGCCTCACCCACCTCACAGGGTGTCTGTTGTGGGGAGAGGAAAGGGAAGGGGATTGTAAGCCGCTTTGAGACTCCTTCGGGTAGAGAAAAGTGGCATATAAGAACCAACTCTTCTTCTTCTTCTTCAATGTTATATAATGTTCAGTGTAAACCACCCAGAGCCACAAAGAATGAGCAGTATAGAAATCCAAATAAATAAATAAACAAACAAGCACCATGAAATGGCTTCCTGCAGCTGATGACCTAAGGGCAGGAAAAAGAAACAAGGGAATCCAGGGGAGGGAAATAAATCCCCAAAAATAAAAAAGGGGGGACAAACAATGAGAAGCCACAAGGAGCCGGGGGGGAGGGGGTAGATAACAAGGCTGGGGAGAGAGGAAGAGACTGAGGAAAAGAAAGGGGGGGGGAAATAAAAATAAACGCCAATCCCCAAAAGTAAACAGGTTGGCTCCCCAGCCTAAAAAACAGATGGGAAAAGTATGGCGGGTCCAAACGAAAAACGCACACTCCCTGATCAGTGCACCTGCATGCAATCCTGCCTATGGGTTCCTTCTCTTTTCTGGTGAACTAAAGATGGGCAAGTGGAGAGCTCTGGTGGCCTCCTGCCTCCACAAGGGGGACCTCTGGGACCACGTCAACATCAAATCAAAGAGACGGTGGCATCTGCGGAAACGTTTGACCTGACCGCAATCCTCTGTTGCAGATCTTATGCCTTCTTTCATCCGCCACGGTCCAACCATTCCAAGACGCACGGATATCTGCCTCCCGGAGCCGAGCCCTTCCGCCTACCCGGCTGGTGGGGATGGAGCCGTTTCCAGGAACCAGAGCTTCCTCCGGACTCCCGTCCAGCGGCCGCCTCACGAGGTCATGAGGCGGGAGAGCAACCGGCTCTCTGCCCCTTCCTTCCTCGCCCGGGGCGAGGTCCCCCGAGAATACGGCCCGTCGTCCCAGCCCTTCCTGGCAGAAGCCAACTTGGCCACGGAAAACGGGGACGCCGGATCCCGTTACTATTACGACCCTTTTTACAACGGCCAGCGGCGGCACCCGCTGGGAGAGCCCGCCCAGGAGGAGTATCGATACTATGAACAGAACAATGACCTCTTCCAAAGGATGTCGCAGAATCAGGGGCGGCCCCCGGCAGGCAAGTGGGGATTGTCATGCTCTGCATTTGCAGTTCCAACAGATGCACATCATTGTGGGGCTAGAAGGGACTTTGGTGCCTACAGCACCTCTTCTTGGTTTATGTCAGGGGTAGTCAAACTGCGGCCCTCCAGATGTCCATGGACTACAATTCCCAGGAGCCCCTGCCAGCATTCGCCGGCGAATGCTGGCAGGGGCTCCTGGGAATTGTAGTCCATGGACATCTGGAGGTCCGCAGTTTGACTACCCCTGGTTTATGTAGTGCAGGAGACCCCATGGTCACCATGGTGCCAGCCAGGAATTTGTAGGAAGTAGGGTGGGGGCATGGGGGGTCTTTTGCCCAGCAAGGCTTCTGTTTAGCCCTTGGCTGTGCAGATTTTTAAAGACATTCCTTTGGCAGTAGCTGCCACCACCGCACAAGGGTCTTTCAACGTTTCACTGAAGGTAATCTGTGGCAGCCATTTTGCAGCTGGCTCCGCCCCCTTCGGCAGCCATTTTGTGCCTGTGCCGTATTAGAATTCCAAAGGTTTTAGCAGGCTGAAAAAATATATAAGGACCCCTGATGGAGCCCGGAGAAAAATACAGAGCTGCCTTGTATCAAGTCAGGACTTTGGTTCTCCATAGCCGAATCTCGAGAGGAAGGGAGGTAGCTGGCTCAGATTGCATTCCGGGGCCCCTTCCCCTCTCTGCAGCCAACTTGAGGCAAAATGGCGGCAGCGAGGTGGTTGTTGGGGAGCCTTTTTCCTTCCCGTGGTGCAACTTCAGGGCGATATTTGCAGCCGTCTGGGGCAGAAGCGAAAGGGAAAGAGAGCTAGGGGTCAGTGAGGGTGCCTTACAGGTGGGCAGAGCCAGGGGACACCTTTAGCTTTCTGCCAGGTACACCGAGGAGGGGAGGAAGAAGGTCACGGGGGAAAATATCAGCAGCTGCCTAGATGATATAGAAAGAGAGAAGAGGCTTGTCATAGAAGTGTGACCGGCCTTGGGTGAGACGGGATTCCAGGTCTCGCTGTTTCCCGCGGCTGTCTTGTGTTCGCACACCGGAGTGTTCTCGACAGCGAGGGATCTCTGGGGCAGATATCATGGAAACGCTGAGCTTCCTCAAAACACAGCGGTGTCCCACAGATGAGTAGAGGGCGTTCGGCCTTTTCCCACCCTGCTTCTCCTGCGATGACTCTGCAGTGCAGTTAGCCATCTGTTGTGTATCACAGAGAGAAAGAGAGAGAGAAATATATATAAATCTGCAGGCAAGAATGTCAAGACTTCAGGAGTTGCTGACCTCGAGCCTGAGGCTGTTTTGACAGAGATCCTTTTATTGCATCAGGCGGCTTCTTAGAAGGAAGAGCCGATTCCCAGGAAATGAGAGGCTGCTAAGCTCTGGGGCAGAGTAAACATCTGGACATTTCACCGCGCAGGCTTTCTTTCTGGCTGGTTCCAGGAATGCTGTTGCATGTGCAGCAGGGCTCCCCACGTGGTGCCCGCTGAGTGATCCTTAGAAAGTGGGCGGGCCTGGGGGGGTGGGCTTGTCGCTCAGCATGGGTTCCGATTGGCTACTGAAGAGCTCATGGCCTAGGCCAGGGGTAGTCAAACTGCGGCCCTCCAGATGTCCATGGACTACAATTCCCAGGAGCCCCCTGCCAGCGAATGCTGGCAGGGGGCTCCTGGGAATTGTAGTCCATGGACATCTGGAGGGCCGCAGTTTGACTACCCCTGGCCTAGGCAGATTAACATCATTGTTTCAGGGGAAAGGTCTGTAGGCCTCTTGGGGTGCCCCGAAAAGTTTCTAAAATGTCATGTAGTTATAAAAGGACCCATATATTTATTAATAATACAAATTTAAATTCCAAACATTCAAAGGCTCTGTGTGTGGCCTCAGATAAAATCAGATCCTGGATACATATTGGTGTCTCAACGCCACTGGCCAGACGTGCTTTGGCGTTGGCACCCGGGGAGATCATCTAGTCTAACCCCCCCAGGCAAAAAACCACCAGGATCCCTGGGCTGTCCTGGCCTGGAGGAGACTTCCTCCCTGACCCCAAAGTGGCCGAGGGCCCTTGTGTCATCTTTCAGTCGAGAGCCAGCGTGGTGTAGCAGTTAAGAACAGAGGTTTCTAATCCAGCAAGCCGGGTTTGATTTCCTGCTCCTCCACATGCAGCCAGCTGAGCAACCTTGGGCTAGTCAGAGTCCTGTTAGATCTGTTCTCACAAGGCAGTCCTGTCAGAACTCCCTCAGTGCTACTTCCTCCCTCACAGGGTCTGTGTCGTGGGGAGAGGAAGGGAAGGCGATTGGAAGCTGCTTTGAGATCCCTTTGGGCAGTGGGGTATGGAAACCGGTTCTTCTTCTCACCTCACTGAAGATGCCCCAGCAGAGGCAATAGTCTGAAACAGAGAGGGCCAGTCTGGAGAAAAGGAGGTTGAGAGGGGACATGATAGCCCTCTTTAAGTATTTGAAAGGTTGTCACTTGGAGGAGGGCAGGATGCTGTTTCCGTTGGCTGCAGAGGAAAGGACACGCAGTAATGGGTTTAAACTTCAAGTACAACGATATAGGCTAGATATCAGGAAAAAGTTTTTCACAGTCAGAGTAGTTCAGCAGTGGAATAGGCTGCCTAAGGAGGTGGTGAGCTCCCCCTCATTGGCAGTCTTCAAGCAAAGGCTGGATACACACTTTTCTTGGATGCTTTAGGATGCTTAGGGCCAATCCTGCGTTGAGCAGGGGGTTGGACTAGATGGCCTGTATGGCCCCTTCCAACTCTATGATTCTATGATTCTATGAAACAGATGGCCAGGCTCAGTCAAACATTTAGCCGGCCCCTGATGGGTGCAAGAATCCAGCTTCAATTCTGCCTGTTTAAGCTCAGATGTTCCCAGCATCACAAAAGCCTCAAAAAGGACTTTAGGGAGGGGGGGGGAATAGGCTTTTCCCGCCCCATGCGATTCTTGCCACTGTCCGATCAAGAGGGATTTGAAACTCAGTCGAGTCCTCTTCTGGCCTGTAAGTTTCCAACTGCCCTGGCGTTTTGGAGGCACCCATACCTCTAGCTGAGGCCTGTGCAACTCTTGGGGGCGTCTCTTTCTTGCATGTAAAATAAACCTGAGGTCTCTCTGTGGTTGAAAAAAGCCCTCCACGCCTTTGACCTTTGTCTCATTACTCCTCACTGTGGCTTGCCTGTCCTGTGCCCAGTTCTTTGGGTCCTGGCTTTTGGCAGCAGTGAGGTCATAAGTCTGGCTCCTGCTCTTCCTGTTCCATGGGTCAGAGCCAGGGTCTCGTAGGACAAGGCTTGCTTTGCATGCAGAAGTTCCATGGTGTCTCTAGTGCAGGCCGAACTGTGGTTCTCCAGTTCACCTCCCATCCCTCAGTGGCGATCAGCCATTCCCTGGGTCTGCAAGGAAGGGACACAAGAGACAAACTCTGGCACATCCCACCCACTCACCATCTGCCTAAGTTCATGAAATCAGCACCAGGGGCTATGGCACACTGGTAGAGCATCTGTTTGGCATGTAGAAGGTCCCAGGTTGAATCTCCAGTTAGAAAGAGCAGGCAGCAGGTGATGGGGAAGACTTCTGCCTGACAGCTGTGGACAGTCAGAGGAGACAATCAGGACCTCAGTGGATCAAGGGTCAGATTCAGTGTCATTTGGGGAGGGGCTGTGACTCAGTGGAAGAGCCTGTGCTTGGCATGCAGAAGGTCCCAGGTTCAATCCCCGGCATCTCCAGTTAAGAGGACCAGGCAGGAGGGGATGGGAAAGACCTTGGCCTGAGACCCTGGCTCAGTGGCAGAGCCTCTGCTTGGCAGGCAGAAGGTCCCAGGTTCAATCCCCGGCATCTCCAGTTAAAAGGACCAGGCAGGAGGGGTGGGAAAGACCTTGCCCGGAGACCCTGGAGGGACACCGCCGGTCGAGGTAGACAAAGCTGACGGTCGTGAGGGACTCCAAAAGACGAAGGGCCTGAGAGGAATGGGGGAAGTCCTGTAGCAAGACAGTTTGCATTGCTGATCCCTCGCTTGACCTTTTCCAGGCATTGGCAGGATAGCTGCGACATCGTTAGGGAACCTGACCAGCCACAGTTCCGAAGACCTGCCCCTCCCTCCCGGCTGGTCAGTGGACTGGACACTCCGGGGAAGGAAATACTACATTGACCACAACACGAACACGACTCACTGGAGCCACCCGCTCGAGCGCGAGGGACTGCCGCCGGGATGGGAGCGCGTGGAGTCCGCCGAGTTCGGGGTCTACTACGTCGACCACATCAACAAGAGGGCCCAGTACAAGCACCCCTGTGCCCCCAGGTAGGGCACGCTGCTGCATGCGGGAAGCCCGAGGAGTGTTTCTCTGCCGGGCCCTCTGGAGCAGGGGGAGTCAACCTGTGGCCCTCCAGATGTTCATGGACTACAATTCCCATGAGCCCCTGCCAGCAAATGCTGGCAGGGGCTCATGGGAATTGTAGCCCATGAACATCTGGAGGACCACAGGTTGACTACCCCTGCTCTGGAGGAACGGGCCTGGCTCCTGACAAAGAGGCCAAAAAGCCGTCCTTTCTCCCGCCAGCTGTTGAAGCCAGGCATCTGCTCTGTTAGGGCTGTGGCAGAAGGGCAGCCAGCCGCTTCATGCAAAGGAATGCTTTAGGATGCTCTGGGCTGATCCTGCGTTGAGCAGGGGGTGGGACTAGATGGCCTGTGTGGCCCCTTCCAACTCTATGATTCTGTGATTCTATGATTCATTTCCTACCATTGCTCATGGGGGGGCACAATCCCAGCATGGCAGAGGGAGAGACATGTAATGTACCGGTTCATTGGCTTATTCCAGGCTTTCTCAACCAGGGTTGTGTGAAACCCCGGGATTTCTGGACAGCCCTGGAAGAATATTCTGAATGGGTGGGAATTAATTAATTTTTTATATCCATTTTGAAATTTGTTAAACATTTATGACCATGTATGGGCACGTCGACCTGCCCTACCATCCCAAAATGGCCAGTAATGGGCCTGGAGGGGGGCCCAGGTGAGACCCAGCATGGTGTCATGGTTAGGAGTGCGGACTTCTAATCTGGCGAGCCGGGTTTGATTCCCCGCTCCTCCTCCACATGCAGCCAGCTGGGTGACCTTGGGCTTGCCACAACCCTGATAAAGCTGTTCAAGCAGGAATCTCGGGGCTCTCTGAGCCTCCCCTCCCTCAAAGGGTGTCTGTTGTGGGGAGAGGAAAGGGAAGGCGACTGGAAGCCACTTTGAGACTCCTTCGGGTAGGGAAAAGCGGCATATAAGAACCAACTCTTCTTCTTCTTCAGTAATCTCAGGGCTCTCTCAGCCTCACCCACCTCACAGGGTGTCTGTTGTGGGGAGAGGAAAGGGAAGGCGATTGGAAGCTGCTTTGAGCCTCCTTCGGGTAGAAAAAAGCGGCATATAAGAACCAACTCTTCTTCTTCTTCTTCAGTATTATCAGGGCTCTCAGCCTCCCCTCCCTCACAGGGTGTCTGTTGTGGGGAGAGGAAAGGGAAGGCGAATGGAAGCCGCTTTGAGACTCCTTCGGGTAGAGAAAAGCGGCATCTAAGAACCAACTCTTCTCCTTCTACCTGTCGCTGCTAACTGCCAAGCTAACTGGCTCTGCTCTTGACCCGTGCAGCGTTCCCCGCTACGACCAGCCCCCTCCCGTGACGTATCAGCCGCAGCAGAGCGAGAGAAGCCAGCCCATCCTCGTGCCGGCCAATCCCTACCACACCGCGGAGATTCCGGACTGGCTGCAGGTCTACGCCAGGGCGCCTGTCAAGTGAGCGTCCATCTCTTGCATGCTGATATCGCGTAGTTCTGCTGGGAACCTTCATGCACCCAGCAGAGAACGGCTCATTTGCTGCAAATGTACCTCGGGGTGGTCGTTCTGCGGGAGAACCACCAGACTCGAATCCAATGGCGCCTAAAGAGGCCAACAAAAGCTTCCGGATGTGAGGTTTCGAGATTCCAATGGAGGAATCTCGTTTGACTCTTGAAAACTCATACCTGAATATCTCATTGGGCTCTAAGGTGCCTCCTGGGTTCAATTCTGACTGGCTGTGAATTGCAAATTGGTGTTTTTTGGTGGGAAGAACTTGAGTGCTGGAGGCTGATCCTGCCTTGAGCAGGGTGTTGGGCTACGTGGCCTGTATGGCCCCTTCCAACTCTACGGTGAGAGAGGTTCTTAAAAACGGAGGCAGTTGGCTTTATGTACGGCCAAGTTTGCTTGAATTTTCTCCCAGCCTTGTGCTGTGTTTTTCATTTTTGTTGTTGATGTGCTTCATTTTATGTGGTTTATTTATTTAAAACATTTATGAGCCACCTCCCCATTGGTGCTTGAGGCAGTTTACAAACCAAGATAAAACACAGAAAAATCAACGACATTCGAAAGATAGAATAAAATTTAAAATCGCCAATCAGGACTTGCTACTAAGCGTAACCAAATTTGCTCCTCAATAAAGCTGCCTTCGGCTGCCTGCTGAGGACTGGAAGTTTGTCCCGTCATCATGGGGCTGCCACCGAACAGGCCCTGCCTCGTGTCCCCACTGAAAGAGATTCTTTGTTTGGTTGGACAGTGAGGAGGGCCTCCTCCTGAAATCTTAATTCCCAGGCAGGAACCCAGGCTGTCAGCTGTCTTGAGCTCCCGAAGGAAGAAAGGTGGCTAAAATGTGTTAAATACATACATTTTGAACCAAAAGTCCTGTTGGCTGGTTGTCCAAGTTACCCCTCAAGGCCATGTTCCCCTTTTAGAAGCCAGTGTCCTAATAACCGAATAAAGAACAGAGCTGGTTGTGGCTGGTTTTGCCGTAGGAACACAAGGGCTGTTTGTGGAGGGGCCATGGCTCAGTAGCCGTGCCTCTGCTCGGCATGCAGAAGGATGTTATTGTTATCGGATCTTATTGTTATTTTATAGTTTTAGGGGACGGGGTTATGTAAGCCGCCTCGAGCCTTCGGGGGGGAGGCGGGGTATAAATATAAATATAATAATAATAATAAAAGGTCCCTGGTTCAGTAAATAAATAATAAATGTTAGGAAGGAGCCATGGCTCAGTCACAGAGCCTCTGCTCGGCATGTGGAAGGTCCCCGGTTCAATCCCCAGCATCTCCATTTGAAAGGGCAGGCAGCAGGTGATGGGAAAGACTCAGCTTGATAGACCATTGAGCTGGCTTAGCAGAAGCCGCTTCCTGACTTCATATTTATTAGGGAAAGGCTTGGCTCCGCAGTTGAGCCTCGGCTTGGCACGCAGACGGTCCCCAACTCAATCCCCGGCATCTCCAGCCCAAAGGCTTGAAGCAGCAGGCGACGGGAGAGACCTCGGCTTCTGAAATGGAAGAGCCGCTGCCGGTCAGAGCAGGCGATGCTGACTCGGCCAGACGGAGGGTCTGGTTCGCGCGCCGGGCAGCAGTGACGCCCTTTCCCCTCTCCCCCCCCCCCACAGGTACGACCACATCCTGAAGTGGGAGCTCTTCCAGCTGGCCGACCTGGATACCTACCAGGGGATGCTGAAGCTGCTCTTCATGAAGGAGCTGGAGCGGATCGTGAAGCTGTACGAGGCCTACCGCCAGGCCCTGCTCTCGGAGCTGGAGAGCCGCAAGCAGCGGCAGCAGTGGTACGCCCAGCAGCACAGCAAGAACTTCTGAACTCGGCACCGGCCGCCCGGACCCCGCGGCCACCCCGCCCGGGGAAAAGGCGGCAAAGCAGCGCTTTGGCCGAAGAGGCCGCCCCTTTTGGTCTGGCACCTTTTGTAATTAATCTTCTTTGTGCATCATGGTTCTTGAATCCAAAAGAGGTTCGTTAACGTTGTATAACAAAGTTAGTTTCTTATTCCACGCTGGAGTGTAGGGCGGGGGGGGGAGGGGGGGTCTTTTGAGCAACCAGCTGTACCTTCAGAGACACAGAATATATTTTTCATAACGTGCCGGAAATGTCCCGAACGGAGAAGGGCGTCTTCAGGAGCTCCCGGCTCCGTGTGCGCGGCTGGTTCTCCTCGTGCTCCTCCCGTGTCAAGGGGCGAGAGACCGCCCCGATGTGGTGGGGAAACTGTAGCATTTATCCCTTTTCGAGGAAGTGGAACAAGGTTTTCCGCTGCACGGAAGCACTTCCCAGGCGCCCGCCTTTCTTCGGCGGGGCTTGTCCCGCGGCCTCTGCAGGGCCGTCAGAGCTGACGGCGCAGAGACCAGCACAAAACCGTCAGTTGCCTTCGTTCTCCTTGCTGCCCATGGCGGGAGCCGGCCTGCAGACAGGGGCGCTCAGTTGGGGCCTGGTGGAGGACCGAACTCCCTCTCCCTTGGGGGTGGAGAAGGGGAAAAGCCTTCAGACCAGTCAGGGATGAGGCAGCAAGGAGCTTCTTTCTCTCTCTTTCTCTCTTTCTCTCTTTTTTACAAAAGCATCCTAGAGGACCATTGCCTTTGAGGCTCAGGCCTCCTCGTCAAGGGAATAGACGCATCTCCCATCCCTTGTTTAGTAGCCGCCCGTAGTATAGAGCATGGGTCGTCAACCTGTGGCCCTCCAGATGTCCATGGACTACAATTCCCATGAGCCCCTGCCAGCGAACGCTGGCAGGGGCTCGTGGGAATTGTAGTCCATGAACATCTGGAGGACCACAGGTTGACTACCCCTGGTATAGAGTGTAGCATCCCTCCCCGGTCAATCTCAGAAAGTGAATAAACTTTGAGTTTGTTTAAACGCAGGCGTGTCTGTGATCTTGCCGGGATAAAATTTCTTGGATTTTCGTGCCCTGCCGAAACTTGCGGTGCCTTCAGAACGGAAGCGGGCAGGGTATTGGTAGAGGGGGCTAGGGCTGCATTGAGCCGGGGGTCAGACATGACGGCCTGTTTGGCCCCTTCTGACTCTGTGGTTCTGTGACCCGGTGGAAGAGCCACTGTCTTGCGTGCAGGAAGTCCGAGGTGCAACTCCCAACGACTCCAGTTAAAACAACCAGGCAGGAGGTGATGTGGGAGGACTCGGCCTGAGACCCTGGAGAGCTGCCGCCATAGGAAGCAGATGTTGGTGGATTAACGAACTGACTCTATATCAGGCAACTTCATGACTTTCAATTGCAGGGTTAAGATCCTTGTGCCAGCTTGGGGGCGTGGTTAAGAGCAGCTCTAATCTGGTGAGCCGGGTTTGATTCCCCACTCCTCCTCCACATGCAGCCACCTAGGTGACCTTGGGCTAGTCAGAGTCCTGTTAGATCTGTTCTCATAAAGCAGTCCTGTCTGGGCCCTCTCAGCCCCATCTACACAACAGAGTGTGTGTTGGTGGGAGAGGAAGGGAAGACAGTTGTGAGTCACTTTGAGGCATGTTGGGGAGTGAAACGTGGGGTATAAAAACTAGCTTCCTTTTCCACATGCAGCCAGCTCAGTGACCTTGGGCTAATCACCGTCGTTCTCTAAGAGCTCTCTCTAAGAGCAGTTCTCTAAGAGCTCTCTCAGCCTCATCTATCTCACAGGGTGTTCTTTGTGGGGAGGGGAAGGGAAGGCAATTGTAAGCCCCTTTGAGACTCCTTCAGGCAGTGAAAAGCAGGGTATTAAACCAGACTCCTGTTGGGGACCCCTGGGTTAGGGTCACCAAATGGGTCTAAGGGAACCTTCATTTCAAATCTCAGATCTGCGTGACCTTGGACCAGTGATTCTCTCCCACGAGGGGGAGAGCAGAGTTGCGGGCACAGGAGGAGGTACAGGATGAAAATGCCACGAATTAAGGGACTCCGGAGGCAACGAGCATCTTAGGAACCAAAAGCCAACTTTTAATTATCTGATGACAAAATAATAATAATAAAAAAAAAACGGGGCACGCTTTTTATGAGCGGAACAAAAATATATACAGTGACACTCGTACATATACAAAGGGTTCGTTTTGTGCATTCTGAACAGGATCGAGGGCTTCCCCCGCCCCTTTCTGACGTGCCGCAGCAAAAGAACAGACTCTCTGCGGCTTCTGACAAGGCAGCTGAAGTGTCATTCACAGCTCGATGAAGAAAAACGTGCTAAATGAAGAACGGTTGTGCGCAAATAATCGGAGACTAACGTGATCATCCCTTTTTTTCGTTTTGAATAAGGCGAAAGCAGCTGTCCTAATGACTTCAGGCTGGGTCCCCAAAATCTCGTGGGCCGGAGGGGGAGGGCATTTCTTCTTGCTATAAAGCAGGTGTGACCCCAGAGAACCCCCCCCCCTTCCATGCCCAGCAGAAGCAAAGCAGCTGCCTGCTTCTTTGGTCTGGTGGTCCTTGAATCGGGGCAACGTGGGGCTTCCAAAGGGGCAGGGTCTCCCGGGGGCCCTGAGGAGCCCCTTCACGGTGTGCAGCAAAACAAAGCTGGGGTGTTCTTCAGAAAACGGCAGGCATGCTGGACCACCCCCTCCCCCCTCCGGACAGGGCACGGTCCGGATTAAAGCAGCTACACTCAAGACGAGTGACGGGATTAACCAGGTTCCTCCTCATCCCTCCCCCCCCCCACCGCCCCCGTTCAGGGGAGCGTCCGAGGCTTGAACATGGATGCGACGATTAACATGTTTTTAAGTTATGTGTTTTCATGCACCTCCGTGGAAAGCGCCCCGGGCTACATGGTCTTCTTGTCCGTGCCTTCGGCCGGCTCCGCCTTCTGCGCGGTGGGGAAAGCGTGGTGGTACAAGTGTCTGTGGGTGGCCGCTGCGCTGTAGAGCTTGTACAAAGCCTGCGGAGACAGAGAGCCTGCCGGTCAGGAGAAAGCGCATGGCTTGGCGGCACATTCAGCACCGCCTCAGGCACCAGCCTTGGGGCACTAAGAACTCCTAGAATTCTACAGAGGGGAACCCCCCCGAACCACAGGAGGTGTTGCTTGAAGCAGGAGGAGGAGCAGGGTGAAAAGGCTTGAATGAAATCATTATCAAATGCGGAAGGCAGCGTTTCCTATATAAAAATCGAGGCTCCAGCTCCCCATGGCTGCAAAGACACCAGGGCTTCTCCTATTTTATTGATTTTACTTACAAAATCTACATCCTGCCCTGAAGGCGACTAACGAATTACGCTAGGAAACCACGATCAAACCGTTGTGGGAAACACACACCACGAAAACAATTTTTTAAGAGTTAAAAAAAAAAAAGCGCATGCAAAACGTAAGAACATTGGTTAGGAAGGAGGGATTGTTGAGGGAATGCTGAAGAGGAAGGGGAATTCTTCACGCCCCAGCAGCAGACATCAGCAGGAGGAGACAAGACACATCACCCTTGGGTGGGAATTCCAAAATGTTTGGCCGTCTTTGGGAGCATCTGCCCGCTATCCTGTCCTGCCGTCTGGTGCGGGTGGGATGGAAATCTCCCCAGAGGCACGATCCCACCCCTGACGGAGTCGCCAGCTGACCCGGTTCCTAGGGATCTTACATTTTGATTGAGTAAATAAAGCAAGTGTTTGGCGTTTAAGACGCTGTTAAGCAGCTTCCAGTGGGTGTGAGGGAAGAAAGCATTTCCTGAGCTTATCACTTTGAGCTTCAAGCCAAAGAAGAGAATGTCTCTTCTCTAGCGCAACTCGGAGCCTGCCCCAAGACACGTGGCCTATATTACCGTACTGAACGCGACCACCGGTTCACTGAGGTCAGGACTGGGACTGGAAAACAGTTCTCTGGGGCCTCAGGCAGAGATCTTTCCCACTACCCCCTGTCTGGTTCTTTGGACTGGGGATGCTGCTGCGGGTTGAACCTGCAACCTTCTGCAGGCCATTTAGGTGCACATGATGCTGCCTGATATCAAGTCAGACTCCTGGTCCATCCAAGCCAGCCTCTGCTTGACATGCAGAAGGTTCCAGGTTAAATCCCCGGCATCTCCAGTTAAAAAGGTCCAGGCAGGAAGTGATGGGAAAGACCTTGACCTGAGACCCTGGGGAGCCAGAGAGGGGGGCTGTGGCTCAGCGGCAGAGCCTCTGCTTGGCAGGCAGAAGGTCCCAGGTTCAATCCCTGGCATCTCCAGTTAAAAAGGTCCAGGCAGGAGGGGATGGGAAAGACCTTGACCTCGAGACCCTGGCTCAGTGGCAGAGCCTCTGCTTGGCATGCAGAAAGTCCCAGGTTCAATCCCCGGCATCTCCAGTTAAAAAGGACCAGGCAGGAGGGGATGGGGAAGATCTCCACTGAGCCCTTGGAGAACAGCTGCCGGTCTGAGAAGGCAATACTGATTTTGTTGGACCAAAGTTCTGACTCAGTAAAAGACAGCTTCACGTGTTTTTGACGAGGTCTTTCACATCAGCACCTGCCGGGTCCTGTCTAACTGGAGATGCCGGGGACTGAACCTGGGACCTTGAGAAGCTGGAGGCCCCAAAGCTCAGCTGAGTACAAGCCGCACAGCTCCCCTCTCAAAGAAAGATCGCAGAAGCTGTCAGCACAAAAG
Organism: Paroedura picta; assembly: GCF_049243985.1. Classification (NCBI taxonomy): domain Eukaryota; kingdom Metazoa; phylum Chordata; class Lepidosauria; order Squamata; family Gekkonidae; genus Paroedura; species Paroedura picta. Next base: position 183,244,997 of record NC_135370.1, on the reverse strand, counting down.
CTACGTCAGATTCCAGCACATGGACACACAACATGCACAGCCAACGGAAGCAGAGACGTTTCTGTGTGACAGCGAACTCGCTTACCTCGTTTGTGTTCCCCTGCCAAGAAGGCCGTTGCAAAAAGAGAAGAAAACAGAAAAAGGTGAAAAAAGAGGCGAGCGTGCGGCAGCATCTGCAAAGCCCATCATGCCCTTCCCTGGGGGAGCATCCGGGAAGGGGGCCGACGCCTCCCTGAACCCCCTAAAACAGAGACTGTCTCTCACGCCGACTCTTTGGTTGAGGCCGGGGAGGGGGGAGGGGGGTTGACCGGCTGTTCCATCTGGGGTCCCGCCCTAGCTGACCATCCCTTGTAATAAAATAACAACCAGTGCGGAATGGTTTGACTGGACTCTGTAGATTGAGTTGGGATGGTTGCTTCCGCCATCTTGCGGGTCGTTCTGTGTACTGGTACTGTTTTAATGGGATTTTGGAGGGGGGTAATTGTTTATGGTTTCAATTGTTAGCCGCCTCGAGGCGACAAAACCATGAGAGGCGGGATATAAATCCAAGAATGAATGAATGAATGAATGAATGAATGAATGAATGAATGAATGAATATCGCTCCATAAATGTTGAACAAATTTTGAAAAATACATCAGAAATTCATCTGCTCCCCCCCCCCCCATTCGGGAAACCCTTCCAGGGCAGCCAAGAAGCCACGGGGTTCCACGCAACCCTGGCTCACCTGGTCCCACAGCGCTGCGGCCACCTGGTCGATGACGGCCCCGAGCTCCCTGTACTCCCCGGAGTACCGGATGTAGGCCCACGTGCAGAGGGTGATGAGGGTCAGGCCCATGATCATGTTGCACAGGCTGGCGATGACGTCCAGCCCAATGAAGCCGGTGACGCCGGCCGTCACGTAGGTGATGAAGATGACCACGAAGAGGGTGGCGGGCGTGCGGGCGGCGTGGAAGATGTTCTTGCTGTCGTTGTGCTTGATGTACTGGACGTAGAGGGCGTCGAGCTCGCTCTCCAGCTGCTGCAGGTAGCGGCGGCTGAACTCTTCTCCGCCCATCTTCTTCACGCTCCGGAACTGCCGCACGGCCTCGTCCTTAAGCTCCAGGTGTTTGCTCTGCAGGTCGCTGGGGGCGAGGAAGGGCCTGTCGCCTCCACATACCTGGAGAGGGGGGCCGGGGGTGGGGGGAGAAACAACGCAAGCTTAGCTCCTCCTCCTCCGTGTCACAAATGGTTAGAGTGGACCGAGGTCCCCAACCTCAGAAAACGTCCGACACCTCTGGAATTAAGACACGGCATGGAGGGTGTGGCCACAAAATGGCCGCCACAGTGGGCGGAACCAGCCACAAAATGGCCACTACGGCTTCCCTTCAGTCGCGCAGTGAAGATCCCTGTGGGGTGGGGGCGGCCGCTGCCAAAGGAATATTCTTAAAAATCTGTCCCGACACTCAGATCACCAATAGCCCATCAGAAGACCCACGTGGCGTCTCATCTAAAACGTCTGGTGGGCCCCAGAAAAGGGCTTTTATTTTAAACAGTAGGGGCCATGTCCGTTGCATTCAGGAATACGAGCGCTAGATTAGGGGGGTGAGGCGGAAGATCTCTGTGGACGGCCTCCCCCTCCCCTCAGGACCTGGAAAGGCTGCAGGCAGCTGTTAGGGAGCTCACTGTCAGGGGCAGCTCTCACCCAGCAGGGATCTGCAGCCTCCGAGCCTCGGAGGGAAATGGAAGGAGGAGGTCAGGGGTGGGGGATGAAAGGCGATTGGCTGGCCACTGGACAGACAGGCAAGCCGGTTGGAGGAGGAGGCGCTCAGGGGCAGGACAGCCACCCTGATTGGGTGTTGTGCTGAGCGGCACTTAAGCCATGAGACCAGCTCCTCCTCCAAGGCCTTACCAGAAATATTAAGTGGAACAGATTTTAATCCCTCACCATGTAAAGGAGGACACAGGCTTCCAACTTGCTTCCAGGCTTCATGCAAGGTGCTGGGATTGAATTCCAAAGCCTTGCCTGGCCTGAGAGTAACATCCTTCAGTGACCACCTCCTCCCCCCCCCCTGAATCTGCCCCTAAATCCCCACACTCTGATCATGGGAGCCAGCAGGGTAGAGTGGATAAAGAGTGGCAGACTTTAATCTTGAGAGCTGTACTCCTCCACATGCAGCCGGCTGGGTGACTTCGGGCTAGTCACCGTTCTCTTAGAGCTTTTCTCGCAGGGCAGTTCTCTGAAGAGCTCTCTCAGCCCCACCTACCTCCCAGGGTGTCTGTTGTAGGGAGAGGAAGGGGAAAGTGTTTTTAAGTTGCTCTTGGACTCCTTCGGGGAGAAGGAAGAAGGGTACAAAGAACCAACTCTTCTTGTTCCTCCTTCCATAATCGGTACAAGGGAGAGAGTATTTACAGTCCGGCCTCTCCCCCTGCCAAGACGTAGTCAAACTGTGGCCCTCCAGATGTCCATGGACTACAATTCCCAGGAGCCCCCTGCCAGCATTCGCTGGCAGGGGGCTCCTGGGAATTGTAGTCCATGGACATCTGGAGGGCCGCAGTTTGACTACCCCTGCTTTAAGGGCTATCACAGTTCAGAATTCTCATATTCCAAAAAACGGCCCAGGAGAACAAAACAGGTGACACCCAGCACGGGGCTCCCCACAGCCCGTCAAAATGCCCTCTAGGTGTCCCCGGAAGCCCAAGGTGGCCTGGCAAACCTCCATCTCATGCCATTCCCAGGGGATTCCTGGCTTACCTCTTCCATTCGCCGGTTGTAAGTGTCCTTGGAGGCCGCGACGGCAGCCAGGTTGTTCGCTTCAGCCGTGGCCTGTGGGGAAGACAGGGTTGCATTGGGCGGGTGAACACAAACACCTTCTGCCTTCTGCGGAATCAGACGCTTGGCCCACCAGAGTCAGGATTGTCTGCTCAGACTGGCAGCTGCTCTCCAAGGTCTCAGGCGGAGGCCCTTCACATCCCCTCCTGCCTGGTCCTTTTCAAGTGGAGAAGCCGGGGATCGAACCGGGGACCTTCCGCAGGTGCTCTACTGCGGAGCCACAGCCCCTCCCAACACATACAGGAAGCTCTCTTCCAGCTCTATGATTCTATGATTCTATGAATGAGGCCATCTGTCCATCTAGGTCAGTCTTGCCTGCTCAGATTGCAAACAGGTGACCTTTCTGTGTCCGTAAGAAAGAGCTACAGCAGGGGTAGTCAACCTGTGGTCCTCCAGATGTCCATGGACTACAATTCCCATGAGCCCCTGCCAGCAAATGCTACCCCTGAGCTACAGGATTTGTGTTTTAAAGAAAACTCAAGCTGAAAATTCAGGGAATGGCCGTGGATACTGCACACGGACACGCCCACGGCTGCAGCCCCAACCGCATCACTGCCCAAGTTATGGTGACCCAGCAAGGGACTTTCAAGGCAAATGAGGAGCAGAGCTGATCTGCTATTACCTTACTCTGCAGGGCCGTCCTTGGTGGTCTCCTTCCAAGTAATTACTGACCCTGCTTAGCAACTGGGATCTGACAAAATCGGACTGTATCTTGCCGACCGACCTCCCAAGAACTCCGTTTGCTGTCTCATATGATTGCTTCAAAATAGGCTCCCAAATGCACCTCCCCGCCCTGGGAACCCGAGACTTACTTGCAGCATGGACTTTGGATGGGGCAACTCTTCTCCTTGGTAGATCTTAATATAGGCCTAGAAGGAAGAGGAAAAAACCAGTTGATGCAGACCGCTTAGGCTAGTCTTAAGCGCTTGTGCAGAACAAGTCACAGAGGTTTGACTAGAGCAGGGACGGCCAAGTTGTGGCTGACCAGATGTCAACGGACTACAGTTCCCATGAGCCCCTGCGGGCAGGGGATCATGGGAACTGTAGTCCGTGGACACCTGGTCAGCCACAGCTTGGCCAACCCTGGAGTAGAGCATCAAACTAGGTTGGGGGAGAACTCAGTTCAAATGTTCTGCAGTGGAAGCTTGGACCAGGGTGAACCAGACACAGCCTGGCCTACCTCAGAGGGATTTTGTGAGAGTAAACTGAAAAAGGGGAATATGATGCACCATATTGAGTTCTCTCTGGGGACACAAGTTGGGTATCGGTGAAGTCAGTAACTACACCAATGTCCCAAGACAGAGAAGAAACCCCAGTTGGTCCAGAACGCAGCTGGAGGGTTCACAACTATAGGAACTCGAGACTCCATGGTGACCTGAAGTCAAAACTCAGTCACGAACAGCACAAAAGATGTGGATCAATTTAAGTAGCTTGGTACTGTGGTTAAGGGCAGCAGCCTCTAATGTGGTTTGATTCCCCTTAGCTCCTCCATATGCAGCCAGCTGGGTGACCTTGGGCCAATCACTGACCTGTTAGAGCTGTTCTCACAGAGCAGTTCTGAGCGAGCTCTCTCAGCCCCACCTACCTCACAGGGTGTCTGTCGTGGGGAGAGGAAGGGAAGGTGATGATATGCTGGTTTAAGACTCCTTCAGGTAGTGAAAAGGTTGTTGTTGTTATGTGCGAAGTCGTGTCCGACCCATCACGACCCCATGGACAATGATCCTCCAGGCCTTCCTGTCCTCCACCATTCCCCGGAGTCCATTTAAGTTTGCACCTACTGCTTCAGTGACTCCATCCAGCCACCTCATTCTCTGTCGTCCCCTTCTTCTTTTGCCCTCGATCGCTCCCAGCATTAGGCTCTTCTCCAGGGAGTCCTTCCTTCTCATGAGGTGGCCAAAGTATTTGAGTTTCATCTTCAGGATCTGGCCTTCTAAAGAGCAGTCAGGGTTGATCTCCTCTAGGACTGACCGGTTTGTTCGCCTTGCAGTCCAAGGGACTCGCAAGAGTCTTCTCCAGCACCAGAGTTCAAAAGCCTCAATTCTTTGTCGCTCGGCCTTCCTTATGGTCCAACTTTCGCAGCCTGTCGGGAACCCGCTTGCTAACTGAAAAACAGGGTGCCCCTTTGAAGAAAACGTCACGCCAGGCCTGGTGAACGATACAACAGGAACAAGCTTTATTTCAGCAACGTGGAGTCCGCTGGTATGGAGTAAGAGCTTCCACCGAACTCCAGGTGGAAGCTCCCTTTTATACAAAACCCACCTCCTTAGGCTGTATTGCCCCACCCAGTACTTGCGGAGGGAACATGCTGATACAATCATGACTCATGCACATATGCGAGGTTTTCCGGGGTTCCTGATGGCCCATTTTCCTGGAACAAAGGGCCATCTCCGGGCCCTTGTCAAAAGGTGGAGGGGGACATTGAGGTTCTTTAGCGGCCATTGCCACCTCAACGATCGGGTGGGGCGCCCAGCTGCCGGCTTGCCTATGATCACCATGCCCTACCTCCGTGATCGCGGGCGCCTCTGATGGCGGGGTTCGGTCCCGTTCCCAAGCGACCAAGGACCGAACCACGACATTCTGCCCCCCCAAAGGTCCATTCTCCAACCCCCCGGGGCGGCCAGGATACCGCTTGTGGAAACGTTCAGTGAGTCGGGGCGCAAGGACGTCCGCTGCCCAGACCCATTCCCGGTCCCCCAAAGCGAAGTCCTTCCATTCCACGAGGTACTGCAACTTCCCCCTGTGGAGTCTAGAGTCCAGGATATCCGCCACCTCGTGGTGCTCCCCCCCCGGCAGGACCTCGGGCGCTGGCGGGGAAAACACGGGGTGCCAAACGTCACCGTCCGGAGTTTTTTTTAGAAGGCTCACGTGAAAGACGGGATGGATGTGCCGGAGGTTCTTGGGGAGCTTGAGCTTGACCGAAACTTCGTTGATCGGGGCCAAGACCTCGAAAGGCCCCAAAAACCGAGGGCCTAGCTTCTTGCTGGGCAAATTCAACCGTAGGTTCCGGGTGGAAAGGTAAACTCGATCCCCCGGTCGGATCTCCTCAGCTGGTCGTCTCTTCCGGTCGGCGTCCTCTTTCTGCGCTGCCTTGACTTTGTGGAGCTGCTCCTGCAGCGACTTCCAGCAGCTCCCGGCACGCTTCCCCCACTCGCGAAGGTCGGCCGATTCCCGGGCGGGGACCTCTCCAAGCTCCGGGAAGTGTCTCAGGTCTGTCCCGTAGACGACGGCAAAAGGCGACATCTCCGTGCTGCTGTGGTCTGCGTTGTTGTACGCGAACTCGGCCAGGGGGAGCAGGGGCACCCAGGTGTCTTGATGATAGGAACCGAAACACCGCAAGTACTGCTCCAGTACTTGATTAACCCGCTCGGTCTGCCCGTCCGTCTGGGGGTGGTAAGCGGAGCTCAGCCCTTGCTCGATGTCTAACAGGCGCAGGAAAGCTTGCCAAAACCGGGACACGAATTGTGAGCCCCGATCGGAAATCACCTTGTCCGGCAGCCCGTGCAGTCGGAACACGTGATCCAGGAACATCCGAGCCAACTGTGAAGCACTGGGGACACTGGCGCAAGGAATGAAATGGGCCTGTTTGGAAAATAGATCTACCACCACCCAGATCACCGTTTTCCCCTTGCTGGGAGGCAAGTCTGTTATAAAGTCCATGGAGATCACTGACCACGGCCGGGTCGGGACCTCGAGCGGGTGCAGCAGACCTTTCGGCTTGCCAACCCCCGGCTTGCAGGTCAGGCAGACAGGACAACCACTGACGTAAGCTTTTGTGTCCCGCCGCAGACTGGGCCACCAAAACCGCCGCCGGGCCAACTTCCAGGATTTTACGAAACCGAAGTGCCCGGCGGTCTTAGCATCGTGGCAGAGGCTGAGGGCTTCCCGTCGTAGCCCTTCCGGGACGTAGACAGCCTCCCCCCTCCGCCAGAGACCGGAGTCCAAAATCAAAGAGTCCCGGAGCTCAGCCAGCTCCTCGTCCGCCCCATAGGCTGCCACTAGGCGGTCTCGGAGCGGGGCGGTCGCCGGGTCGGGCTCCCATTCCTCCCTGGCCCGCCGCCTAGTGACGACCCCCCGTCCCAGCTGCTCCTCGCCAAACACGGACCTGGTGCAGGGAGCGTACCCCTCCCCATAATGCGGCAGACGGGAGAGGGCGTCCGCGAGGAAATTCTCTTTGCCGGGGATGTGACCAAGCTTGAAATTGTACCGCGAAAAGAACTCCGCCCACCTCATCTGCTTGGCGTTCAGGGATCGCGGTTGCCGGAGCGCCTCCAGATTCTTGTGATCTGTCCAGACCTCGAACGGCTCCTCTGTTTCCTCCAGCCAATGCCGCCATTCGGTGAGGGCGAACTTAATCGCAAACGCCTCCTTCTCCCAGGTAGACCAGTTCCGCTCCGTTTCGGCGAATTTTCGTGAGAGGTAGGCCGCCGGCCTCAGCTGTCCCGCCTTGTCTCGCTGCAGGAGAACCGCCCCGGCTGCTGCGTCGCTGGCGTCGACTTGTACCACCATCGGCTGGGTTGGGTCGACGTGCAGTAGCGTGGGCTCAGACGCGAAAGCTTGCTTGAGGGCCAGGAACGCTGCCTCCGATTTCTCATTCCAGCCGAGCGCTGCGCTGGGCCGCGTGGCGCGAGGACCTCTCCCCTTGGTACCTAGCAAGTCCGTGAGGGGAGCCACTACGGAGGAGTATCTGGGGATGAAGCCTCTAAAAAAGTTAGCAAACCCCAGGAAGCTTTGTAGCTGTTTCCGGGTGCGGGGCCTTTCCCAGGCCAGCACCGCCTGCACCTTCTCGGGGTCCATAGCTATGCCCTGGGCTGAGATGCGGTAGCCCAAATAGTCCAGGGAGGGACGGTGGAATTCGCACTTAGCCAGCTTCACGTATAGGTGGTTTGCCAGCAGGCGCTTTAACACCTCCCTCACCAGGGTCACGTGCTCTTGGGGATCTTGGCTGTAGATCAGGACGTCATCCAAATAAACCACCACCCCCTGAAACAGAAGGTCCTGCAACACCTCATTAATTAGACTCATGAAAACCCCAGGTGCCCCGCTTAAGCCGAACGGCATCACTTTAAATTCGAATTGTCCCAATTGACAGTTAAACGCTGTTTTCCACTCATCCCCCTCCCGGATGCGTACCCGGTAGTACGCCTCCCTTAGGTCCAGTTTAGTGAACAGAGTCCCTTTGCCCAGCCGGGCCAGCAAATCCGGGATCAGCGGGAGGGGGTAAGCGTTCCCCGCTGCGATGGCGTTGAGGCCCCGGTAGTCCTGGCACAGCCGTCGGGACCCATCCTTTTTCCGGACGAACAAGACTGGAGCTCCCATGGGACTGGAAGCGGGCCGGATGAAACCTCGGGCCAGATTTTTATCCAAAAACTCCCGGAGGTCCTTGAGCTCACCCTCACTCATCTTGTAGATGCGCCCTTTGGGTAGTACCGCCCCCTCTGGGATGTTGATAGCGCAGTCCGTGCGGCGGTGTGGGGGTAGCTCGTCCGCTTCCCGCTCGCTGAAAACGGCTGCGAGGTCTCGGTACTCTGGCGGGACCTCGGTCTCTGGTTTCTCCTGCTGCGCCGCCGCCGCTCCCCTGGGACGCGCCGCCGTCCTCTTGTGGCTGGAATTCTCGTGGGGGACCCGATGCCGTGCACCCACCGTCAAGTCGAACTTCAGGGTCCCCGCCCGCCAGTCCACCACGGGGTTGTGTTCCTTCAGCCAATCCAGGCCCAACACCGCCCGATATCCCGCTACGGGGACCTGGATCAGCCACCGCAGCTCTTGGTGGTCCCCTATGTGGATGGCGATAGGACCCACCTCTTCCCCGAAAGGTCCCCCCTGAATCGGACTGCCGTCCATCTGGACGAAAACCAGGGGAACCTTCCGAATGCGCTTCGGTAGCCCCAAAGCCCGGGCTATCTGGGGGTGGACCATGCTGTGGTCGCATCCAGAGTCCAAAAGAGCCTCCCCCACCCAACTTAGTCCGTTCTCCGGGTTCCGGAGCTCTAAAATTACCACGTTCGGAGGTCGCGCCTCATGCTGCAGGGGTTTTCCCTCGCACCGCGGGACCTGCTGCCCGGCGCCGTCTACAGCAGGTCCTGGCCGTTTCCCGTCGCCTGGGCGCTTCCCGGTTCGTTGCGGAGGTCCTCCGCCCGGCGTGCCTGCTGGGGGCGTGTCGCACCTCCCCCCTGGGAGAGCCCGCGGTCCTCCCCCCCTTGCCGTTGGCACGCTGCTGCGAAATGTCCTGACCCCCCGCATTTCAGGCACAGACCTTCCCGGCGTCTCCTTTCCCGCTCGGGGTTCGGGGGTCGTTTGGGGCGAGAGTTGTCGGGGCCCGGTCTCGGCGCCTCGGCTGACCCGCCTTTGGCCTCCCGGGGGGGTGCGGCGGCCCAACCCAGGCTGGCTTCCAGCTTGGCGACCACAAAACACCACCCCTCCAGTGTAGACAGATCTTCTTCCGTCCCCTTGATCACGGCCCATTCCCTGAGCTTCGGGTTAAGGCCCTCCCGGAAGTACTCGATTTGGGTCTCCTCGTTCCAGGAGAACACCTTGCCTGCTTCCCTCCGGAAAATGTCTATATAGTCCATAACCCCCCTAGTACCCTGTCGAAGTCCCTTGATCCGACTCTTTGCCTTGTCCTCAGCCTGGGGGTCCTGGAATCGTCGGCGGAGCGCGACCACGAAGTCCTGCAGGTCCCGAGTTGCCGGGTCGCCGCGCTCGGCCAACCCTAGGTACCACTGACCCGCCTTGCCCTGGAGACACGATGCCACCCCCCAGACCAAGTCCTCGGAGTCCTCATACCGGTCTCCATACCTCCGGGCATGCGTCAGCGCGTGGAGGAGGAACTGCGGGAGGTCGTCCGGCGTCCCGTCGAAACGCGCCTTAAGCTCTGGGGGGGAACGTTTTGGAGAGTAGTCCGACCCCCTCCGGATCCGGGATTCTCGGCGTCCGCCGTCTCGTCCTGCTCCGCTCCACCGGCTACCAACTTGCCCAACGACGCCGTGCCGCTCCCTGCCTTGCACGTCGCTCCTGCGTTGGTCCGGCTCTCGCCGCCCCGTCGGCTCACCCGCTCCCCCGAGATCCTCTGCTATCTCGCCTCTCCGCTGGCCGTCTCGCCTACTCGGGACTGAAAACTGCTCCGGGTCGGGGTCCGGGGCCCGCTCACCAGTACCGGGCTCGTCCTCGTCGCTGGAGACGTCCTCACTCGACGCGATCCCCTCCGCCGTTGTATTACCAGTCCCCCCGGGCCCGGCCCGAGCTTGCTCACGGGCTTCAGCTGCCTGCAAGCGCCTGGCCAAGTCCGCCATGGCCCGCCGCAGGTCCTCTAGGGATTCCTCAGGTCCTACCGGGCGAAGCGCCCGCCTCAGCTGGGTGTCCCAGGTTGGGGCCAACCCCCCAGACCTCGGCGCGCTCCCCGCCGTGCTTGGGAAACCCATGGCCCGGCGCCTTCCCTTGGCCGCCGCTGCCGAGGGTCTCGGGGTCCCGGACAGCTGCTCCTGGCCCCCCGATTTTCGGAGGAAATCTCCCGGGGACATTAAACTCATGTTCCCGGGGTTCGTGGGGGTCGAGACCGCCCCGTTGCTTGAAAACGCCATCTCTGGATCCGTCCCGATAAGCGCTCGGATGCGATGCCGACCCTGGAGTTCGGTGGGAAGCTCTTACGATGTCGGGAACCCGCTTGCTAACTGAAAAACAGGGTGCCCCTTTGAAGAAAACGTCACGCCAGGCCTGGTGAACGATACAACAGGAACAAGCTTTATTTCAGCAACATGGAGTCCGCTGGTATGGAGTAAGAGCTTCCACCGAACTCCAGGTGGAAGCTCCCTTTTATACAAAACCCACCTCCTTAGGCTGTATTGCCCCACCCAGTACTTGCGGAGGGAACATGCTGATACAATCATGACTCATGCACATATGCGAGGTTTTCCGGGGTTCCTGATGGCCCATTTTCCTGGAACAAAGGGCCATCTCCGGGCCCTTGTCAAAAGGTGGAGGGGGACATTGAGGTTCTTTAGCGGCCATTGCCACCTCAACGATCGGGTGGGGCGCCCAGCTGCCGGCTTGCCTATGATCACCATGCCCTACCTCCGTGATCGCGGGCGCCTCTGATGGCGGGGTTCGGTCCCGTTCCCAAGCCACCAAGGACCGAACCACGACACAGCCATACATTGCAACTGGGAATACCATAGCCTTGACTAAACGCACTTTTGTTGGCAGGGTGATGTCTCTGCTTTTTAGGATGCTGTCTAGATTTGCCATAGCTTTCCTCCCCAGGAGCAAGCGTCTTTTAATTTCTTTGCTGCAGTCCCCATCTGCAGTGATCTTGGAGCCCAGGAAAATAAAATCTGTCACTATCTCCATTTCTTCCCCATCTATTTGCCATGAATTGAGAGGGCCGGATGCCATGATCTTTGTTTTCTTGATGTTGAGTTTCAAGCCAACTTTTGCACTCTCCTCCTTCACCCGCATCAACAGGCTCTTTAGTTCCTCTTCACTTTCTGCCATTAGAGTGGTATCATCTGCATATCTGAGGTTGTTGATATTTCTCCCTGCAATCTTGATCCCAATTTGTGACTCCTCTAATCCCGCATTTCTCATGATGTGCTCTGCATACAAGTTAAATAGGCAAGGCGACAGTATACAGCCTTGCCAAACTCCTTTCTCAATTTTGAACCAGTCAGTGATTCCATGTTCAGTTCTCACTGTTGCTTCTTGACCTGCATATAAATTTCTCAAGAGACAAATAAGATGCTCTGGTATTCCCATCTCTTTAAGAACTTGCCACAATGTGTTGTGCTCCACACAATCAAAGGCTTTAGCATAGTCAATGAAGCAGAAGTAGACGTTCTTCTGGTACTCCCTAGCTTTCTCCATGATCCAGCGTATGTTGGCAATTTGATCTCTAGTTCCTCTGCCTCTTCGAAATCCTGCCTGTACTTCTGGAAGTTCTCGGTCCACATATTGCTGGAGCCTAGCTTGTAGGATTTTGAGCATAACTTTGCTAGCATGAGAAATTAGTGCAATGGTGCGGTAGTTTGAACATTCTTTGGCATTGCCCTTCTTTGGGATTGGAATGTAAACTGACCTTTTCCAATCCTGTGGCCATTGTTGAGTTTTCCAAATTTGCTGGCATATTGAGTGTAGCACTTTTACTGCATCGTCTTTTAAGATTTTGAACAGTTCAACTGGAATGCTGTCACCACCACTAGCTTTATTGTTGCTCAGACTTCCTAAGGCCCATTTGACTTCACATTCCAGGATGTCTGGCTCCAGGTCAGTAACTACCCCACTGTGGTCATCAGGGATGTTAAGCTCGCTCTTGTATAGTTGTTCTGTATAATTTTGCCACCTTTGTTTAATCTCTTCTGCTTCTGTGAGGTCCCTACCATTTTGGTCCCTTATCATACCCAACTTTGCATGAAACGTTCTCTTCATATCTCCAATTTTCTTGAAAAGATCTCTGGTCCTCCCCATTCTATTGTTTTCTTCTATTTGTTTGCACTGTTCATTTAAGAAGGCATTCTTATCTCTTCTAGCTTTTCTCTGAAATTCTGCATTCAATTGGGTGTATCTTTCTCTTTCTCCCTTGCCTTTCACTTCCCTTCTCTCCTTAGCTATTTGTAAAGCTTCCTCAGACAGCCATTTTGATTTCTTGCATTTCTTTTTCTTTGGGATGGTTTTAGTTGCTACCTCTTGTACAATGTTGTGAACCTCAGTCCATAGTTCTTCAGGCACTCTGTCTATCAGATCTAATTCCTTAAATCTATTTGTCACCTCTACTGTGTATTCGTCGGGGATATGATTTAGTTCATACCTGAGTGGCCTAGTGCTTTTCCCTACTTTCTTCAATTTAAGCCTAAATTTTGCAACAAGAAGCTCATGATCTGAACCACAATCAGCTCCTGGTCTTGTTTTTATTGACTGGATAGAACTTTTCCATCTTTTGCTGCAGAGCACATAGTCAATCTGATTTCTGTGTTGACCGTCTGGTGATGTCCATGTGTAGAGTCGTCTCTTGGGTTGTTGGAAAAGAGTGTTTGCTATGACCATTGTATTCTCTTGACAAAAGTCTACCAGCCTGTGCCCTGCTTCATTTTGTACTCCAAGGCCAAACTTGCCTGTTATCCCGGTTATCTTTTGGCTTCCTACTTTAGCATTCCAATCCCCCATGATGATAAGCACATCATTTTTTGGTGTTGCTTCTAGAAGGTGTTGTAGGGCTTCATAGAACTGATCAACTTCATCCTCTTCAGCAGCAGTGGTTGGGGCATAGACCTGGATCACTGTGATGTTGAATGGTTTGCCTTGGATTCGAACTGAGATCATTCTGTCATTTTGGGGATTGTATCCCAAGACTGCTTTTCCTACTCTCTTATTGATTATGAAGGCTACTCCATTTCTTCTGCGAGATTCTTGTCCACAGTAGTATACCTGATGGTCATCTGAATTAAATTCACCCATTCCTGTCCATTTTAGTTCACTGATTCCTAAAATGTCGATGTTCAGTCTTGACATTTCTTGTTTGACCACGTCCAGCTTACCTTGATTCATGGAGTGAAAAGGTGGGGGGGGGGGTAAAAAAAGCCAACTCTTCTTCTAATTTGGCCTACACAAGGGATTTCCAAAAGCTGGGGATCTACAGCTAAGAAGGCCCTGCTCTACAGCATTACGGGTTCCAAAGAAAGTCCTCAGTCAGTGATACTGAAGCTCTTCAGTACTGTAATTTTACAAGGTAAAACTAGGACACAGGAGGACCAGGGTGGAATCTGCACGGGGCTTTTTATCCAGTCCCACTCCGAATAAATCCCTGCCATCTACACTGAATTTGATTTCCATTTTGATTTTGGGCGCTTTACATTTTTCCTCTGCAACATCCATGGTTGAGCCACGGTGATTCTGCCTTTCCCCCACGATATCCAGGAGTGGAGATAACTTGATATAATTGATCAAGGCGCTGAGGTAGAGAAGCAGTCAGTCCCAGATTGGCTGGGCGCCAATTCAAACACTTCCTCGTTCCTAGTTGCAAGACTTTCCTCCCAAGATTTATTTTTGCCCTCCTTTCTGTTTTAAAGTGACTGTGCTTCAGAATCCCACACTTCTCTCAACAGGGATTTGCCTCGTTCTGTGAGGCTGCTGCTGGTTAGGCTCCTCTCCGCTCCGCTCCACTCCCCTCCCCTCCCTGCCCACCCGCTCACTCACTCCTTCAGGAGAGGAAAGAGATAAGCAGCCTCGTGCTCAAGTGCAGAAGGCTTTCTATTTCAATATGGGGGGGGACGAGGCAGAAAGACCCGGGTTTGAATAGATCTGAAATCAGTAGGATCGACAGCGGAAGAAATGAAGGAGGTGCAGAATCAGCCCAGGTTAAAATCCTCTTTGTACCATCAAACTCACTAATTCTCTCCCAGCCTTACCTTTCTCACAGGATTTTGGCGATGATAAAATGGAGAAGGGAGCAACGGCTCCTACCCTGAGCTCCTTTGGAGGATAGGCAAGACCATACTGGGCACATTGCATGCCTCTTCCCTACTGCCAGCCACTCACCTTGAAGTATTCTACCAAGCCACGACAGGTGATCTTGTTTCCGTTGATCTCTTTGACATCCAGACTCTCGGGGCTGAGCAGCCAGGGAATCAGCACCTTCAAGTTCTTGATGAAGTCAGGGTCGATCTCTATGAGAAAGACATTGTTGTTGTCAGACACAAATGTCTGGTGGTCTCGGAGCCACCTTGACACTCATATTGCTCTGGTCAGACCCCCCTTGGGGGATCACATCCAGTTCTGCAGGCCTTTTTATAGAATGGAGACAGAAACCTTTCAGAGCAACATGGTTGATTAAGGGTTCGGAGACCAAGTTTTACATAAGAACTCCAGACCAGGGGTCCATCCAGTCCAGCCTCCTGTCTCACACAGGGGCCAGCCAGTTCCTCTGGAGGGCCAGCAACAGGGCAGAGAGGCCGAGGCCTTCCTAAGGACATCAGGAGAGTCCTGCTGGGTCAGACCAGGGGTCCATCCAGTCCAGCCTCCTGTCTCACTCAGGGGCCAGCCAGTTCCTCTGGAGGGCCAGCAACAGGGCAGAGAGGCCGAGGCCTTCCTAAGGACATCAGGAGAGCCCTGCTGGGTCAGACCAGGGGTCCATCGAGTCCAGCCTCCTGTCTCACACAGGGGCCAGCCAGTTCCTCTGGAGGGCCAGCAACAGGGCAGAGCGGCCGAGGCCTTCCTAAGGACATCAGGAGAGCCCTGCTGGGTCAGACCAGGGGTCCATCCAGTCCAGTCTCCTGCCTCACACAGGGGCCAGCCAGTTCCTCTGGAGGGCCAACAACAGGGCAGAGAGGCCGAGGCCTTCCTAAGGACATCACGAGAGCCCTGCTGGGTCAGACCAGGGGTCCATCCAGTCCAGCCTCCTGTCTCACACAGGGGCCAGTCAGTTCCTCTGGAGGGCCAGCAACAGGGCAGAGAGGCCGAGGCCTTCCTAAGGACATCAGGAGAGCCCTGCTGGGTCAGACCAGGGGTCCATCCAGTCCAGCCTCCCATCTCACACAGGGGCCAGCCAGTTCCTCTGGAGGGCCAGTAACAGGGCAGAGAGGCCGAGGCCTTCCTAAGGACATCAGGAGAGCCCTGCTGGGTCAGACCAGGGGTCCATCCAGTCCAGCCTCCCATCTCACACAGGGGCCAGCCAGTTCCTCTGGAGGGCCAGTAACAGGGCAGAGAGGCCGAGGCCTTCCTAAGGACATCAGGAGAGCCCTGCTGGGTCAGACCAGGGGTCCATCCAGTCCAGTCTCCTGCCTCACACAGGGGCCAGCCAGTTCCTCTGGAGGGCCAGCAACAGGGCAGAGAGGCCGAGGCCTTCCTAAGGGCATCAGGAGAGCCCTGCTGGGTCAGACCAGGGGTCCCTCCAGTCCAGCCTCCTGTCTCACACAGGGGCCAGCCAGTTCCTCTGGAGGGCCAGCAACAGGGCAGAGAGGCCGAGGCCTTCCTAAGGGCATCAGGAGAGCCCTGCTGGGTCAGACCAGGGGTCCATCCAGCCCAGCCTCCTGTCTCACACAGGGGCCAGCCAGTTCCTCTGGAGGGCCAGCAACAGGGCAGAGAGGCCGAGGCCTTCCTAAGGGCATCAGGAGAGCCCTGCTGGGTCAGACCAGGGGTCCCTCCAGTCCAGCCTCCTGTCTCACACAGGGGCCAGCCAGTTCCTCTGGAGGGCCAGCAACAGGGCAGAGAGGCCGAGGCCTTCCTAAGGACATCAGGAGAACCCTGCTGGGTCAGACCAGGGGTCCCTCCAGTCCAGCCTCCCGTCTCACACAGGGGCCAGCCAGTTCCTCTGGAGGGCCAGCAACAGGGCAGAGAGGCCGAGGCCTTCCTAAGGGCATCAGGAGAGCCCTGCTGGGTCAGACCAGGGGTCCCTCCAGTCCAGCCTCCTGTCTCACACAGGGGCCAGCCAGCTCCTCTGGAGGGCCAGCAACAGGGCAGAGAGGCCGAGGCCTTCCTAAGGGCATCAGGAGAGCCCTGCTGGGTCAGACCAGGGGTCCATCCAGCCCAGCCTCCTGTCTTACACAGGGGCCAGCTAGTTCCTCTGGAGGGCCAGCAACAGGGCAGAGAGGCCGAGGCCTTCCTAAGGGCATCAGGAGAGCCCTGCTGGGTCAGACCAGGGGTCCCTCCAGTCCAGCCTCCTGCCTCACACAGGGGCCAGCCAGTTCCTCTGGAGGGCCAACAACAGGGCAGAGAGGCCGAGGCCTTCCTAAGGACATCAGGAGAGCCCTGCTGGGTCAGACCAGGGGTCCATCCAGTCCAGCCTCCTGTCTCACACAGTGCCACAATCTCAATATATCACCATGATACCAAGGCATGTCAGTGGAACTGCTGTAGTACTGACGTGCTGTACTGGTCTAGTGCTACAGTGCTCAACTCAGAATGTAAAAAATAAATCGAGGAAAACCACTAATCTGATTCAGTATGATAGCTTCTTGCTTTATATAGATAATAGCCCAGTTTAAACAGTGCCCTGTGAGCACAGAAACCCATAGAAAGGTGTGGCAACATCCAACGTAAATCAATCACGCAATCAATTTTTCCCCAATAAGGCATTACTGTCCCCCACCTCTTTGTGCCTCCCCCTGGGCTAGAACATGCAAATTCCCCTTGAATTAATTGCTTTCAGCGGCTGTTTCCATGTATGTTTGGAGTGCCTTAGCTCCAAAGACACCCGCCAATTTCTTGCTACTGCAGCGGGGTGCCCGAGCCCTATGAGGGACAGCCGGCATGCAGATCCCAGTGGAACGGCAACGAACCTTTGAGCTTCCCGTCGAAGTTTGGATTGGTGGCCACTTTCAAGCCCGGGTGAGGTAAAAGGAAGCAGGAGATTTTGGTGAAGCAGGAGTGGATGTGTTTCCGGACGTTCTGCAGCTCTTCATGCTGGTTCCCAGAGACCTGGTTCATGGAGAAGCCAGTATCAGATTTTGCCCAGACAGCCCATGATGAGCTGACACATTCTTAGGGTTGCTCACACTACGATGGGAAATCCAGGAGGTTTTGGGGGCGGAGTCTAGGGAGGGCAGGGTACGGGGAGGAGAGGAAGCTCAGTGGGATAGGATGCCGTAGAGTCCGCCCTTCCCTTGGCTTGTGAGATTCCACCAGATCTAGCCGTTCGCCTAAATCTAAGCAACAAGGACTAGAAACTTATTTGCCCCAGTTAAAAGAGGATGCTAAACCCTACCTTCACCCCATGAGTAATACTAACCTTCAGGCGCTTTTCCAAGAACTTTGCACCACCTTCAGACCCATAGGAAAATTCGTAGGGAAAGCTCCAGTCACGGACAAGAAATATTAGGGACTAGGCGGGTTAAAAAGGGGGGAAAGAAAGGAAAGGAAAGGGGAGAGAGAGAGAGAGATCAATAAATCAGGTAACATCTCCAGTCAAGATCCAGCCTCATTAATATCTTGTTTTTTAAAAAGTCATCATCTATGAACTTCACATCAGGGTCTCAGATAGCATATGGTTGATTTGTTACTGAGAAGAATCACCATGCCACCTTTCTACCCAGATGATAAAGAGCAGGGCTTGCGAGTTTTTTTTTGTTGGGATCTGCAAGATCTGTAGTGGGCATGATTCAAAGGCATATGAAGAATGTCCTGCAGGGGGCATCAGAGGAAATGTGTCGTTAGCATAGTTAAAATAGGAGCGCCCTGATATTTTTCACATCGTCCACCCCAGCATCCTGATTGGCTCAACTGAAGACTTCCTGCTCACTGAGCACACTTCCTCCCCGCTTGCCTCCAGAACAGAACAGAACAGACTGAATGAATGAAGACAACAAAACATTTAGACAGTTAGTTAGGACTCTCGCTTCTTTCTATACAAAATTTGTTTCTCCTCTAAAATAAAACTATTTTAATCTTTTAAGCCGCTTGGTGCTGTTCCCCTCTTTGCAAATTTAAATTCTGCCAACATTTCACGCTGTACATTTCACTACTGTAAGCAGGTTCCTGTTCTGTAATTTCTGGACCACTTTCTATGTCATTAAGCTATGCCCCCATGGTTTCTGGTGGGCACAACCTTCTAAGATCCTAATGCATTTGTTCTGTACTGTACTGACTCGCTAAAGGTGAGCTATAAATAATGTGAATACATTTTTAGAAGAAGAAGGAGGAGGAGTAGGTTCTTATATGCCACTTTTCTCTACCCAAAGAAGTCTCAAAGCAGCTTACAATCTCCTTCCATTTGCTCTCCCCCACAACAGACACCCTGAGGCTGAGAGAGCCCTGAGATTACTGCTTGGTCAAGACAGCTCTATCAGGACTGTGTCTGGCCCAAGGTCACCCAGTTGGCTGCATGTGGGGCAGCAGGAAATCAAACCCGGCTCGCCAGATTAGAAGTCCGTATTCCTAACCACTACACCAAGCTGGCTCCACCTGAGGAAGTGTGCATGCAACAGACCCTGAGGTCTAAGCCATGTACATGCCATATATCAGGGGTGGCCATACTGTGGCTCTCCAGATGACCCTGGACTTCAATCCCCGTGGGCTGTGGTCCCCAAACAAGGGAGTGAAGTGCATCCTCTCGCTCACCTGGAAGGGCTTCAAAAACGTCTCCTCCATGGCCAGGCGCCCGTATTCTGTGAAAAGCTGGAATGAGAAGTGGGAACAGATTAGCATCTTCAAGCTTGTGGCCGAGGAATGTCTAAACACAGCCCTTTTCAAACTTTTGACCGTTGAGGAACCCCGGAAATATTTGTCAGGCATCAAGGAATCCCAGGAGTGGGGACGTGCTCCTTCAGAGAAGGAGGTGCGGAAGTAAGATGCAGGGACCAGCCAGTCAATCATGTGATCATTTAGTGTTTCCCTTGTGGAGAAAGAGACTAGGTTTCTAGAGGAAGGGGGCTCCAGTGATGTCACAGCCATCCAAACTTCAGGGAAAGGCCGCAGGAGCCCCAGGGAGCTCTTGTGTAACCCCAGGATTCTGCCGAAGCCTGGTTGGGGATCCCTGGTCAAAAAGGAGGAACGACAGGGGTGACTGTGGACTTTCCTGTCCATACTGTAGGTTTTCCTCCGTTCCTTCAGTTCAAGGTCAGTATTGTCTACTCGACTGGCAGCTGCTCTCCAGGGTCTCAGGCTGAGGTCTTTCCCATCCCCCCCTGCCTAGTCCTTTTAACTGGAGATGGTGGGGATTGAACCTGGGGCCTTCTGCATGCTAAGCAGAGGCCCTGCCACTCAACCAAAGCCCCTCTCCATGGCTCTCAGGGTTACAGGTGGAGGCCTTTCCCATCCCCTCCTGCCTAGTCCTTTTAACTGGAGATGCCGGGGATGGAACTGGGGACCTTCTGCCTGCCAAGCAGAGGCTCTGCCACTGAGCCACAGCCTCTGGCTCCCCAGGATTTCAGGTCAAGGTCTTTCCCATCCCCTCCTGTCTGGTCCATTCCACTGGAGATGGCGGGGATTGAACCTGGGGCCTTCTGCCTGCCAAGCAGAGTCTCTCCAGCAGTCGTTGGAACTCATGCAAAGCTAACCCACAAGAGGAAGGGAGAAGCATCACCTGCAGATGTTGAAGATCATCTTCTTGTACATTCTGCGACAAGTTGTACACCTGAATTCAAAAACAAGAGCAAGAAAACATGTTTACGCACGGACCAGTGTGTTTCTGCTGAAATGACTACTCCTGGACACGAAGCAACCCCCATCAGGCACGAATACGCTCTGTTTAGGGGCTGAGAAATACAAAATACATTCAAGTATTGCGTGTCATGCCTTCCCAGGAAAAAGGGTTTAAAATGGATTCAGAGACAGGCAGAATCCAAAGGCAAGGCTAGGGGGAATTATTCTGCAGAAACCCAAAAAGGCAAGGCAGGGCAAGGCAGACAGAACTCCAATCATTTCCTGTTTCGCTAAACTCTTACCTTTTTCTGAACACAATGAAAAAACGGGCAAATGAGAACAAGATGCAGTTTAATAAAGATAAGTGTAAAGTTCTGCATCTGGATCAGAAAAATGAAAAGCATGCCTACTGGATGGGGGATACGCTTCTAGGTAGCACTGTGTGTGAATGAGACCTTGGGGTACTTGTGGATTGTAAACTAAACATGAGCAGGCAGTGTGATGCAGTGGTAAAAAAGGCAAATGCCATTTTGGGCTGTATCAACAGGGGCATCACATCAAAATAACAAGATGTCATATTCCCATTGTATACGGCACTGGTCAGACCACACCTGGAGTACTGTGTGCAGTTCTGGAGGCCTCACTTCAAGAAGGACATCGATAAAATTGAAAGGGTACAGAGGAGAGCGACGAGGATGATCTGGGGCCAAGGGACCAAGCCCTATGAAGACAGGTTGAGGGACTTGGGAATGTTCAGCCTGGAGAAAAGGAGGTTGAGAGGGGACATGATAGCCCTCTTTAAATATTTGAAAGATTGTCACTTGGAGGAGGGCAGGATGCTGTTCCCGTTGGTTGCAGAGGAGAGGACACGCAGTAATGGGTTTAAACTACAATGATATAGGCTACATATCAGGAAAAATGTTTCACAGTCAGAGTAGTTCAGCAGTGGAATAGGCTGCCTAAGGAGGTGGTGAGCTCCCCCTCACTGGCAGTCTTCAAGCAAAGGTTGGATACACACTTTTCTTGGATGCTTTAGGATGCTTAGGGCTGATCCTGCATTGAACAGGGGGTTGGACTAGATGGCCTGCATGGCCCCTTCCAACTCTATGATTCTATGATTCTCATGCCAATGTGCTTCAACGGGGGGCAGCCAAGCTCAGAGCACCTTAAGTTGCGACCTGAATGCTTCAGACGTACCGGAGTTTTCACCCAGCTTTGCCTTGAGGGTCTGGGATAGAATATCACAGGGATTTAGCCTGTGCCAGCTTTCCTCCGTCCTCCTGGGGCACTTTGGGAAATCAAGGCCGGAGGCAGTCAAGGGGAGGGAGAGGGGACAGGTGTGGGGGGTTTCCCAACATTAAATTTGAGACCTTCCTGCAGCCCCTCCTCCATTCTTGTTCTCAGCAGATACTTCCAGAGAGAAGAGCAGCCACCCAAATTTACAGGCGAAGCTTTGCCTGATTGGTGGGGGGGGGGGAATGCATCTTGAACGTTCCAAAGCCTCCAGAGTTGGGCAGGGCTCTGCTTGGAGGCTCAGAAATATTCTACACGTTGTTGGAAATATGCTCACTCCATAATATAATACTAGCAGACAAGCTCATTGTATGTAAAATACACTGGGCTCTAGCCCCCCTCCCCAGCATCGGCGACAGTGCAAAGAGCGTGCAGGTGGCCGCGGAAGGCTGGAGGAGGAAGGGAGCAGGCTTTCCCCCCTCCGTGGCCACAGTGCTTGGGAGCCCCGCGGAGGCAAGGGAAGGCGGGAGCTGTCAGGGCTGGGCCAATCAGGGTGCAGCCACCTTTGCTCCAACTGCTTGCCCCTATTCCTGATTGGCCCTGTTCCAGCTCGGACACCCCGGACAGTCTCCACCCCCTGGCCGGTTTCACAAATATTAAGAGGAACCGTGGATAAGGATGTTTCCTGTGTCTCGCTCTGCCGTACAATCCATAATATGTTAGCAACCCAGCTGTTCCCACTCGTCCTCCAGAGATTAGATAATTGCTGGTTCCTGCCGCCAGGTGCCTTCCCAAACGCACAGGTGTGACAGCCCTCTTCGTTACCTGGATGGAGCTGATCATCGTGCTGAGAGCAAAGACTGTGGCTGAATCCCGCAGGGTCGACTGGCTGTCGAAGGTCCCCTGAGTGTCCATCAGCAACACAGCAACCTGCGCAAAAGAACAGAGGAAGCATTGGGGGGCCTGACTCCTGGGTACACAGAGGGAGCCCATTTCTCGGTACAAACCACAAAGAGAAACCCAAATAACAGTCTTCTTTATGCCCCACTTTCTACTACTTGAAAAAGTCACAAAGAGGTTTTCCATTGCCTTCCCTTCCTCTCCCCAAAACAGACACGCTGGAAGGCAGGAAAAGAACTGCCTGAGCCAAGGTCATCCAACTGGAGGCATAGGAAGGAGTGGGGAATCAAACCCTGTTTTCCAGATTAGACGCTGCCGCTCTTAATCACTGCATCAAGCTGACTTCTCATGGCTTATTTGAAGACCTCAAATAGAGGGGACCCCATACCGCCAAAGTCAACATACTTAGGTGGGGAGCTCCCCCTCACTGGCAGTCTTCAAGCAGCGGCTGGACAGATCCTTCTCCTGGATGCTGGAGGCTGATCCTGCACTGAGCAGGGGGTGGGCTAGATGGCCTGCATGGCCCCTTCCCACTCTGGGATTCTAGGAGTCTAGTTCAGCAGTGGAAGGGGCTGCCTGAGGAGGTGGGGAGCTCCCCCTCACTGGGGGTCTTCAAGCAGCGGCTGGACAGATACTTCTCCTGGATGCTGGAGGCTGATCCTGCACTGAGCAGGGGGTGGGGCTAGATGGCCTGCATGGCCCCTTCCAACTCTAGGATTCTATGGTGTACATTGACCAACATTCCCTAGACATGCAGTTAGGGACCCCTGTTTGAATGGGCAAATGGTCATACAAATGTCTGTCTGTAATCCATCCACCTAGTGGAGCCAGTTTGGTGTAGTGGTTAGGAGTGCAGACTTCTAATCTGATGAGCATGGTTCGATTCTGCGCTCCCCCACATGCAGCCAGCTGGGTGACCTTGGGCTCTCCACAGCACTGATAAAGCTGTTCTGACCGAGCAGGAATATCAGGGCTCTCTCAGCCTCCCCTCCCTCACAGGGTGTCCGTTATGGGGAGAGGAAAGGGAAGGCGACTGGAAGCCACTCTGAGACTCCTTCAGGTAGAAAAAAGCAGCATAGAAGAACCAACTCTTCTTCTTCTTCCTCGTTCCTGTGCAGTTGGACAATGAGGCACCCCCGCAGTCCCAACACCAATCCGGGAGAGCTCAGCACCATCCCAAAGGGACCGGAGCAGAGACGTGGAACCGCCTACCTTGTTTCCATCCGGCTTGTCCACAAGGAAAATCTCGCTCCAGATCTGGATGCCCGTCGTCTCCCGCTCTGAGCCTCCTCTCCAGGAAAAGCCTGTCAGCGGTTCATTGGAATCTCCAACCCAGTCAATCAGTTCCTACGTGGTGAAGGGAAAGTGTGTTTCTGTCATTTACGTCAACAGAGACCAGGCTGCTCCACCCACCAGACCCCATGAGTGGTCCATCAGAGAGGGTTCAGTCTACTCTAGTTCCAGGGGTAGTCAACCTGTGGTCCTCCAGTGGGGCTCATGGGAATTGTAGTCCATGGACATCTGGAGGACCACAGGTTGACTACCCCTGCTGTAGCTCTTTCTTACGGACACAGAAAGTAGCAAAAGATGAGGCCATGGCTCAGTGCTAGAGCATCTGCTTGGCATGCAGAAGGCCCCAGGTTCAATTCCCAGCATCTCCAGCTAAAAAGGACCAGACAGGAGGCGACGGGGGATGTCTTGTAAATCCAATTATAAATAAAGTTAATAGATGAGCAAGGGCTGTCCAAACACACCCAACGGCTCCAATGGCAACACGGACGGGGAGTGGAACCGCACAGGCCAACGGAGGTGATGGTTCCCCTGGGAGGTGGCGTACCATGTTGTACATGTATCTCAGCATGAAGTCCATCAGAAATGACTTCCCTTTCCGAAAAGCCCCCGCCACGGAGACAGCGACCACCTCCCGGTCTCGGACCGTTTCGGAAAGCAGAATGCGGTTGAGGGCGGCTTCGTCGAGCTCGAAGGAGTGGTCGTCTTTCACGATGAGGACTTGCACGGGCCGGGCCTTCTTCTCCGCCTCCTCCTCCTCCGAGCTCCACTCATAGTTTTTCTCGGAAAAGCCGCCTGTTTTGGAGACAGAGGACAACGGTCAAGGGCTCAGGTGCTGCGGACAGAGAAGTGACGGGGAGAGCAACCTCCTGGCCGACGGATGGCAGGTCCACAAACCTGTCTTGGGTCAGGGAAGGCCAATGCAGCCGTTAAGTTACTTCGTTCAAGAAGGACGTAGATAAAATTGAAAGGGTACAGAGGAGAGCGACGAAGATGCTCTGGGGCCAAGGGACCAAGCCCTATGAAGAGAGGTTGAGGGACTTGGGAATGTTCAGCCTGGAGAAAAGGAGGTTGAGAGGGGACATGATAGCCCTCTTTAAGTATTTGAAAGGTTGTCACTTGGAGGAGGGCAGGATGCTGTTCCCGTTGGCTGCAGAGGAGAGGACACGCAGTAATGGGTTTAAACTTCAAGTACAACGATATAGGCTAGATATCAGGAAAAAGTTTTTCACAGTCAGAGTAGTTCAGCAGTGGAATAGGCTGCCTAGGGAGGTGGTGAGCTCCCCCTCACTGGCGGTCTTCAAGCAAAGGTTGGATACACACTTTTCTTGGATGCTTTAGGATGCTTATGGCTGATCCTGCGTTGAGCAGGGGCTTGGACTAGATGGCCTGCATGGACCCTTCCCACTCTAGGATTCTGTGATTCTGTGATTCTATGATTCTATGATTCTATGATTCTATGATTCTATGATTCTATGATTCTATGATTCATGCCCAGCCTCACCTCCATCCCCTTCCCCTCTGCTGTAACTTAGCAAGCTCCTTGCCAAACCTACTGACACCAATTGCCAAGAGTGGAAACGTTATAAACAAGGCAAATAATCCAGCAATGGACGGGCTGAGAGGACAACCTGCTCCAACAATCGCCAGCTAAGGGATCAAAAGATGAAGAAAGAAGCAAGCGCCTCAGGACAAAGACTTGCATTTCAACTTCTAGCTTTCTGGAACTGTCCGTTCACCTCCACTGTTGGATAATAAGGCTGCCACAGATACAAGCCTCACATCCCCCATCGTCAAGGAAAAACAAACATGTGAAATCCCTTGAGTTCACCAGCCACATCTACCCCTTGAGATTGGCGAGGAGGGCACTTAGCCCCAGGTGCCCCCACATCAAAGAAATCTGAGCCTTCTCAACAGGACCACGTCATGATGACTGAGCCCCACCCAGCTGTGGTTTTAAGTCAAACATCTCACAAAGTGGCCTCACATTTCCTCTGGAAGGCTGACAACAGGGCCAAGAGGCCAAGACCTTCATAAGAAGAGCCCTGCTGGAGCAGACCAGGGGTCCATCCAGTCCAGCCTCCTGTCTCACACAGGGGCCAGCCAGTTCCTCTGGAGGGCCAGCAACAGGGCAGAGAGGCCGAGGCCTTCCTAAGGACATCAGGAGAGCCCTGCTGGGTCTGACCAGGGGTCCATCCAGTCCAGCCTCCTGCCTCACACAGGGGCCAGCCAGTTCCTCTGGAGGGCCAGCAACAGGGCAGAGAGGCCGAGGCCTTTCTAAGGACATCAGGAGAGCCCTGCTGGGTCAGACCAGGGGTCCATCCAGTCCAGCCTCCTGTCTCACACAGGGGCCAGCCAGTTCCTCTGGAGGGCCAGCAACAGGGCAGAGAGGCCGAGGCCTTCCTAAGGACATCAGGAGAGCCCTGCTGGGTCTGACCAGGGGTCCATCCAGTCCAGCCTCCTGCCTCACACAGGGGCCAGCCAGTTCCTCTGGAGGGCCAGCAACAGGGCAGAGAGGCCGAGGCCTTCCTAAGGACACCAGGAGAGCCCTGCTGGGTCAGACCAGGGGTCCATCCAGTCCAGCCTCCTGTCTCACACAGGGGCCAGCCAGTTCCTCTGGAGGGCCAGCCACAGGGCAGAGAGGCCGAGGCCTTCCTAAGGACATCAGGAGAGCCCTGCTGGGTCAGACCAGGGGCCCATCCAGTCCAGCCTCGTGTCTCACACAGGGGCCAGCCAGGTCCTCTGGAGGGCCAGCCACAGGGCAGAGAGGCCGAGGCCTTCCTAAGGACATCAGGAGAGCCCTGCTGGGTCAGACCAGGGGTCCCTCCAGTCCAGCCTCCTGTCTCACACAGGGGCCAGCCAGTTCCTCTGGAGGGCCAGCAATGGGGCAGAGAGGCCGAGGCCTTCCTAAGGACATCAGGAGAGCCCTGCTGGGTCAGACCAGGGGTCCCTCCAGTCCAGCCTCCTGTCTCACACAGGGGCCAGCCAGTTCCTCTGGAGGGCCAGCCACAGGGCAGAGAGGCCGAGGCCTTCCTAAGGACATCAGGAGAGCCCTGCTGGGTCTGACCAGGGGTCCATCCAGTCCAGCCTCCTGCCTCACGCAGGGGCCAGCCAGTTCCTCTGGAGGGCCAGCAACAGGGCAGAGAGGCCGAGGCCTTCCTAAGGACACCAGGAGAGCCCTGCGGGGTCAGACCAGGGGTCCCTCCAGTCCAGCCTCTTGTCTCACACAGGGGCCAGCCAGTTCCTCTGCAGGGCCAGCAACAGGGCAGAGAGGCCGAGGCCTTCCTAAGGACACCAGGAGAGCCCTGCTGGGTCAGACCAGGGGTCCCTCCAGTCCAGCCTCTTGTCTCACACAGGGTCCAGCCAGTTCCTCTGGAGGGTCAGCAACAGGGCAGGGAGGCCGAGGCCTTCCTAAGGACACCAGGAGAGCCCTGCTGGGTCAGACCAGGGGTCCCTCCAGTCCAGCCTCCTGTCTCACACAGGGGCCAGCCAGTTCCTCTGGAGGGCCAGCAACAGGGCAGAGAGACCGCGGCCTTCCTAAGGACATCAGGAGAGCCCTGCTGGGTCAGACCAGGGGTCCCTCCAGTCCAGCCTCCTGTCTCACACAGGGGCCAGCCAGTTCCTCTGGAGGGCCAGCCACAGGGCAGAGAGGCCGAGGCCTTCCTAAGGACATCAGGAGAGCCCTGCTGGGTCAGACCAGGGGTCCATCCAGTCCAGCCTCCTGTCTAACACAGGGGCCAGCCAGTTCCTCTGGAGGGCCAGCCACAGGGCAGAGAGGCCGAGGCCTTCCTAAGGACATCAGGAGAGCCCTGCTGGGTCAGACCAGGGGCCCATCCAGTCCAGCCTCGTGTCTCACACAGGGGCCAGCCAGGTCCTCTGGAGGGCCAGCCACAGGGCAGAGAGGCCGAGGCCTTCCTAAGGACATCAGGAGAGCCCTGCTGGGTCAGACCAGGGGTCCCTCCAGTCCAGCCTCCTGTCTCACACAGGGGCCAGCCAGTTCCTCTGGAGGGCCAGCAATGGGGCAGAGAGGCCGAGGCCTTCCTAAGGACATCAGGAGAGCCCTGCTGGGTCAGACCAGGGGTCCCTCCAGTCCAGCCTCCTGTCTCACACAGGGGCCAGCCAGTTCCTCTGGAGGGCCAGCCACAGGGCAGAGAGGCCGAGGCCTTCCTAAGGACATCAGGAGAGCCCTGCTGGGTCAGACCAGGGGTCCATCCAGTCCAGCCTCCTGTCTCACACAGGGGCCAGCCAGTTCCTCTGGAGGGCCAGCCACAGGGCAGAGAGGCCGAGGCCTTCCTAAGGACATCAGGAGAGCCCTGCTGGGTCAGACCAGGGGTCCATCCAGTCCAGCCTCCTGTCTCACACAGGGGCCAGCCAGTTCCTCTGGAGGGCCAGCAACAGGGCAGAGAGGCCGAGGCCTTGCTAAGGACATCAGGAGAGCCCTGCTGGGTCAGACCAGGGGTCCCTCCAGTCCAGCCTCCTGTCTCACACAGGGGCCAGCCAGTTCCTCTGGAGGGCCAGCAACAGGGCAGAGAGGCCGAGGCCTTCCTAAGGACATCAGGAGAGCCCTGCTGGGTCAGACCAGGGGTCCCTCCAGTCCAGCCTCCTGTCTCACACAGGGGCCAGCCAGTTCCTCTGGAGGGCCAGCAATGGGGCAGAGAGGCCGAGGCCTTCCTAAGGACATCAGGAGAGCCCTGCTGGGTCAGACCAGGGGTCCCTCCAGTCCAGCCTCCTGTCTCACACAGGGGCCAGCCAGTTCCTCTGGAGGGCCAGCCACAGGGCAGAGAGGCCGAGGCCTTCCTAAGGACATCAGGAGAGCCCTGCTGGGTCAGACCAGGCGTCCATCCAGTCCAGCCTCCTGTCTCACACAGGGGCCAGCCAGTTCCTCTGGAGGGCCAGCCACAGGGCAGAGAGGCCGAGGCCTTCCTAAGGACATCAGGAGAGCCCTGCTGGGTCAGACCAGGGGTCCATCCAGTCCAGCCTCCTGTCTCACACAGGGGCCAGCCAGTTCCTCTGGAGGGCCAGCAACAGGGCAGAGAGGCCGAGGCCTTGCTAAGGACATCAGGAGAGCCCTGCTGGGTCAGACCAGGGGTCCCTCCAGTCCAGCCTCCTGTCTCACACAGGGGCCAGCCAGTTCCTCTGGAGGGCCAGCAACAGGGCAGAGAGGCCGAGGCCTTCCTAAGGACATCAGGAGAGCCCTGCTGGGTCAGACCAGGGGTCCCTCCAGTCCAGCCTCCTGTCTCACACAGGGGCCAGCCAGTTCCTCTGGAGGGCCAGCAACAGGGCAGAGAGGTCGAGGCCTTCCTAAGGACATCAGGAGAGCCCTGCTGGGTCAGACCAGGGGTCCCACCAGTCCAGCCTCCTGTCTCACACAGGGGCCAGCCAGTTCCTCTGGAGGGCCAGCCACAGGGCAGAGAGGCCGAGGCCTTCCTAAGGACATCAGGAGAGCCCTGCTGGGTCAGACCAGGGGTCCCTCCAGTCCAGCCTCCTGTCTCGCCCAGGGGCCAGCCATTTCCTCTGGAGGGCCGGCAACAGGGCAGAGAGGCCGAGGCCTTCCTAAGGACATCAGGAGAGCCCTGCTGGGTCAGACCAGTGGTCCCTCCAGTCCAGCCTCCTGTCTCACACAGGGGCCAGCCAGTTCCTCTGGAGGGCCAGCAACAGGGCAGAGAGGCCGAGGCCTTCCTAAGGACATCAGGAGAGCCCTGCTGGGTCAGACCAGGGGTCCCTCCAGTCCAGCCTCCTGTCTCACACAGGGGCCAGCCAGTTCCTCTGGAGGGCCAGCAACAGGGCAGAGAGGCCGAGGCCTTCCTAAGGACATCAGGAGAGCCCTGCTGGGTCAGACCAGGGGTCCAGTCAGTTCCTCTGGAGGGCCAATAGTACACTGAATTGGTTGAGGCCTTCCCCTTCTGTTACCTCCGGACTCTGGGATCCAGAGGATCCCAGCCTCTGACCGTGGCAGCCACTGTGGCTACTAGCCCTCGATAGATTTATCTTCCATGAATCTATTTAATGCCCTGTTCAAACTTTTAAATAGCAGCCATCCAAAACAACCTTGCCCGTTGTAAAACACAAGACTCCTCAGGCAGCTGGAGTCCGGAGCATCATGTGCTCCAGGCAGAAAACACTTAAAATGATGTTCCTCTTTATGCCTTCCCTGCAGCAGACTGAGAGCAGAACAGCCACAACTGAGCATCTCCCCATGGAGCCCTTTGTCCTTTTAGCCTCCCCAAAGCAATCATGGAAAATCACAAGGATCGTGTTCAGCCATTTGGCTCATGGCCTGGGCTGACGGTTCTGAACCTGCTGCTCCTGCTACAGCAGTGGGGTGGTCCAAACCTGAGCCCCAGGTCTTGCCGGTTCCTCTCTGTTCTAGGCCCTCAGCCCCTCTTGTGTTTGGCCAAGAAGTTGCAGCCTGATTGGCTGCCAGTATTTCATTGCAAGCTTTCTTGGACATCAGCTCTTGGGTTAGGCTGGTCCTGCTCTCTGGTTCTGCTTCGGTTTCTCTGGCTGGAGAGCTGCAAGTCTGTTGGAAACCTCAAAATTCTGGCCTTTGCCTGGCGTGTTGAGGGCCAAACTAGATGTGACTGCATTTATGGGTTGGAGACACACAAAGCTGCCTTATACTGAATCATTCCCTAGGTCCATCAAGGTCAATATTGTCTGCTCAGACTGGCAGCAGCTCTCAGCAAAGGCCTTTGGTAGAATCATAGAGTTGGAAGGGACCTCATGGGTCATCTAGTCCAACCCCTTGCTCTATGCAAGTCACTCACAGCCATATCGCTCATCCACTGTCACCTAGCACCCCCTTGAACCTTCACAGAATCAGCCTCTCCGTCAGATGGCTCTCCAGCCTCTGTTTAAAAATCTGCAAAAATGGAGAACCCACCACCTCCCGAGGAAGCCTGTTCCACTGAGGAACCGCTCTGACTGTCAGGAACTTCTTCCGGATGTTTAGACGGAATTTCTTTTAAATTAATTTCAGACCATTAGATCTGGTCCATCCCTCTGGGGCAAGAGAGAGCAACTCTGCTCCATCCTCTAGTCTATATGGCACCCTTTTAAATACTTGAAGATGGCATCCCATCACTACACTCTCATTTCCACTGGTCCTAAAGCATCTAGTCTCTCGGAGACAGCGTCGTAGAGTGGTTAGAGAGCTGCAGACTCTAATCTGTAGAACCGAGCTTTATTTCCCACTCCTGCTCCACATGCAGCCAGCTGGGTTACCCTGGGCCCGTTGCAGTCCTGTTAGAGCTGCCTCACAGAGCCATTCTCTCAGAGCTCTCTCAGCCCCACGCATCTCCCAGGGTGTCTTTCTGGGGAGAGGAAGGGGAAAGCGTTCCAAAGCCCCCTTGGGACTCCTTCGGAAAAGCAGGGTATAAAAAAAACAATCTCTTCTTGGCTGTTTACACAAGACACCTATGCACAACAGGCTCGATCATTCCCATACGTTTTATGAATTTTGAATACTGACTCATTTTCAACCATCAGTGTGAATCTGAAAGTATTTTTAAAGCTGCTTTTGCACGGTGAGAAATGCGTGTTTGTTTTTTTTTTCTGGCACGGACAGAAACAAACTTCCAAGAAAGCTATTTCTGGCCATAGCTGATTCTCAGTTGCCTAGAAAAAAATAATAAAGGACTGGCTCCATCACACACACACACACACACATACCCTCTCCTCCCCATTAATTTGCTGGTGTTCGAGCCAAACTCTCCTGCCTTTTGCTTCGGCAACATCTCAGGGCTCTCCACTGCAACTGCAGGGCCATAAAGATGTTCATTAATAAATGACTAGGAGCAGCTAATCTGCTTTTTCTTTCCTCCCTCAGGATCTACTTGTCTCGCGTACATGAAAATACCAGCCCAGCAAACAGCCTAAAACAGGATCCGGGGCCTGCCCCACTGTCCGATTCCATCCGCCTGCCTCCTCCTGCACTTACTGCCTTAGTACCCATCTAACAGGGCCAAGGCCAAGGTGTTGCTGTTCTCACCTGGTGAGAACAGCACTATCAGGTCTGTGACGAGGCCAAGGTCACCCAGCTGGCTGCATGTGGAGCAGTAATGGGGAATCAAATGCTTTCGTGCCCACAGTCACAGATGCACTGCCTGGAAACTTTGAAGCAAGTGAACGAAGTCTGAGTGGGACCTTTAAGTCCAACAAAGTTTTATACAGGTATAAGCTTTCATGTGCCTTAACCTAAAGAAATGTGCATGCACACAAAAGCTTATATCTTGAATAAAATTTTGCTGGGTCTTAACGGTGCCTCTGTTAAGCTAAGTGAGTCTGCCTAGCACGAGTAGGGATTTGAACCTGTGGTCCCCAGATTCTAGTCTGACACGCGTAGCCAATAAGTCACCCTGGGTCTCCAGCAGTGCCCCACCATGTTCTCCAACCCAAGAGGACCCTTGCCGGTGAATTCCCAGCCCCAACACCATGTTTGGCTGTACAGACATCAGAGCTGGCTCAGAGTTCTCATGGCAGATGGGTGTCTGATTTGGACGGCAGTCTGGGCCACAGGAAGGTTCCCAACCTCCAGTGGGAGCCTGGATATCCCCTGGGAACTGATCTCCCGATGACAAAGATCATAGAATCACAGAATCCTAGACTTGGAAGGGGCCATGCAGGCCATCTAGTCCCACCCCCTGCTCAACGCAGGATCAGGCCTAAGCATCCTTAAGCAGTTCCCACAGAGCAAACGGCTGCTTTGAAGGGGGGGGGTATTTGACCCTGATGGAGTCCTTCCCACCACCAAACCCCGCCCTCCCCAAATTCTCCACCCCAAATTTCCAGGGTTTTTCCAACTCAGAGATAGCAACCTTAACTTCTCAACCGCCGCCTAATTAACGTATGGATCAAGAGGGGTGCTAGCTAAAAGCCTGCAATGGCAGTTAAAAACAAAGCTTCCATATTAGGGAGTAGTACACCTTGAGCCCCGGAGGCTGCTGGGAGAAACGGCCCACATGGCCGGCCAGCCGTTCCCCTGGGAAATCAGGCTGGCCAATGCTGGCAGGCCTTTCTTGAGACCTTGACGTTCTTTGGCTATTCTGCCTCCAAAACCGTCTTGCTGCACCTGCATCGTGAGCCGGAGCAGACTTTGTTCTATTTATTCCACGTGTTGGAGAAAGAAATGTGCCCTGTAAGCAGATTCTCTTTCCCACTCCACCCCCACCACAGCTGCAAGATTTGGGGAAGGGAAGCGGTGGGAGGAGGGGGCAGGCCGGGAAGGGCCCAGTCAGTCCTGCCAGCTGCTTGAGAGAAACCAGCCGCTTCTTTCAAAGATGCTCTTGCGGCACCCTGCAAAAGGAACGAGAATCCAGGGCCGGGGAAAGGGGGTAGGCGAGCTTCCGTCACAGGTGTGGCCGGTTCTCTTTCTCTCACCCTTTCCCTCCCAAAAATCCACTCATGCGTTCTGCTCTGGACCTGTTTGCATTGTCATAGTCCGTTACCTCTGTTAGAGCTTTAATGGTAATATCATTATTGCTGTTGTAAAAACTACGTCCCATGTACTGTTTTCTATGTTTTATGTAAACTGCCCTGAGCCTTAGAGGTGGGCGGGATAGATAGATAGATAGATAGATAGATAGATAGATAGATAGATAGATAGATAGATAGATAGATAGATAGATAGATAGATAGATAGATAGATAGATAGATAGATAGATAGATAGATAGATAGATAGATAGATAGATAGATAGATAGATAGATAGATAGATAGATAGATAGATAGATAGATAGATAGATAGATAGATAGATAGATAGATAGATAGATAGATAGATAGATAGATAGATAGATAGATAGATAGATAGATAGATCTGGCTGCAGAGGAAAGGATGCACAGTAATGGGTTTAAATTACAAGTACAACGATATAGGCTAGGGAAAAAATTATCACAGTCAGAGTAGTTCAGCAGTGGAATAGGCTGCCTAAGGAGGTGGTGAGCTCCCCCTCACTGGCAGTCTTCAAGCAAAGGTTGGATACACACTTTTCTTGGATGCTTTAGGATGCTTAGGGCTGATCCTGCGTTGAGCAGGGGGTTGGACTAGATGGCCTGTATGGCCCCTTCCAACTCTATGATTCTATGATTCTATGATTCTATGATTCTATGGCCTGTATGGCCCCTTCCAACTCTATGATTCTATGATTCTATCCCTCTTTCTTTCCCAGGTTATTTTAAATTAGCCCTCCCCTGCATTTGGGCTTCCTCTGAGTGTGTGACTCCGCCTCTACTGGCAACCATGTTGTGGTTGCCTCTACCATCCTGTGTCAGAATTCCAGAGATGCCGACAGGTTGAAAAACTTTGGGGACCCCTACTGCACCGTTACATTTGCCATTACAAGGGACAGCTCTGAGGAAGTGACCTGAGAGAGGAGGAGGAAGGCAAGACCCACCGGAAAGAGGAAGTGATGTCACACGGGGTGGTGGAATCTTTGGCCTGTCCCTTGTCTTAGGGAAGAGCCAAAGTACATGAGCTTTCCCAGACGGGACACATCGGGGGGCCATATAAGCCCCACATTTCAGAACATCAGCAGAGTGTCAACAAAGTGGATCGGGACCACAAGGTTTTGAATACCAAGGTCTCAGTCCACTGCTGAGATATCAATTTTAAGTAGAGCAACACAATGTTTTT
Source organism: Paroedura picta (assembly GCF_049243985.1). NCBI lineage: Eukaryota > Metazoa > Chordata > Lepidosauria > Squamata > Gekkonidae > Paroedura > Paroedura picta. The sequence goes on along the minus strand of NC_135370.1, from coordinate 183,211,073 downwards.
TTTTTTTTAAGTGTCTACTTGAAACGCAGGTTTTAATTCCCCATTTGCAAGGCTATTCTTTGGGCTACATTTATGTCAACGGGTTTCCAACTGCAGCCCATCCAATCCTGGCATTTCTTGGAAGCTTTTCTCGGTTTCTGCAAGGAGCAGATCAATAAGGACATTGCACGAAGCAGGCTCCAGTCCACGAAACCTCGTGGCAGACGAAGAGCTTGTTAGTCCTGACGGCGGCAGCCTAAATAGCTCAGCTTCGCCAAAACTCATCAGAGTTCGGAAACCATTCATTCATTCATTCATTCATTCATTCATTCATTCATTCATTCATTCATTCATTCATTCATTCATTCATTCATTCATTCTTCATATTTATTACCCGCCAGCTTTGGGGGAACATCTGCTTGGGATGCAGAAGGTCCCTGAGACCCTGGAGAGCAGCTGCCAATCAGAGTAGACAATACTGATCTGGATCAATCAAGGGTCTAAGGCAGCTTCATCGTGTGCCCATAAATGGCATGCAGGAGGTCTTAGGTTCAGTCCCCGGCATCTTCGCTTTCAGAGACCCACACAGGAGGTGATGGGAAAGACCCTTTTCTGCCTGAGACCCTGGAGAGCGGCTGCCAGTCAGAGTAGGCGACACTGAGCATGACAGATCAAGGGTCTGATTCAGCACAAGGCAGCTTCAAGAGTTCAGAGCACCGTTGGTCTTACTGGGGAAATGGAAACTGGGCTGACCAAAGCCAGAAGAGGAGTCATCGGTCCTGCACTTCCAGTTTCTAAATGACCAGCAAGGAGACGTCGGTCTGGAGTCATAGAATCCTAGAATCATAGAGTTGGAAGGGTCCTCCTGGGTCATCTAGTCCAACCCCCTGCTCTATGCAGGACACTCACCACCCTCTCGCTCACCCACTGTCACCTGCCACCCCTTTGAACCTTCACAGAATCAGCCTCTCCATCAGATGGCTCTCCAGCCTCTGTTTAAAAATCTCCAAAGATGGAAAACCCACCACCTCCCGAGGAAGCCTGTTCCACCGAGGAACCGCTCTGACTGTCAGGAACTTCTTCCGGATGTTTAGATGGAATTTCTTTTGCATTAATCCCATTCGTTCTGGTCTGTCCCTCTGGGGCAAGAGAGAACAACTCTGCTCCATCCTCTACTTGGCAGCCTTTTAAATACTTGAAGATGGTTATCAGATCCCCTCTCAGTCGTCTCCTCTCCAGGCTAAACAGACCAAGCTCCCCCAACCTTTCTTCATACGTCTTGGTCTCCAAACCCCTCACCATCTTTGTTGCCCTCCTCTGGACACGCTCCAGTTTGTCTACATCCCTCTTCAACTGGAGTGCCCCAAACTGAACACAGGACTCCAAGTGAGGCCAAACCGGAGCAGAGTCCACAGGAGCAACTGGGTGGGGACCCTGGGGCAAGAGATCCACATCCCGGAATGTCTCACGAACCACATTCAGACCGGACAGGGTATTTTGCTACAGTTCTCTTAATATCACATTGCAGCTGTGAGCCTAACCAGCCCACCTTTCTGCGGGACCCTATAGAAAGAGGCCAGCTGCTGGTGGGCTACCCCAATTGATGGAACAGCCTGCATCTTTCCCTTCTTTCTTTGATGTTGCCCAAGGCAATACTCAGACTTAAAAAAAAAAAAACACTCACTGTATGCTCTACAACGAGCGGAAACAAATCAAAACCACAGGTCAAAGAGCAAATGTTCATGACGGGTCGGATTGGCCAAGCCCATCTAGAGCTGCCCGCTCTCCAAAGCTGTGAAAACCCTGCTCCCCTTTCTCCATTTAACTAATTCTTTAATTAGCGAAAGGACAATATCTATATTCGTTGCTAATTGGAAACCTCTTACAGACTTTACCTGCGCTACGGGGGTGCGTGTGTGGGTGGGATGAACGGATGGTTTTGAAGATTAAGGGGAGGAAATACGAATCTACAGAAAAAAAGAGACTTAATTTCTCTTATATTGTTGCCGTGTAACTGAATTTGATCTATATTCATTATGGATAAAATCGGGAGCCTTTTAATGAATTCTGCCTACTAATTCTTTTCTTTATTGCCAACTTTCTACTCTTATCAGTTGAGTTCTGTGCAGGTTTTATTTTTTCCCCCTAGGCTTTTAAAGCTTTAATAAAAGTTATTGGGGATGGGGCAAGACAAGAAATCTCCACTTCCCCAGGCAGGGGACCTCTCCAGGGGCTGAGGAAACACTGTCTGCGAAACCTGGGGGTGGGGGGAGGCTCTTCCAAGGGGGTCCGGTGCCCCTCCTCCCAGTGCAACACTGCACAGTCATGGTGAGTTGCTTTCTCAGCATGGCATTCCCAGGGCCCAACAAGGCAGGGCTGCCTGGAGGGTCTCCTTTCTTTGGGGGCCTTCTTTCAATGACCCCCCGCAACCGCCTTTTTAATTTCAGTTCCCCAAAACTCAACCGGACAGGTTGGCTGATTCGGAACCACCCGTCCCTTTAATCCAGGACTGACAAAAACCTCCAGATCTGTTCCCAACGCCGGATTCGAATCCCCACCATACCGGCAGGCAGCGACACAAACAGGGAAGCCCAGGCGTGGACCCTAATGAGGGAGGTGGGCAGGTCCCTCTTGGGCATCGGAGGGGGAGGGGAATGGGGAGGCTGGCATTCCTCCTGGGTGGTCAAAGTAGACCTGGAGCAGGTCAGTTACTCTGTGCTTCAGACTCTCTGGGAGCACCTGCTGGACCACACCTGTGGCCAGCCCAGACTTTCATCAGCCCAGACTGATCTTTGCTCCCTGCCACACCCGAAGATCTCTGTGCAGCTGGGAAAACCTGCGGCCTAATCTGGATTGTAGCCCCCTGTCCTGCACTCCAGCCAAATCCCCCCCATTAGAAACCATGAGGGTGAGGGGTGGAGCGAGGAAGATTTACATTCCCCACCTTCTTACCACCGACACCCCAAAGGATTAACGGGTAGCTGATGCACATTAAATGGCTTCGGGTCCAGATCAAAAGACACCCAAACAGCCCCCCCTGGAATGACAGCTCCTCTCCAGACTACAGAGACTGCTGCCCCTGGAAGAAAGGGCTGCTTGGGAGGGGGTCCTTGTGCCCCACGGAGGTCCCTGTCCACCCCAGCCCCCACCCTAGGCTAGCCAGGTCCCCCCTGGCCGCCCAGTTTGGAAACTCCTGGAGAATTGAGGGGTGGAGCCCGGGGAGGGCAGGGACCTCCGTGGGCTTCAGTGCCATAGAGTCCCCCTCCCTTTCCTCCGGGGGCGCTGATGGCTGCAGTCGGGGGATGAGCTGTCACTCCAGGGGTCTCACCTGGGGGGGGTTAGCCCGCCCCCCCCCCCACCTTCACCTCCCATCTTGCCAAGGGGGCTGGTCTGCGCGGCCACCGCGGCCCCATTGTGCCCAGCCACCCTCCGGCCTGCAGCCCAGACAGAGGAGCGGCGGCGCGCCCCACCCCACCCCACCCCACCCCACCCAGCGCGCCTGGTCGGCAGGGCCCGCGTCCCCTGCGGATGCTCCGCGCCAGGCCAAGGCGGCCCACCTCCCTGCCTGCGTGCCGCTCAGCCGCCCGGCCCCGATCCCCTCCTCCTCCCGCTCCCCCTCCTCCGGACTGCGCCCGGCTCGCCTACCCCAGCTGTTCCGCTCCTGGCGGCTCTTGGCCATGGTCGCCTCGCCCGGCGGCGGCGGCGGCGGCGGAGGAGGAAGGAGCGGCGGGCGGGCGGGCCTCGGGATGCGGCGGCGGCGGCGGCGGTGCGGGAGCGAGCGCAGGAGGCGAGGCCGGCGGCCGAGGAGAGCGGCTCGGCGGCTCCAGCAGGCGGGCGCAGGGAGTGCCCGCGGCGGCGGCGGCGGCGGCGTCAGCGGAGGAGGAGAGCGAGGAGGTGCCCGCCCGCCTGCCCTCCCGACGCACACGTGTGCCCGCCAGGCGCCCCGCAACCCGCGCGCGCAGGCAAGGCCGCCCCGGGGCAGCCACGGCAGCAGGGCCCACGGAGAGCCCCCCACGGACGACTGAAGCGGCCGCCTGGCGCCGACCTGCGAGTGGGAGGGGGGATCCAGGCTCTCTTTCCCACCCCCTACCCCCTGAGCCCTTTCAAGGGGAGAAGGCAGGGATTGAACCGGGGACCTTCTACTGAATCCGGCCCGGGGTCCATCCTGGTCATTATTGCCTACTCAGACTGGCAGCCATGCCCTGGGGTCTCGGGATAAGGTCTTTCCCATTGTCTGCTCCCTGGTCCTTTTGGGATGCTGCTGGGGACGGACTGCTGAGATTTCCTGCATCCCTTTTATGTACAGGTGATGATGCTACCTTATGCTGAATCAGGCCCTGGGTCCATCGTGGTCAGTATCCTCTACTCAGGCTGACAGCGGCTATCCAGAGGCCTTTCCCATCCCCTGTGGCCTGGTCCTTTTCAATGGAGATGCCCTCAGGGATTGAACCGGGGACCTTCTACTGAATCCGGCCCTGGGTCCATCCTGGTCATTATTGCCTACTCAGACTGGCAGACATGCCCTGGGGTCTCGGGATAAGGTCTTTCCCATCGTCTGCTCCCTGGTCCTTTTGGGGACGGATTGCTGAGATTTCCTGCATCCCTTTTATGTACAGGTGATGCTACCTTATGCTGAATCAGGCCCTGGGTGCATCGTGGTCAGTATCGTCTACTCAGGCTGACAGCTGCTGTCCAGGGCAGGGGTAGTCAAACTGTGGCCCTCCAGATGTCCATGGACTACAATTCCCAGGAGCCCCTGCCAGCGAATGCTGGCAGGGGCTCCTGGGAATTGTAGTCCATGGACATCTGGAGGGCCGCAGTTTGACTACCCCTGATCCAGGGTCTCAGAAGGAGGTCTTTCCCATCCCCTGTGGCCTGGTCCTGTTAAGTGGAGATGCCCTCAGGGATTGAACCGGGGACCTTCTGCGTGCCAAGTAGAGGCTCCACCACTGAGCCGGGGTCCCTTCTTCAAGGGCAGAATCCAACCCTGGCCTGCTTGGGGAGGCACGTGTCATGGCTTGTAGGCCTCGCCCTGGGTTTTGCCCTTTGGCTGCCCATCCTGTGACCGTGCATTCTGCAGGTTAATGGCACATGATGTAAAGCAGCCCATGGGAGCAGAGGCAGGCCTCCCCGAATCCTTGACACTGTGTGCCAACAACCAGGTGGGGCCTGGAGATCACTCGGAACAGGAGTTGCTAGCCGGGTGTTCAGAAATATTCTGGAGATTTGAGAGCGGGGTTTAGAAAGAGGAGCAGCTGTTTGTGGAATCAGTTTTTTTAACAAACGGGTGAGGTCTGTGTTCTAGGGAACAGCTGGGGTTCCAAGACAGTCATCTCAGGGCTCTCTTTGCCTCCCCTCCCTCACAGGGTGTCTGTTGTGGGGAGAGGAAAGGGAAGGCGAATGGAAGCCGCTTTGAGACTCCTTCGGGTAGAGAAAAGCGGCCTATAAGAACCCGCTCTTCTTCTTCTTCAGTAATCTCAGGGCTCTCTCAGCCTCCCTCCCTCTCAGGGTGTCTGTTGTGGGGAGAGGAAAGGGAAGGCGACTGGAAGCCGCTTTGAGACTCCTTCGGGGAGAGAAAAGTGGCATACAAGAACCAACTCTTCTTCTTCTTCAGTAATCTCAGGGCTCTCTCAGCCTCCCTCCCTCTCAGGGTGTCTGTTGTGGGGAGAGGAAAGGGAAGGCAATTGGAATTCGCTTTGAGACTCCTTCGGGGAGAGAAAAGTGGCATACAAGAACCAACTCTCCTTCTTCAGTAATATCAGGGCTCTCTGAGCCTCCCCTCCCTCACAGGGTGTCTGTTGTCAGGAGAGGAAAGGGAAGGTGACTGTAAGCTGCTTTGAGATTCCTTCGGGTAGGGAAAAGTGGTATATAAGAACCAACTCTTCTTCTTTTTAATATCATGGCTCTCTCAGCCTCCCCTCCCTCACAGAGTGTCTGCTGTCGGGAGATGAAGGAAAGGAGATTGGAAGCAGCCTTTGGGTAGTGAAAATCAGGGTATAAAACCGAATTCTTGGTGGAGAAACCCAATTCGGTGACTAGGTTTCTCCACAATAAACAGCCTGTGTTCACATGTGTGGCACACCTGTCCTGGAAAGATTTTCTCAGTGAATGTTCACCTGTGCCTTGTGACCACAAGTAGAAATGCAGAAATGGGGTGCCAGGAAGAAAGCTGCAAAAGGGAGCTCCTCCAACAGGCATTTGGTTGAGGTTGACCCAAACCACTTCCCATCCCACCCCCAGCCTCCCTCCTACAATCACCGCTGTAAACTCGCCCACCCCACTGAGCCATCAGTATGCGCTGACTTATTGTTCTCCCCAGTATTCTATTGTTCCATTATGTTGCTACTGTTATTATTGTATTGTTATAAACTGAGTTATTTTTATTGTTCCTGTTTGATGTAAACCACCCTGAGCCTTCAGGGAGGGCAGTATAGAAATATAATAAACAAAAACAAACAGATAAATAAATCGATTGATAAATAAATAAGCAAGCTTGCAGCTGCTGCTGCTTTGTCCTGCCTTTGCATATTTCAACTCTGCCGCTTTGCTGCATTTCACTGCCGGAAGGTGTCTCAAGGGGGCTCCCAATCGCTTTTCTCTCCTCTCCCCACAACAGTCCCCCAGTGAACTAGGTGGGGCTGAGTGAGCTCTAAGAAAGCTGCTCTGCGAGAACCATCCTAAGAGGACTTGGACTAGCCAAAGGTCGCCCAGCTGACTGGGAGCTTGACCTGGAGCCTGCTTCAAAGAGGAGGCACCTAGAAAATGAGCCACTAGCTACTGGGGTGTGGGTGTGGGTGGGGGACAGCCGTTGGCCTTCTGAGAGAGGCGTACTGAGATACAAGATTTAATTCTCACCTTCAGTGGTAGTTTGACGTTATCTACATAATTGCTATTTGGGTGCGAGGCATATTGGATCGGGTAACCACTTCCTATGTTTGACAGGCGCTGGTCTTGTGGATTTCTAAGCTGTTTCTTGTGGTGGGGATGCATAACCACACTGGCCCTACGGAGAACACCGCTGGTATAAGACGAAGCAAGCTCCCCTGGTGAACGATCAAATGCAGAAAATTAATCTTCAGTTTGTAAACATTAAAAGGGGATTTCATGGATACCTGGGGAGGGGGGGGATATTTTAATGGCTACTAGCAGTTGTGGTTGAAGGGAACCTCCATGTTCAGAGGCACTAATCCTCTGAATCCCACAGTCAAAAGGCAATATCAGTGGACGGTCGCAGCCTCTCTGCCCTGTTGCTGGCCCTCCAGAGGAACTGGCTGGCCCCTGTGTGAGACAGGAGGCTGGACTGGAGGGACCCCTGGTCTGACCCAGCAGTGCTCTCCTGATGTCCTTAGGAAGGCCTCGGCCTCTCTGCCCTGTTGCTGGCCCTCCAGAGGAACTGGTTGGCCCCTGTGTGAGACAGGAGGCTGGACTGGAGGGACCCCTGGTCTGACCCAGCAGGGCTCTCCTGATGCCCTTAGGAAGGCCTCGGCCTCTCTGTCCTTTTGCTGGCCCTCCAGAGGAACTGGCTGGCCCCTGTGTGAGACAGGAGGCTGGACTGGATGGACCCCTGGTCTGACCCAGCAGGGCTCTCCTGATGTCCTTAGGAAGGCCTCGGCCTCTCTGCCCTGTTGCTGGCCCTCCAGAGGAACTGGCTGGCCCCTGTGTGAGAGAGGAGGCTGGACTGGATGGATCCCTGGTCTGACCCTGCAGGGGTCTTCTGATGCCTTGGCCTCTCTGCCCTGTTGCTGGCCCTCCAGAGGAACTGGCTGGCCCCTGTGTGAGACAGGAGGCTGGACTGGATGGACCCCTGGTCTGACCCAGCAGGGCTCTCCTGATGCCCTTAGGAAGGCCTCGGCCTCTGCCCTGTTGCTGGCCCTCCAGAGGAACTGGCTGGCCCCTGTGTGAGACAGGAGGCTGGACTGGATGGACCCCTGGTCTGACCCAGCAGGGCTCTCCTGATGTCCTTAGGAAGGCCTCGGCCTCTCTGCCCTGTTGCTGGCCCTCCAGAGGAACTGGCTGGCCCCTGTGTGAGAGAGGAGGCTGGACTGGATGGATCCCTGGTCTGACCCAGCAGGGCTCTCCTGATGTCCTCGGCCTCTCTGCCCTGTTGCTGGCCCTCCAGAGGAACTGGTTGGCCACTAAGTGAGACAGGATGCTGGACTAGATGGACCCCTGGTTTGATGTTCTTGTGAAACAATATTACACAAAGGAAACTGGATGAGAGAGACTGCATTTTCAGGTAACATTAAAAAAGAAAGCAAAGAATAGGGAACAAATGTAGTGAGCATAGAGAATCTGGGGAGGGTTGCTTCAATAAAATGAACTGAAATAAAGAGCTGCTGACATTTGAAGTGGTGCTGTACAGCGGACTCTGTTTCTGGTGGGAGGTGCTGGAACTCCTGCTGAGCCATTTTATGGATTCTTGCTGAGTGACAGCAGCGGAGGGGGAAGCTGCTGTCAAGTTGCAGCCAATTCACAGCCACCCCGTAGCGTTTTCCAGGCAACAGGCCGTCAGAGGTGGCTTGCCATTGCCTGCCTCTGCCTAGCATCCCTGGACCTTCTTGGCTGTCTCATATCCAAGTAGTAGAAGAAGAAGAGTTGTTCTTCTACCCCATTTTTCTCTACCTGAAGGAGTCTAAAGGTGGCTTACAGTCGCCTTCCCTTTCCTCTCCCCACAACAGACACCCTGTGAGGGAGGGGAGGCTGAGAAAGCCCTGAGATTACTGAAGAAGAAGAGTTGGTTCTTAGGTCCCGCTTTCCTCTACCCGAAGGAGTCTCAAAGCGGCTTACAATCACTTTCCCTTCCTCTCACCACAACAGACACCCTGTGAGGGAGGGGAGGCTGAGAGAGCTCAGATATTACTGAAGAAGAAGAGTTGGTTCTTAGGTCCCGCTTTTCTCTACTTGGAGTCTCAAAGCGGCTTACAAACACTTTCCCTTCCTCTCCCCACAACAGACACCCTGGGAGGGAGATGGGGCCGAGAGTGTTCTGAGAGAACTGAGACTGGCCCACGGTCACCCCTCTGGCAGCATGTGGAGGAGGAGGAGGAGGAACCAATCCCAGGTTTCCAGATTAGAGTCTGCCACTCTTAACCACAACACCCTGCTGGCTGACCCTGGTTGGCTTCTGAGATCTGATTAGATCAGGCTAGCCCGGGCCATCCAGGGCGCGGCAAGGGAGGAACAGAGGTGGTTTGCTGTCCAGGTACTAAAAAGTACTAAAAAGTACTTCTCTCTTTTTTTTTAATTATGTGATTTATAGCCTGTCATTCCCATAGAAAGCGGCTTATCGCGGGTAAAATGTCTCCCACCCAAGTACTAACAAGGCCAACCTTAGTTAGCTCCAATGACCTGCTGAGATCGGATCAATATGTAGTCATGCAGAAAATTTATCATCGGAGCCAGCCCTGGTGTTGGGGAAGGAGCCTTCAAGAAGTGGCCCAAGTGGGGCTTCCTGGGCAACAGGCGTATGTAGGTGGTCCACCACTGCCCACCTCTGCATATAGCCCAGCTACTTTGCTGGTCTCCTGTCCAGGTACTAACCAGGGCGGAGCGTGTTCAGCTTCCAAGATCCGGCAAGATGAGGCTAGTTCTGAGCCGTCCCAGCCAAGGCAAAAGATATTCGGAGGGAGTTTACCGTGGCCTGCCTCTGTGTAGTCACGCTGGTATTCCACGATAGTCCCCCATCCAATATGAACCAGGGCCAGTCTTGCTTATGTAACTCCCAGCTAGACATTTGTTGTTGTTAGGTGCGAAGTCGTGTCCGACCCATCGCGACCCCATGGACAATGATCCTCCAGGCCTTCCTGTCCTCTCCCATTCCCCGGAGTCCATTTAAGTTCGCACCGACTGCTTCACTGACTCCATCTAGCCACCTCATTCTCTGGCGTCCCCTTCTTCTTTTGCCCTCGATCGCTCCCAGCATTAGGCTCTTCTCCAGGGAGCCCTTCCTTCTCATGAGGGGGCCAAAGTATTTGAGTTTCATCTTCAGGATCTGGCCTTCTAAGGAGCAGTCAGGGCTGATCTCCTCTAGGACTGACCAGTTTGTTCACCTTGCAGTCCAAGGGACTCGCAAGAGTCTTCTCCAGCACCAGAGTTCAAAAGCCTCAATTCTTTGACGCTTGGCCTTCCTTATGGTCCAACTTTCGCAGCCATATATTGCAACTGGGAAGACCATAGCCTTGACTAAACGCACTTTTGTTGGCAGGGTGATGTCTCTGCTTTTTAGGATGCTGTCTAGATTTGCCATAGCTTTCCTCCCCAGGAGCAAGCGTCTTTTAAGTTCTTTGCTGCAGTCCCCATCTGCAGTGATCTTGGAGCCCAGGAAAATAAAATCTGTCACTACCTCCATTTCTTCCCCATCTATTTGCCAGGAATGGAGAGGGCCGGATGCCATGATCTTTGTTTTTTTGATGTTGAGTTTCAAGCCAACTTTTGCACTCTCCTCCTTCACCCATATCAACAGGCTCTTTAGTTCCTCTTCGCTTTCTGCCAGCTAGCCATGGAATTAGCCAAAAAAGGATGGAGGCTTGAGGTGCAGAAGGGTGATGAAAGCAGAGGAGGGAAGAAAGATGGCCCTTCTGTTGAGCTGGAACTTTCACCGTAAGCCAAACTGTGCCTGTCTTATATGCCACTTTTCTCTACCCGAAGGAGTCTCAAAGCGGCTTACATTCGCCTTCCGTTTCCTCTCCCCACAGCAGACACCTGTGAGGGAGGGGAGGCTGAGAGAGCCCTGATATTCCGGTTTGTTCAGAACAGCTCTATCAGTGCTGTGACAAGCCTAAAATCATGTGGAGGAAGCATGTGGGCATGTGGAGGAGGAGCAGGGAATCAAACCCATCTTGCCAGATTAGAAGTCCACACTTATAGCCACAGCACCAAGCTGGCTCTCCAAGATGGATATAGGGTACAACACTTACTACCAAAGAGAGGAAGCAGAATTCTCCTTTCTTCCTGTTACAGGCACTACCTGAAAACAAGCATGTAGGCTACGGAGCAAGCAAACAGTTCAAATACCAAGTAACCATCACATGACCCCAGTCTGCCTGTCCCCACTATACCGTAAACCAGGGGTAGTCTAACTGCGGCCCTCCAGATGTCCATGGACTACAATTCCCAGGAGCCCCCTGCCAGCGAATGCTGGCAGGGGGCTCCTGGGAATTGTAGTCCATGGACATCTGGAGGGCCGCAGTTTGACTACCCCTGCCGTAAACAAACAGTTCGCTTTTTCCTGACAGTCGCTGACCCTTGCTGTTGACAAAGTCTAACAATTTTGCATCATCCCCATGTGTCGTGTTAACACTCACACTTAGTTGTCAGTCCCTTTTTTAGACTTCTGGTGGGTTCCACCTCCCACATCCTGTTTCACGGTTTACCGACTGTCCCATCCATCAGTCGTATTGACTCACGCCACGTCATCTGCCTCGAGTCCCAGAAAGGTAGACTGAAAAATAACATAAATAAATAATTTGTTCATCAAGAAGATCATCTTGGTGAAGTGTCCTGAGGCGCAAGGGAAGGCAGGTTATAAATATAATAACATTAAAATGAATAAAAATAAATCTTGAGCCATAAGTAAAAGCTGGGATGTAAATAGTTTGATTAACAGAAGATCAAGCCCTGTGAGGAAAGGCTGAGGGACTGGGGGATGTTCAGCCTGGAGAAGAGGAGGAGGAGGAGAGGGGATGGGATTGCTGTGTAAGCATTTGAAAGATGGTTATTTAGAGGAGGGCAGGGAAAGGTTCCTGTGGGCAGCAGAGGAGAGAACCCTCTGTAATGGGTTTAAATCATGTGGAGGATTATATTAGCTGGATATCAGGGGGGAAAATCACAGAGTAGTTCAGCAGTGGAAGGGGCTGCCTAAGGAGGTGGGGAGCTCCCCTTCACTGGGAATCTTCAAGCAGAGGCTGGACAGATCCTTCTCCTGGATGCTTGAGGGTGATCCTGCACTGAGCAGGGGGTGGGACTGGATGGCCTGGATGGCCCCTTCCCACTCTAGGATTCTAGGAGTCTAGTTCAGGAGTGGGATGGGATGCTCAAGGAGATGGGGAGCTCCCCTTCACTGGTCTTCCAGCAGTAGTTGGACAGATCCTTATTTTGGGCGCTTTAGTGACAGATTTTATTTTCCTGGGCTCCAAGATCACTGCAGATGGGGACTGCAGCAAAGACGCTTGCTCCTGGGGAGGAAAGCTATGGCAAATCTAGACAGCATCCTAAAAAGCAGAGACATCACCCTGCCAACAAAAGTGCGTTTAGTCAAGGCTATGGTATTCCCAGTTGCAATGTATGGCTGTGAAAGTTGGACCATAAGGAAGGCCGAGCGTCAAAGAATTGAGGCTTTTGAACTCTGGTGCTGGAGAAGACTCTTGCGAGTCCCTTGGACTGCAAGGCGAACAAACCGGTCAGTCCTAGAGGAGATCAACCCTGACTGCTCTTTAGAAGGCCAGATCCTGAAGATGAAACTCAAATACTTTGGCCACCTCATGAGAAGGAAGGACTCCCTGGAGAAGAGCCTAATGCTGGGAGCGATCGAGGGCAAAAGAAGAAGGGGACGCCAGAGAATGAGGTGGCTCGATGGAGTCACTGAAGCAGTAGGTGCAAACTTAAAAGGACTCCAGGGAATGGTAGAGGACAGGAAGGCCTGGAGGATCATTGTCCATGGGGTCGCGATGGGTCGGACACGACTTCGCACATAACAACAACAACAGTAATGTATGAGTGCTCAGTTTGGCTTTTATCACTAAGGAAGGCTTTTAGCTGAAATGTGTTTGGCCCTCACATCGGGATATAATTTGTACCTTTTTACCTGTATTCAGATGTAAACTTAAAATAACCAGTTAAGCCTCATCCCTCCAGAGAGGTGGGAGAAATCTGAAAAGTGGACAATGGTACACTTTGCATTGAGGTTAAGAAACATTTCAAATTCAGATGCTGGTAAGGTTAGCAGACACCTGCCAGCCCCAGCTCAAGACAGGGGCATAGGGTTGCCAGGTTCAGATTGGGAAAATCCTGTAGGTTTCTGGGTTGAGCCTGCAACAGTGGGGTACAATGCTCAAAAGCACCCATTTTCTCTGGGGGAAACTGACCTCTCAAGTCTGGAGATGCACTGTAATTCCTGGAGAACTCCAGTCCCCATCTGCATGCTGGCATCCATACTGGGAGTTTAAACAGACGTGGAACAGATGGATTTGTCTCTCAGCTTCAGCCTTCCTGAGTGTGCCTGCTGGACCATACTCTCTTTCGGGAAGCAATTTAACTCTAGGCCAGACTGCAGTTTATTTCTGCTGGCACAAACTGATGCTACCCAGTCCCCTGAAGTTGGTTAACTTCACACCAACAAAGTTTGATTTTAGGTATGAGTTTTCACATGCACAACTTTGAGTCCAGGGGCTCCTTTAAGACCAACAAAGTTTCATTCCGGATATAACCTTTCAGGTCCATGCTCACCATTTTGAATCCAGACGCACCTTTAAATCCAGCAAAGTTGTATTCTGGATATAAGCATTCATGTGCATGCACCCAAGTGCACCAATTTAAGTCCTGTGGCACCTTTGCGTCCGACCAAGTTTCATTCCAGGCATATTCTCTCCCATGCACCCTAGTTGCAGTCCAGAGGCACCTTAAGGTCCAAGGCAGTGTCATTCTGGGTATAGACTATTCAGCGCCTGCATCCAAGTGCACAAGGCTGTGTCCAGGGTCATCTTCAAGGGTAACGAAGTTTCACTTGGGGTATAAGTTTCCAGGTGCAGACAGACATGAGCACAAGTTGTAAATCCAGGGGCAACTCTCAGTCTCGGGCATAAAGGATCGTGTGTACCCACACAGGCATACCCGCTTGAGTCCAGGGCTTCTTGAAGCCCAACGGAGTTTCATTCCAGATGTGAGCTCGGTCCAAGTGCTACCAGGGGCGCCGTGAGGGTCGGTGTAGTGGTTAGGAGTGTGGACTTCTAATCTGGTGAGTTGGGTTTGATTCCCTGCTCCTCCCCCACATGCAGCCAGCTGGGTGACCTTGGCTAGTCACAGTCCTCATAGGTAATCTCAGGGCTCTGTCAGCCTCCCCTCCCTCACAGGGTGTCTCTTGTGGGGAGAGGAAACGGAAGGCAACTGGAAGCCACTTTGAGACTCCTTCGGGTAGAGAAAAGAGGCATATAAGAACCAACTCTTCTTCTTCTTCTTCTTTTTCAGTAATCTCAGGGCTCTCTCAGCCTCCCCTCCCTCACAGGGTGTCTGTTGTGGGGAGAGGAAAGGGAAGGCAACTGGAAGCCGCTTTGAGACTCCTTCGGGTAGGGAAAAGCGGCATATAAGAACCAACTCTTCTTCTTCTTCTTCTTCTTCTTCTTCTTCTTCTTCTTGAGTAATCTGAGGGCTCTCTCAGCCTCACCCACCCCACAGGGTGTCTGTTGTGGGGAGAGGAAAGGGAAGGCGACTGGAAGCCACTTTGAGACTCCTTCGGGGAGAGGAAAGAGCATATAAGAACCAACTCTTCTTCTTCTTCTTCTTCAGTAATCTCAGGGCTCTCTCAGCCTCCCCTCCCTCACAGGGTGTCTGTTGTGGGGAGAGGAAGGGAAGGCGACTGGAAGCCGCTCTGAGCCCCCTCCGGGCAGAGGCAAGCGGCCTATATCGGGCCCGCCAGCCCTCCTTCCCCCCCTTCCCTCGTGGGCCTGAGGCGTGGGGCGGGGCGGGCCTGGCGCCATGAGGGGGTCCCGCTGCGGGGCGCTGTGGCTCTGCCTCATCCCGGCGGGCCCGGCCCTTGATCGGCGGGCGGCGGGAGGCGGTGCCGGCGAGGCCTGCGGGGCGGGACGGAGGGCGGGCGGCGGAGGGCGGCGGAGGGCGGCTGGTCCGGCGGGGCTTGGGTTCCAGAGCGGGCGAAGGCGGCGTTCTGGAAGGCGAGGCCGCGGCGGGCCCAGCGAGCGACGGAGCGGCGGCAGAAGGAGGCCCTGCTCGGCCCCACGGAGGCCGCTGGCCCCGGGCCGGGAAGAGGTGAGGCGGGGGCGGGATCGGGGCCTAGCGCGGCGGCCCCGGAGGGGAGGGGAGGGGAGGGGAGTGGGCGCCCGAAGGCCCCTCAGGTAGACTGCGGGGGAAAGGGAGGCTCGCCGCCGCCGGGGCAGCCCCAGGGAGGGAGGGGGAGGGAGGAGAGGAGGGTCTTTGTCTCCCGCAGCCCCCAAGCCCCGCCTGGAGGCAGGGGGGAGGGGGGGCAGGGTCCCCGGGGGTCGCCTCCCCCCTCCCGTCTGCAGCCTGGCTTTGGGGGGGGGGGCGGTATGGAGGGTCTTCCGTCTCCTTAGCAGCAAAGCTCCCCCCCCCTATTATTTATAACGTTGTATAAATCAGTGTTCATGCATGAGGTGCCTGGAGACCCCCGGGTGGGGTTTTGTAACTTATGGGATGATGGCCCCCGCCCCTCCAGCCGTCCTTATGCAGCACCCATGGGTGGGGGGTCACAGGTGGGTTCCCTTTCTTTAGTTGTGTCTTCAGGAGCCAGGATATCTTTGTCGGTGGAGTGCCATTGGTTTCTTTCTTTCTTTCTTTCTTTCTTTCTTTCTTTCTTTCTTTCTTTCTTTCTTTCTTTCTTTCTTTCTTTCTTTCTTTCTTTCTTTCTTTCTTTCTTTCTTTCTTTCTCTCTCTCTCTCTCTCTCTCTCTCTCTCTCTCTCTCTCTCTCTCTCTCTCTCTCTCTCCCCCCCCCCCAACTGTGATTTGGGGGACCTCGATTCTGCTCCTTGCTCTGTGTGCATTCAGCCTATCCTACCTCGCAGGGTGGTTGTCATGAGGCTGAAATGGAGGAGAGGAGACCCCCTGTAAGCAGTTTTGCATTCCCGCTGGGGAGACCGGCCAAGTAGAAATGTCATTAAAGAAGCAGATGAAACCGCCTTCCCTGAGTCTGCTGAGTGAGGGTGGAATAAAAAGTTATTGAATTGAAATGATACATCAATCAGTCAGCCCCCCCCAGCCTTAGTGGCAGAGATGGGGCTGGGGGGGGGGCTGACTGACCCCCCCCCAGCCTTTGTGGCAGAGATGGGGCTGTTTTGGTAAACTGGGTGTATTTTCACCCCCCACTGAAAGCTTTACTGAGTTGGCAGGAGGTTAGACAAAATGACCCCGATAGTCCCTTCCCGCTGGGACGTTAAAGAAAAATAAAATGAGTCTGCCATCGGAGTGCCTTGAACAGATTGGGTTCTGTTTTAGGGCGCCTGCCCAGCTCAGAAGTCATTTTGCTGTTTTCGTTGTCAGCAAGATTCATCTCGGGCCTCTTTTTTTATACCCTTTGTCAGATGCTGTGCAGAATTCCAGGGAGAAGCAGCTAGTCTTTTGGATTCTTGGACTTTGCGGTTCCCTGCTGCAAACTCCATTACGGGGGCTGGCAGCGTTTGCTGTGTGCTGAACAAATCAGAACTGGGCATCTGACTAATCTCCGATGTGGTGCCAAGAAGCGTCGGGTTCTGCAGTCGAATAGAGTCAAGTGAGCAGATTTGGAGGAATGTCCTTGTTTTCCCCGGGTTCTGTGCAGGGGAATTAAACTTGTGTCCCTCCGGCTTTTAAGGCCGGCTGCAAGCTGCCATCGGGAGATGGATTGTCTAAAGTTGTAGCCGCTTTCTTGGCAAGGACAGAATTTGAATGTGTCAGCCTGGAAGGGAAAGGTACACTTTTAAAAAATGCCTTTTTTCTCCGACTGTATTTGTGTAAAGGGAATGAGGAGAAAATAGCCCAGCGGAATAGTATTGCTAAACTGTTTGTTGCATTGCATTTTTAGCTTCTTGAAAGACAGTGCTGTGGCATTTAGTTGTCAGATGAGGATCTACTCTGCCCCGAAGTTCACCGGGTGACTTGGGGCCTATCACACTCTCTCAGGCTTACCAGCCTTGCAGGGTTGTTGAGAGGATAAAAGGAGGCAGAGTGGCAGTGGAGATTGTTGCAGAAAGGGTGGAATACAAATCTAGGCAGGTGATTTCTGTATCGATCTCGGAAGGGTGTTCATATTGAGGGGTTGGTTGGTATTAATGGGAAAACGAACGCCCTTGCTTTAGGATGCTTAGGGCTAATCCTGCGTTGAGCAGGGGGTTGGACTAGATGGCCTGTATGGCCCCTTCCAACTCTATGATTCTATGATTCTATGAAAAGGCAGATAATTCATCAGCTTAATGGTTAGCCACGTAGAGCTTTGTACGCATGCTTTTAAGCTAGGAGCTTCCTGTGTTTTTAGTAAACTGAAGGTCTTGGGCTGCTGAACTCTGCATTCAGCATTACTCTCCCTTTACATAGCACTGCTGTGGAGGGTGCTCAGGACCCTGATGGGGTTCCAAAACAGACCCTGAGGATTTCTGTTTGGCGTTAAGTTTTCCGCAGGCAAAGCTAAATCCTATGGGCAGCTTGCACAAAGCATGTTTGCCTCTCTGGTTATGTTTATGAGGAAAACACTCTTTGAACAGAGGTGAATCAGCCAAACCGTTTCTCTTGCAAAACTTTGGTTGCTGCCTGAGATTTTCCGATGGCAAACGTTGCTGTTTTCTGTGGGAGAACCCTCAGCAGCTTTGGGCCTTGCCAGTTTCCCCCCCCCCCTTTTCCCTGGCTGTTTCTTCCAGGTTTCACGTGGAGCATCTGGGAAAGTGGTGGCTCAAGTATTGCCCAAAATTTAGAGGGTCCTGTCAGCACATCCACAGAGACATGTTGATGACAGATGAGTCTGGAATGACTCTAGCCACCTTTTCTGGTCCCTGTTCTTCCTGTGGATGCAGGGTACCTGGATTATGTGTGATGCTTGTAGAGAAAGACACATTGGGGAGCATTCAGAACCCCCTGCTGCATAATCTCCCTTATTGGTTGCTGCAGCATAAGTACCTAAGCAGAACCTTGCTGGATCAGACCAGTGTGGGTTCTATCTAGCCGAGCATCCTGTCTCACACACTGGCCAACCAGTTCTTCTGGAGGGCCAGCAACAGGGCAGAGAGGCCGAGGCCTTCCTAAGGACATCAGGAGAGCCCTGCTGGGTCAGACCAGGGGTCCATCCAGTCCAGCCTCCTGTCTCACACAGGGGCCAGCCAGTTCTTCTGGAGGGCCAGCAACAGGGCAGAGAGGCCGAGGCCTTCCTAAGAGCATCAGGAGAGCCCTACTGGGTCAGACCAGGGGTCCATCCAGTCCAGCCTCCTGTCTCACACAGGGGCCAGCCTGTTCCTCTGGAGGGCCAGCAACAGGGCAGAGAGGCCGAGGCCTTCCTAAGGACATCAGGAGAGCCCTGCTGGGTCAGACCAGGGGTCCATCCAGTCCAGCCTCCTGTCTCACCCAGGGGCCAGCCAGTTCCTCTGGAGGGCCAGCAACAGGGCAGAGAGGCCGAGGCCTTCCTAAGGACATCAGGAGAGCCCTGCTGGGTCAGACCAGGGGTCCATCCAGTCCAGACTCCTCTCTCACACAGGGGCCAGCCAGTTCCTCTGGAGGGCCAGCAACAGGGCAGAGAGGCCGAGGCCTTCCTAAGGACATCAGGAGAGCCCTGCTGGGTCAGACCAGGGGTCCATCCAGTCCAGCCTCCTGTCTCACACACTGGCCAACCAGTTCTTCTGGAGGGCCAGCAACAGGGCAGAGAGGCCGAGGCCTTCCTAAGGACATCAGGAGAGCCCTGCTGGGTCACACTAGGGGTCTCTCCAGTCCAGCCTCCTGTCTCACACAAGGGCCAGCCAGTTCCTCTGGAGGGCCAGCAACAGGGCAGAGAGGCCGAGGCCTTCCTAAGCACATCAGGAGAGCCCTGCTGGGTCAGACCAGAGGTCCATCCAGTCCAGCCTCCTGTCTCACACAGGGGCCAGCCAGTTCCTCTGGAGGGCCAGCAACAGGGCAGAGAGGCCGAGGCCTTCCTAAGGACATCAGGAGAGCCCTGCTGGATCAGACCAGGGGTCCATCCAATCCAGCCTCCTGTCTCACCCAGGGGCCAGCCAGTTCCTCTGGAGGGCCAGCAACAGGGCAGAGAGGCTGAGGCCTTCCTAAGGACATCAGGAGAGCCCTGCTGGGTCAGACCAGGGGTCCATCCAGTCCAGCCTCCTGTCTCACCCAGGGGCCAGCCTGTTCCTCTGGAGGGCCAGCAACAGGGCAGAGAGGCCGAGGCCTTCCTAAGGACATCAGGAGAGCCCTGCTGGGTCAGACCAGGGGTCCATCCAGTCCAGCCTCCTGTCTCACCCAGGGGCCAGCCAGTTCCTCTGGAGGGCCAGCAACAGGGCAGAGAGGCTGAGGCCTTCCTAAGGACATCAGGAGAGCCCTGCTGGGTCAGACCAGGGGTCCATCCAGTCCAGACTCCTCTCTCACACAGGGGCCAGCCAGTTCCTCTGGAGGGCCAGCAACAGGGCAGAGAGGCCGAGGCCTTCCTAAGGACATCAGGAGAGCCCTGCTGGGTCAGACCAGGGGTCCCTCCAGTCCAGACTCCTCTCTCACACAGGGGCCAGCCAGTTCCTCTGGAGGGCCAGCAACAGGGCAGAGAGGCCGAGGCCTTCCTAAGGACATCAGGAGAGCCCTGCTGGGTCACACCAGGGGTCCCTCCAGTCCAGCCTCCTGTCTCACACAAGGGCCAGCCAGTTCCTCTGGAGGGCCAGCAACAGGGCAGAGAGGCCGAGGCCTTCCTAAGCACATCAGGAGAGCCCTGCTGGGTCAGACCAGAGGTCCATCCAGTCCAGCCTCCTGTCTCACACAGGGGCCAGCCAGTTCCTCTGGAGGGCCATCAACAGGGCAGAGAGGCCGAGGCCTTCCTAAGGACATCAGGAGAGCCCAGCTGGATCAGACCAGGGGTCCATCCAATCCAGCCTCCTGTCTCACACACTGGCCAACCAGTTCTTCTGGAGGGCCAGCAACAGGGCAGAGAGGCCGAGGCCTTCCTAAGGACATCAGGAGAGCCCTGCTGGGTCAGATCAGGGGTCCCTCCAGTCCAGCCTCCTGCCTCACACAGGGGCCAGCCAGTTCCTCTGGAGGGCCAGCAACAGGGCAGAGAGGCCAAGGCCTTCCTAAGGACACCAGAAGAGCCCTGCTGGGTCAGACCAGGAGTCCATCCCGTCCAGCCTCCTGTCTCACCCAAGGGCCAGCCAGTTCCTCTGGAGGGCCAGCAACAGGGCAGAGAGGCCGAGGCCTTCCTAAGGACATCAGGAGAGCCCTGCTGGGTCAGATCAGGGGTCCATCCAGTCCAGCCTCCTGTCTCACACAGGGGCCAGCCAGTTCCTCTGGAGGGCCAGCAACAGGGCAGAGAGGCCGAGGCCTTCCTAAGGACATCAGAGGAGCCCTGCTGGGTCAGACCAGGGGCTCATCCAGTCCAGCCTCCTGTCTCACTCAGGGGCCAGCCAGTTCCTCTGGAGGGCCAGCAACAGGGCAGAGAGGCCGAGGCCTTCCTAAGGACATCAGGAGAGCCCTGCTGGGTCAGATCAGGGGTCCATCCAGTCCAGCCTCCTGTCTCACACAGGGGCCAGCCAGTTCCTCTGGAGGGCCAGCAACAGGGCAGAGAGGCCGAGGCCTTCCTAAGGACATCAGAGGAGCCCTGCTGGGTCAGACCAGGGGCTCATCCAGTCCAGCCTCCTGTCTCACTCAGGGGCCAGCCAGTTCCTCTGGAGGGCCAGCAACAGGGCAGAGAGGCCGAGGCCTTCCTAAGGACATCAGAGGAGCCCTGCTGGGTCAGATCAGGGGTCCATTCAGTCCAGCCTCCTGTCTCACCCAGGGGCCAGCCACTTCCTCTGGAGGGCCAGCAACAGGGCAGAGAGGCAGAGGCCTTCCTAAGGACACCAGAAGAGCCCTGCTGGGTCAGACCAGGAGTCCATCCCGTCCAGCCTCCTGTCTCACCCAAGGGCCAGCCAGTTCCTCTGCATGGCCAACACCAAGACAGAGAGGCTGAGGCCTTCCTCAGATGTTGCTTCCTGGTACTTGAGTTCAGAGGCTAACTGGTCTGAATGCGGAGATTCCCTTTAGTTACCATCGCTGGTAGCCACTGAGAGACATTATCTCCATTAATCTGTCTGTGCCCATGGCCATCCCTACATCCTCTGGCTGCGAATTCCGCATTCTAATTACTTGCTGTGCAAAGAGGCATTTCCTTCTTGTCCATCCTGAATCTGTTGCCCATCAGCTTCATGGGCCGCCCTTGAGTTTCCACATTCTGTCTGCTCTCTTCACCCCATGCATGATTTTATAGACCTCTCTCTCTCTCAAGACCCCCCCCCCCCAAATAATCTCTTTTCTAAAATGAAAAGTCCCAGGCTCTTCAACCTTCTCTATTAGGAAAGGTGCTATAACCCCTCAGCATCACAGACCAGCTCCTTCTTGTGTGCTGGGGCAAGTTTACAGGTAGAAAGGGCAGAGAGGCGAAGAGCCCATACCTTGATCCTCCTGGTCCCTCTGAGCAGGTAGTCCAGGAGAACGGGCCCCATACAGTTGCTGGTGTTCAGACTTGAGTGTTGGACAAGTCCCTGGTTGGGTTGGCCAAACTGGCTCTCCAGATATCCATGGACTACAATTCCCATGAGCCCTTGCCAGCACATACTGCTAGGGACTCATGGGAATTGTAGTTTATGGGCATCTGGAGGGCTATAGTTTGGCCATCACGACCTATTGCTTCTTATGCTAAAGGCACCAATCTGGACTCCTGAGTAGATGTGCCATAAAACAGCTTAACTGCTCTTGCAGTCATTCCCTCGTTACACCCTCCCTAAATCTCTGCGACCGAGTTGTCAAAACAGGCTTCTAATGTGTGCTTGCTTTGACTAATATGACTCCTCCCTGGAAGACCTGCCAATCAATGTCAGCTCGGCTAGAGCTGCGCCATAAGAGATGCAGAAGGCGACTGATGTGTGCATGGCCGTGTTGAAGGGCTCACGACGCACTTGCGCTGATGCTGGATGGCATAAAGTAATCCTCAGGGACTTGGTGCACATATGGAAAGTGTGCTTGGGTGCAGAATTCAGCACACTTAGGGCCTGCATTAAATCCAAGGTTCTAGTCCTTAAGATAGTTATCCTGCTCTAGCAAGTGTCTCAAACTGAGGAGACCCAAACAGATATGAAAACTGGATTCTGACAAATGGGGAAAAATGGGCCCCAGTGCATTGCGGCCATGATGTGGCATCACAGGGGTGGCCAATCTGTGGCTCTCTAGATGACCATGGACTACAGTTACCGTGAGTCCATACCAGTATGAGCTGGCGGGGGCTTACGGGAATTGTATGGATGCCCTAAGCATTGTGGGTAGACTGTGTTATCTTGCTTTCTGAAAGGAGCACTCTTAATCTTCTTTGTAGCTCTGCTGGCATTTCGTGGTGCTGGCCATTTGTTTGATGATTTTGAAAGTCTGCGTAATAACTGCTTAGATTGGGAGCTCAATCTAATTTCCAGTGTAGTGTAGCTTGGTGTAGTGGTTAGGAGTGTGGACTTCTAATCTGGCGAGCCGGGTTTGATTCTGCATTCCACCACATGCAGCCAGCTGGGTGACCTTAGGCTCGCCATGGCGCTGATAAAACTGTTCTGACTGAGCAGTAATCTCAGGGCTCTCTCAGCCTCACCCACCTTACAGGGTGTCTGTTGTGGGGAGAGGAAAGGGAAGCCGCTTTGAGACTCCTTCGAGTAGAGAAAAGCAGCATATAAGAACCCACTCTTCTTCTTCTTCTTCTCCTTCTTCTCCTTCTTCTTCTCCTATCCTCCCTCCATAGAGACCAAAACTGCCTTACATTGTTCTCTTCTCTGTTTTTGCCTCACAACAACCCTGTCGGGTAGGCCTGTCTGAGAAGAAGAGTTGTTTTTTTATATGCCAGCAAACGTCCATGGCAGAGTTCCATTCAGAACCTCATGTAACCCCTTCACTTATATTTCAGGCCTGTAGATAAGCTGGATGGAGCCATGAGAGTCACAGTCAAGTCTAATCGGTAGGACCTCCAAGGAGTTGCTGACGATCTCGGAGACCCACCAGCGGTGAAGGAGTGGAACCGTCCCCTGATCCCCCTCTGGGGGGGAGGGAGGGAGAGATCGCTTCTGGACTATGGATCCTCTGACTCGCCCGATTGGGGATATAATGCGGCGGAATCCTCAGCAGGACTACGAGCTGGTCCAGCGCGTTGGGAGCGGCACATACGGAGACGTCTACAAGGTGAGAGCACAGCAGGGGCATGTTGGCTCGGCCTCCCCGTTGTGGGGGGTGGGGAACCATTTCCACTGCAAGGACAAACATGGTTTGTTTCCTTCCTTACCCTTGAATGCCACAGAGCTGAAAACCCTCTGTTGCCCCAGAGGGTTGGACCAGAACCAGCGGGTTGAAATTAATTCAAAAGAAATTTCAGCTAAACCTCCGGAAGAAGTTCCTGACAGTCAGAGCGGTTCCTCAGTGGAACAGGCTTCCTCAGGAGATGGTGGGCTCTCCTTCTTTGGACGTTTTTAAGCAGAGGCTAGATAGTTATCTGATAATGCTGATTTTTACGAACGTAGGCAGATGGTGAGTGGGTGGGCAGGAAGGGATGTGCCAGTGTTTGTCTCTTGTGGCCCTTCCTTTCATACCCAGGAATTGCTGATGGCCACTGTAGGATGGTAGGTGAATTTCCTTCAGGCCAGGCTGGATTCTGGAGATTTCTGGTGGTGGTGGGGATCACTTGGGCACTGTGTGTGGGCAGGAAGTTGTGAGTTTCTGCATTGTGCAGGGGGTTGGACTAGATGACCCTGGCAGTCCCTTCCAACTCTATGATTCAATGTCGAGCGCCTCTCCAGTCTTTTGCATTTTGTGTGTTCCAGAAGTATATTTTTTTGGTAGTTATTAAAAGGGGTAGGAGGCAGAATGGGCAAGTATGTGACGTCACCAGCCGTGCTAGATTGTAATCTGAACTCATCGAGGACTTCCACCGTTGCTCCGGAGACTTAGCTGAAGTAGCCCTTACTGTCAGAACACCTGACTCTGAGCCTTTGGTTTCCACCAGGTTGAAACAACACCAAAACCGATTCAGTAGTGCACCTTGCAGGGTCCAGCTCCTTCTGTGTGCCAAGATTTGTTGAGGTTTGATATCCTTCCCCATGAATAGCTTGAGCCAGCTGGTGGCACAGGTTGACGTTTCCTTTTCATCCCTGGGGGGCGGGATGAGATTCAGGTGGGGTCTGTGTGTAAGCGGCTAGGTTTCGGAGGCAAGATACAGTCTTCCATCTCCCCCTTCCTACGCAACTCGTCTTATTTGTGCTACCGAAACTTTGCTGGAGTCCCCTGCCCCTATTATTATCTTCCCACAACAGTCTGTTGTAAGAAAAATCTCCCCAGATCTTTTCGTTTCGGATAACCTCATAAGAAGATAAGAGAAAGCTCGTTGGATCAGGCCAATGGCCCATCCTGTCCAGCACTCTGTGTCACACAGTGGCTGAATCCTAGGGGCCATTAGGAGGTCCACCAATGGGGCCAGAACCCCAGAAGCCTTCCCACGGTGGCCCCCCAAGTACCAAGAAAACAGAGTGTCACTTCCGCAGATCTAAGAACATAAGAGAAGCCATGTTGGATTAGGTCAGGGGTAGTCAAACTGCGGCCCTCCAGATGTCCATGGACTACAATTCCCAGAAGCCCCCGCCAGCGAATGCCCCTGGACTACCCCTGGATTAGGTCAATGGCCCATCCAGTCCAACACTATAAAATAATGTTTTATATTATTTTGTGAACTGCTGCGAGCCAGCTTGCTGGGAGCGGCGGTCTATAAATCGAATGAATGAATGAATGAATGAATGAATGAAACACTCTGTGTCACACAGTGGCCAAAACCCAGGGGCCATCCGGAGGTCCTTCAGTGGAGCCAGAACTCCAGAATCCCTCCCACTGTGGCCCCCAAGCAAGAAAGGGTGGGGGGGAGTGACTCTTCTTTCTTTATGTGTCTGGCTCATTGCTGTACCCACCCCTCCAGGCCAAAGCTGCCTGAGGACGCGTACACCACACACCAAATTGTAAAACAGTCGTGAGTCAGATAACTAAACAGCCGCCTGTTGAAAACAACCCGGGCCAGCCACGGTGCCCAGGCAGCAGCAGTGAAAAACAGGGTAACAGTGCAGGATCTGCAGAAGCACGAACGAGGTCAGCATAAAAACGCAGCAAGTCGGTTGGACTAAAACTTCAAAATGACATGGGAGTGATGAAATGGGTGATAAAAGCATCAACGCAGTCAGGAAAAACGAGTAACTCTGCTTTTTCCTGGGAAGTCTGTTTGGGGCAGTTCCTGAAGATTAGAAGCCACCGGCAGCCTGCCTGAGACTGGGAGGGGCCCCGGGGTGGGGTCCCCGTGCCTCGATGCTTCTTCCCAGACACTGGGAGGTTCAATAGAAGAACAGCTGGATGGTTATACCCTGCTTTTCATTACCCAAAGGAGTCTTACAAGTGGCTTACAAATACCTTCCCTTTCCCCACAGACACCCTGTCTGAATGAAAGAGCCCTGACAGAACTGATCTGTAAGAGCAGCTCTAAGTGAACTGGGGCTAATCCAAAATCTCCCAGCTGGCTGCATAAAGAGGACAAGCGGTTATCAAACCTGGTTCTCCAAATTAGAAACCGCCTCTCTTAACCACTACACTAAGCTGGCTGTCAATCACTTCACCTTTTTTTTGGGGGGGGGGAGACTCATGGTAGCAAACTGGATTTCACTTGGATGTACGATTGTTTCTTACAAGAAAATATAACGGGGTCCAGTTCTAGGAGAGTTTTATGGGTTCCAGCTCAGATCAAGCTTCACCTCTCCCTGAAGCTAAAATGACCAAATTGAGGGGTAGCCAACCTGTGGTCCTCCAGATGTTCGTGGACTACAATTCCCATGAGCCCCTGCCAGCGTTTGCTGGCAGGGGCTCATGGGAATTGTAGTCCATGGACATCTGGAGGACCACAGGTTGACTGCCCCTGATGGTACCATCTGGGCATGGAATTGGGGTCACAGTGGGTGGGCAGGTAGTTGTGAATTTCCTGTATTCTGCAGGGGGTTGGACTAGATGACCCTGGAGGGCCCTTCCGACACTGTGATTCTATGACACAGAGTACCTTGGTCACGTGAGGAGGAGGCAAGAATGACTGGAAAAGAATCAGGCTAGGCCAAGTGGAAGAATGGAGGAAAAGAAGACCCAACTGGAGGTGGATTGAGTTTATCAAAGAAGCCACAAAGGCCCTCAGTTTACAACTGGGGTAGTCAACTTGTGGTCCTCCAGATGTCCATGGACTACAATTCCCATGAGCTAGTCAGCATTTCTTTTCTTTTTATTTAAGCGGGGGTCTTGTGGGTCAGCAGACAGTGCTGAAATAGAGGTGGAGATGAAGAGGGAAGAAACTTTCTGTTCTTACCAAATTGCCTTCAGACCGATGAATTTCTCTGCCCTCACCCTTTTAAAATTATTTTTGCATCAAGTCACAGCTGATTTCCAGCAGCCCCACTGTGTGCTTTTCACGGCAAGAGCTGCTAAAAGATGGCTTGCCCTTACTTTCCTCTGCATAGCAACCTTGGCCTTCCTTGGTGATCGCCTATCCAAGGACCAACCAGTAGTGGCCCTGCTCACCTTCCGAGATCGGGAGAGATCAGGCTCTACGCCAGGGGTAGTCAAACTTCGGCCCTCCAGATGTCCATGGACTACAATTCCCAGGAGCCCCCTGCCAGCAAATGCTGGCAGGGGGCTCCTGGGAATTGTAGTCCATGGACATCTGGAGGGCCGCAGTTTGACTACCCCTGCTCTACGCCCTGCGTTGTTGGTGATTCCCGGCCCTAGAGAGGCACACCTGGCCTCGACCGAGGCCAGGGCCTTTTCGGTCCTGGCCCCGACCTGGTGGAATGAGCTGCCAGGTGAGCTGTGAGCTCTGGCGGAACTTTCAGCTTTCCGCAGGCTCTGCAAAACAGAGCTCTTCCGCCAGGTCTTTGGTTGAGGCCAGGACAGTGAGGAAGGTCACACACACCCACCCCTTCCCATTGCTGGTGTTAGCACCTGGGTTGCTGCCAGCTAGGCCCCCGCCCCCTCCCCGATAGTGGGTGTATCAGTCTTTTCGGTGCGGAGATAGAGTTATATATCGCCTCGTTTGCTGTGGTTTTTTGCATTGTATCGGTATGTCCTTTCAATGGGGGTTTAATGGGTTTTAAATGAGGACTTTGTGACCCACCGCGACCCATTGTAGGGGAGCGGCAGCACATAAATCATATAAATAAATAAATAACCTGGAGCATCCTGGTTATGTTGGTTATCCTGGTAGGTACAAATGAGCAGAAGTTTTTTGCTCTTTCCTGCCTTGGAACCTCTTGGTGAGCTCTCACCCAAGCGCTCACCAGGGCTGCCCCTGCTTAGCTTGTGGGGCCGGCCTGATCCTTCTGCGGCAAGCTCTCCCCCACTGCCCCATTGACGCAAACAGGAAAGGAGCGGGAGCCCAGAGCTTTGCTTCAGTGACACTCGTGTAGGGAAATTTCCTGATGGGTCATGCACAAATGAGGGGGAGGAAGGTGCCGTGTTGCCTTGGGCACCGAAATTGGGCTGGGTCAGAAGACAGCCGCGGGCACATACATACAGGCTGTGGTGCTTGTGGGTGTACAGAATGAGCACAGAGCTGGGGAAAAGCCCAGATTCTGGCGGGACCCTCGTTGATCCCTCTCCTGGAGCTTTGGACAGCCTTGTGTCTGACAGATGGGCAGGGAAGCAGGGGCTGCCGGTGGGGTTTTGCATATTTGGAGGACTCCCCAGATCTGCAGAAGATATCTGTGAACAGACAGAGATCTCCCCTCTCCTGGCAGCCGGAGTGCGGAGTGTGCAGACTGGAGCAATGGAGGGACGGGGGTCCCTTTACCCCTCTCACATTGTTATCACACCCTTTCTGTTTGGAGATCAGGAAATCAGGGAGGTGAATTTCTCCCGGCCAGACTGGCCAGGGATTCTAGTTTTTTCGGGGGGGGGGGGGTCCTCATCTGGACATGAGGTCACTGTGGGTGAAGAAGAAGAGTTGGTTCTTATATGCCACTTTTCCCTACCCAAAGGAGTCTCAAAGCGGCTTCTATTCGCCTTCCCTTTCCTCTCCCCACAACAGACACCCTATGGGGTGGGTGAGGCTGAGAGAGCGCTGAGATTACTGAAGAAGAAGAAGAAGAAGAAGAAGAGTTGGTTCTTATATGCCGCTTTTTTCTACCCGAAGGAGGCTCAAAGCGGCTTAGAGTCGCCTTCCCTTTCCTCTCCCCACAACAGACACCCTGTGGGGTGGGTGAGGCTGAGAGAGCCCTGATATCACTGCTTGGTCAGAACAGTTTTATCAGTGCCGTGGCGAGCCCAAGGTCACCCAGCTGGCTGCATGTGGAGAAGCGTAGAATCGAACCTGGCATACCAGATTAGAAGTCCACACTCCTAACCACGACACCAAACTGGGTGGGCAGGTAGTCGTGAGTTTCCTGCATTCCGATTGGACTGGATGACCCTGGAGGACCTTTCCATCGCCATGATTGTATGGATCTGTGAATAAAATTGAGAGAAAGGGACAGTTGGCCGGCTGAAGCCCGTAGCAGAGAGCTCCCCAGCATGGATGCTGTGACACTTTTTCTCGCCACTGCCAAGTGTTTTCAGCAAGGGCATTTGGGGACTATTGAAGATTTGACTGGCTTGAGCAGATTTTTTAAAGTGTTGCTTTTAAGACAACCTTTCTCAGCATTTTTACCCTTGAGAAACCCCTGAAACATCCTTCAAGCTTTGAGAAACCCCAGAAGTGGCGCAATCATGCAGAATATGGCTGGGAAGTAGAACCGTGAACACGCCCTGGGTCTTCCAGTCTAACCCCCTGCACGGTGCAGGACACTCACTACCCTCTCGCTCACCCACTGTCACCTGCCACCCCCTTGAGCCTTCACAGAATCAGCCTCTCCGTGTAAAAACCTCCAAAGATAGAGAACCCACCACCTCCTGAGGAAGCCTGTTCCACTGAGAAACCTCTGTCTGGAGCTTCTTCCGGAGGTTTAGATGGAATTTCTTTTGAATTAATTTAATCCCATTGGTTCTGGCCCGTCTCTCTGGGACACTAGAGAAACACTCTGCTCCATCCTCTACATGGCAGCCTTTTAAATACTTGAAAATGGTTATCGGATCCCCTCTCAGTCATCTCCTCTCATATATGCTGTGTTTTTAAGCTGTTCTGGTATTGTCAGCAGTCACTGAAAAGACCTGGAAAACATACGCGTTTGAGCCGAATCTATGTTTGCAGAATATCTGGATTGGTGGAACATCAGCTGATGCTTGAGGCTGCGTACAGTCAGTCACATTCCTCAGCTGGGCTGCGGGCGGGTCCTATGTTGATGCGCAACCAAGCAGGGAAGTGTAATGCAGTCACAGTTCAGTAGCTGCCCTAAGACCCAGCGGGCAGCAACCTGAAAGTGCGCACGAGCATGCTGTTCCATGAAGGTTCAGAGCAAATTGGTAACCAATCTGGGTTGATGTGCCTCGATCTCTTAATTTATTCCATAAACTGCCCTCAGATTTATAGCTGGATTTATAGCTGTTGTTTTGTGGAAATGTGGTGTCTGGTGCAAAAAAAATTATGAGCTCTGTTTACAATGAGTTCAGTTTACAGAGCCAGCTTGGTGGACTGGTTAGGAGCATGGACTTTTAATCTGGCTAACCGGGTGACCTTGGGCTCGCCACAGCACTGATAAAGCTGTTCTGACCAAGTAGGAATATCAGGGCTCTCTCAGCCTCACCTCCCTCACAGGGTGTCTGTTGTGGGGAGAGAAAAAGGGAAGGCAATTGGAAGCTGCTTTGAGACTCCTTTGGGGTGACAAAAGCAGCATATAAGAACCAACTCTTCTTCCTCTTCTTCAGTAATCTCAGGGCTCTCTCAGCCTCCCCTCCCTCACAGGGTGTCTGTTGTGGGGAGAGGAAGGGAAGGCGATTGGAAGCCGCTTTGAGACTCCTTTGGGTAGAGAAAAGCGGCATCTAAGAACCAACTCTTCTTCTTCTTCTTCTTCAGTAATATCAGGGCTCTCTCAGCCTCCCCCCCCCCTCACAGGGTGTCTGTTGTGGGGAGAAGAAAGGGAAGGCAACTGTAAGCCACTTTGAGACTCCTTCAGGTAGAGAAAAGCGGCATATAAGAACCAACTCTTCTTCTACAGTGAAGTCTACAGGCCTTAGTTGGGCAGACAGGTCCGGGCTGCGGCTCAGTGGCAGAGCCTCTGCTTGGCATGCAGAAGTTCCCAGGTTCAATCCCCGGCACCTCCAGTTATAGCAGGACCAGGCAGGAGGTGACATGAAAGACCCTGGAAAGCCACTGCCACCCTGAACAGACAGTGCTGACCTTGATGGGCCAAGGGTCTGATTTGGGGTAAGGCAGCTTCATGTGTGTTTGGGGAGGGGCTGTGGCTCAGTTCAATCCCCTGCATCTCCAGTTGAAAGAAGGATCAGGTAGCAGGTGAGGTGAAATACCTCTACCTGAGACCTTGGAGACCTGTTCCCATCTGAGCAGCCGTTACTTGCTGGACCAAGGGTCTTCTCTTGTGTTCATGTTTAGGGCCTTTCTGGTAGTGGCCCCCATCTGCACAACTCCTTGTCTCCTGTGGTTTATCCAGAACCGTCTCCTTTGGCTTCTCCCTGTGCTGTTAAGGCTTTGCCCATAGAATCATAGAGTGGGAAGGGGCCACACAGGCCAACCCCCTGCTCAACGCAGGATCAGCCCTAAGCATCCTAAAGCATCCAAGAAAAGTGTGCATCTCTTGCACTGATGCTTTCTGCGTTTATTCCTGTTGGCTGAGTCCTTAATGCTTTGTTATGACTGTGACCAAGAGAACTGCATAAATCTCCTTCATGCTATGAGCCACCAAGGATGTTTGAAAACGGCAGCAACAAATAAAGAAGGAAGAAGCTGTCCTCCGGGTGCCGAGAGCACCGAGGTGGTTGGACATCTCAAATCAAATTTTGGAAGAATCATGAGCTAAAGCAACAAAATAAGCGAAGAGATCCCCTTCTGGCCATTTTAGCTAAAGTGATGAAGGTAGTCTTGAACACCCCTCAGGAAATCAGTGGAACATTGTATAGGGCTGATCTTGACTGTAGCTTAGGGTATGGCGGCCCATTTTATGTTGTCATTTCTCATTTCATTCTAGGAAAGGTGGCGCTTCGGATCAGATCTGGTGTTGGGGGCTGAATCTCCTAACTTGTGTTGCCCACCAAGGCACAATACTTGAGTCAGGCTCAGCCTCCTTTCCCTTTCCGGTGTCAGGCCAAGACCAGCTACCAACTCATGGGAATCTGCCCTGCCTTGAGATACATCAGAGGTCCACCTAGCTTGTTATTGCCTGCCCTGCTCTCCAGGCGCTACAGCCAAGAAAGGCCTTAACCGTTTCTTGGCCTCTGATCCTTTTGCCTGGGGGTGCAAAGAATGGAACTTTAGGCCTTCTCCATGCAGAGCCACTGAGATGTTACGTTGTGTGGAGAAGCAAGTCCGTGACACTTTACCCCGTTTATTTCTATGAAAGGAGTAGGTTTTTCCAAGCTACAGAATTCAGATTTGCGTGTCAAAACAGGCCTGCCCTGAATTAATCAGCTTGCAATAATATTTCACACTCACTCAGATTTTAATTTCATTTTTGCGTTGGCATAAGTCATTATGAGCTTGATTTAATTTTCACTTAATGTGTTAAGACAGTGTGCATGTGTCAGTGATACGGGCTTTAGAAGATTTTCACCCAAGCGATATGCGGGGGGAAAGTATTCCCACCTCCAATTTTTAGGTGCCATAAACAGCAAGTTTTAATTCTAGCAGCATCTTAGAGACCAAAAAGATTTTCAGGGTGTACGTTTTTGAGGATCAGAATATCTGAAAAGGAGAGTTTTGACACTCGAAAGCTCATAGCCAGAAACTCTTGTTTGTCTCAGGGGTGGCCAAACTGTGTCTCTTCAAGAAGGACGTAGATAAAATTGAAAGGGTACAGAGGAGAGCGACGAGGATGATCTGGGGCCAAGCCCTATGAAGATAGGTTGAGGGACTTGGGAATGTTCAGCCTGGAGAAAAGGAGGTTGAGAGGGGACATGATAGCCCTCTTTAAGTATTTGAAAGGTTGTCACTTGGAGGAGGGCAGGATGCTGTTTCTGTTGGCTGCAGAGGAGAGGACATGTAGTAATGGGTTTAAACTTCAAGTACAACGATATAGGCTAGATATCAGGAAGAAGTTTTTCACAGTCAGAGTAGTTCAGCAGTGGACTAGGCTGCCTAAGGAGGTGGTGAGCTCCCCCTCACTGGCAGTCTTCAAGCAAAGGTTGGATACACACTTTTCTTGGATGCTTTAGGATGCTTAGGGCTGATCCTGCGTTGAGCAGGGGGTTGGACTAGATGGCCTGTATGGCCCCTTCCAACTCTATGATTCCAGATATCCATGGCTCTCAGGGGCTCATGGGAATTGTAGTCCATGGACATCTGGAGAGCCACATTCCCCCCCCCTCCCTATGATGCTACTGGACTCAAATCTCTTCTATTGCAGCCTTCCTCAAACCCTGGAAAGAGATTTATAGCTCACAGACCGTGATCTTCTGTATGCCTGACCTGTTTAAAGAAGGTGAAGGTATATCTGTGTATTTCTTGTGGGCATCGGGCATTTATAGCGCCTGATTAAAAGAACGCAGGTTTATCCTGAGGTTAAGAATAGCCTGCAGGATGCCGAATCTGATTAAGGCCGCTCTTTGGCATCAGGTGGGTGTTAACGTTGGCACGCTTTGCGGATCTTTCGGTTGGACTCAGGCTGAATGGGCAATTTCTGCCGCCTCCTCCACTGCCTGCCTACCCACGACAAGGAAGTTCCTCAGGGCAGGATTTTACAGGCTTGGGCAGGCTAGTTCCATTCTGATGGTGAGAAATTTGGCCCTTTGCTTTGTGCCTTTCTAGAACCGAAGGATTGTTTATCTATTTATTTGTCACATGACATGTATCATGTAGTCAGGAGATCTGAGGACTGTCTGGTGGCCAAGCAAGGGACATTTCGGAGGTGGTTTCCTGCCTCTGTGTCATGACCCCTCGTATTCAGCCTGGAGAAAAAGAGGTTGAGAGGGGACATGATAGCCCTCTTTAAGTATTTGAAAGGTTGTCACTTGGAGGAGGGCAGGATGCTGTTTCTGTTGGCTGCAGAGGAGAGGACACGCAGTAATGGGTTTAAACTTCAAGTACAACGATAGAGCCTCTTGTGGCGCAGAGTGGTAAGGCAGCCGTCTGAAAGCTTTGCCCATGAGGCTGGGAGTTCAATCCCAGCAGCCGGCTCAAGGTTGACTCAGCCTTCCATCCTTCCGAGGTCGGTAAAATGAGTACCCAGCTTGCTGGGGGGTAAACGGTAATGACTGGGGAAGGCACTGGCAAACCACCCCGTATTGAGTCTGCCAAGAAATAGGCTCGATATCAGGAAAAAAATTTTCACAGTCAGAGTAGTTCAGCAGTGGAATAGGCTGCCTAAGGAGGTGGTGAGCTCCCCCTCACTGGCAGTCTTCAAGCAAAGGTTGGATACACACTTTTCTTGGATGCTTTAGGATGCTTAGGGCTGATCCTGCGTTGAGCAGGGGGTTGGACTAGATGGCCTGTATGGTCCCTTCCAACTCTATGATTCTGTGATTCTATGATTCCCGGAGGAATGCCTCCCCTTCCAAGTACTAGCCGGGGATGGCCCCGATTAGCTTCCGTGCTCTGATGGGATTGGGCTATCCAAAAGAATCTCCGTCTCAGTTCAGGCTATTCCGAGGTCAGGCTCGTAATCTGATGGCGTTGTGGAGGCCCCTCCCTGTCCCAGGATGAGCATGGAGTGACCTCCTCTTGAGTAGGACTGCCCATTAGCTGCCCCGTTGCTGCCCTTTGCCTTGGGCAGAGAGGAGTCTTTCCTGGCAGGAAAGCACAGCAGCCTGTTAGTTGGACTGGCGGGTGACAGAAAATATTAGCTGCCGTGGAAGATGTCCAAGGAAAAGGAGATGGGGCTCTGCAGTCGGTCGGTGGCAGAGGAGGCTGATGGTTGGTTATGCCCAAACCGGATGAGAGCTGCAGCCGCAGAGTGTGAACTCCACGCCTCAGTTAGAGTCCGGCCTGAGCTGTGAACTCATTAGGCAGCCTGAAGCCCCAGTTTAGCTAGAGTTTGGCTAAGTTCTGTTCTTGTTATATTGTTGTTGTTGGGATTACTGAAGTTGTGTTGTTTAGAACCACTGTTGGATTGTTATTGTGTTTTTTTATTTTTATTTACTTATTTGATTTCTATACCGCCCTTCCATATGGCTCAGGGTGGTTTGCGTATAACATCATAGGGGATACATGGAACGAGTCAACATACAACATAGTCAAGATACAACAATAACAACCCA
Organism: Paroedura picta; assembly: GCF_049243985.1. Taxonomy (NCBI): domain Eukaryota; kingdom Metazoa; phylum Chordata; class Lepidosauria; order Squamata; family Gekkonidae; genus Paroedura; species Paroedura picta. The sequence continues at coordinate 183,176,833 of NC_135370.1, read as the reverse complement.
GCAGAGGTCCTAAACAACAACTTCAGTGGTCCCCACAACAACACCTTTTGAAACTGAGAACCAGGGGCAGCCATTCCGACCTCAGTTCTCTTCCCAAACTGATGTTTTGGATAGGCCGAAAGCAGGAGGCATGTGGGGGGAAGGGGGGGGGAACAACATGAGGAACAGAGCAATGTGGGCAATAACCCACTCACCAGATGTTTTTGAGAGTCCTTTAATGGCCAGCGCGGTGTGCATCTTGATTAATTGTGGTGAGCTAGGGCAGGGGTAGTCAACCTGTGGTCTTCCAGATGTCCGTGGACTACAATTCCCACGAGCCCCCGCCAGTGTTTGCTGGCAGGGACTCATGGGTATTGTAGTCCACGAACATCTGGAGGTCCACAGGTTGACTGCCCCTGAGCTAGGGAACTCCTCTGACGTCACAAGCCATGGAACTTGCCACTTTGAATGGCATTTGTACCAAGATTAAACTTAATACAATTTGGTGTAGTAGTGTGGACTTCTAATCTGGCGAGCCGGGTTCAATTCTGCACTCCCCCACATGCAGCCAGCTGGGTGGTCTTGGGCTCGCCACGGCACTGATAAATCAGTTCTGACCGAGCAGGAATATCAGCGCTCTCTCAGCCTCACCCACCCCACAGGGTGTCTGTTGTGGGGAGAGGAAAGGGAAGGCGAATAGAAGCCGCTTTGAGACTCCTTCGGGTAGAGAAAAGCGGCATATAAAAACCAACTCTTCTTCAGTAATCTCAGGGCTCTCTCAGCCTCACCCACCTCGCAGGGTGTCTGTTGTGGGGAGAGGAAAGGGAAAGTGATTGGAAGCCGCTTTGGGACTCCTTCAGCTAGAGCAAAACGGCATATAAGTACCTTCTTCTTCTTTTCAAATCACCTCCTGCCAGGTCTTTTTTAACCGGATATTCCAGGGATTGAACCTGAGACCCTAAGCATGCCAATCAGAGGCTTTGCCACTGAGCCAGACCCTCCAGACTCCTAAGAAAGAAAGAGGGAACTCTTTCTACCCACCCCTACTAAGGATGTCAGAGTAGCATCCCTCAGGTGTGCAGGCTGGCCTGCTCGTCTTCTTCAGAAGCAAAGGTACAATATCAGGTTCTTTTGGGCTGCTTTCTAGGCGTGGAATTACTGGTCATTCCCACGGAACCATGTTTGCCAGCATAACTCTTTGAGTGATTGGGCACTCAGTCCAGCCTCCTAAGAAAGGTCACTTTTTTCTTCTTCTCCAAATCACAACATTTATTTTCTGGGCGTCAGAGAGATGGTGGATGTGGGTCATAGCCAGAACAGGAATTCAGGTGTCTAATTTTGAAATGCCGACAGAGGTGCCCAAGAGTTGCTCCGATGGAGCCGGGCACTGTCCCCTCCTGATCTGTCCGCGTCGTCTCCCTTGCAGGGTTCAGCATTTGGCTCGGAAGCAGGGCAGGCTCTCTGTTCCAGCAGTTCCCGTTCAGTGGCCTCAGGCATCTCAGGGTCTCAGTTTCCCCATCTGTAAAATGACGAAATGCAGGAGGTGCTTCTGATGGAGGAGTGACTTGGCATTATGCAAGGCTTTGGCTGTTACATAAGTGGAGCTAATAATAAAGGCAGCTGGGCTCTCTTCTCAACGCCCCCCCCTGTGTTTACAGGCTTCTCACATGCATCCCCCCCCCCCCCCAGCCCTGGACGACATTCTCTGCTAGAAGGGACACGGCTTCTGGCTTGATCATATCCTCTCTGCTGGCTGACCACCCGTAGCCCTGTCCTTATCAATTCAGGAGGTTACCTGAGAACATTCCCCCTATGGCAGGGGTGGCCAAATTGTGACTCTCCAGATGTCCATGGACTACACAATTCCTCTGCATGCCGGCAGGGGCACATGGGAACTGTAGTCCATGGTAATCTGCTTGGCTGCCCTGCCCTATGGGCATCATTGTGGAAGGTGCTTTCCAACTGGAAGTGTCTTCATGTAGCAAGTAAGCTTCTAGACCTTATGGTTCACAGTTGATTTGCAAGTACTTGGAGGAGGGCAGGGAGCAGTTCCTGTGGGCAGCAGAGACTAGGACCTGCAGTAATGGCTTTAAACTACGTATAGAATGGTACCAGATCGATTTCAAGGGAGGGGGAGGGAATCACAGACTAGTTCAGCAGGGGAAGGGGCTGCCTAAGGAGTTGTTGAGCTCCCTCTCCTTGACAGCCTTCAGTTCACTTTGCAGCTCTCGGGCCCACCCAGGATTTGAATCCGGTTAGCAAACCCCAAGCGCAAGGGTCCCCAATGAGGTGCATGTGGGTCCATGTGGGTACCAGGTTCATGGTTTTCGTTTTGACCTGTAAGGCCTTTCACAGTCTGGGACTCATATATCTGAGGGGCCTTCTATTGCCTTATGCGTTTGTTGGCAGGGGCTCTTGGGAATTGTGGTCCGTGAACATCTGGAGGACCACAGGTTGACTACCCCTGCCTTAGGGCGCTAATCTGTTAATGGTTCCTGGCCCATGCGAGGTGCACCTGGCCTCAACCAGGGCCTTTTTAGTCCTAGCCTGAAAGAGCTCCCGAAAGAGCTGAGGGCCCTGCAGGAATAGTCACAGTCCCTCAGGGCCTGTAAGATGGAGCTCTTCCTCCAGGTTTTTAGTTGAGTCCAGGGCACGGGAGAACTAGGCGTCCCTCCACATCTGCACCAGAATTGTTAATACCTGCAGTGAAACGTTCAGTACCCTGGTGCATTCCCTGAGGCGTTGGGAGGGGCGAAGGGAGAAGAGTCCCCCCCCTTTTTTCCCCCTCTTTCTTTGGCTCTGCCGATTATGATCGGGTTTTAATTTTTAATTTTTAGTCTGTGGGGTTTTATATTTTAATTGTAACCCACTGGGAGATGGAGAGCCTCTTGTGGCACAGGGTGGTAAGGCAGCAGTCATGCAGTCTGAAAGCTCTGCCCATGAGGCTGGGAGTTCGACCCCAGCAGCCGGCTCAAGGTTGACTCAGCCTTCCATCCTCCCGAGGTCGGTAAAATGAGTACCCAGCTTGCTGGGGGGTAAAGGGTAATGACTGGGGAAGGCACTGGCAAACCACCCCGTATTGAGTCTGCCATGAAAACGCTAGAGGGCATCACCCCAAGGGTCAGACATGACCCGGTGCTTGCACAGGGGATATCTTTACCTTTTTACTGGGAGATGAGCCTTGATAGCGGCAGGATACAAATCTAAATAAATACATTATTTAACTCCATTGCTGTGTTTTTGTAGCTGTGCCTGCGATTTTGTGTTTCTGGTCTTGGTAGCTGAGAATCTACCCAAGCAGTTCCCCTGGGTGCTTGGGAGTTAGCCGATAGAGCCGCAGAGGAACGGGCTCTGTTTATGTTCTTCATTTCCTTTTTGTGTATTTTGTACCCAGGCATGTGGACAAGGTCAAAATGACATGCTTTACTTTTTTTTTTTTTTTTGTAAGTGGTGATAAATATTTAGGCCCGCATTCCTAGGTTCAGCTGAACCCAGCTGGTCTTCCTTCAAGGAAAACATGCTCAGGATTGGGCTGACGGTCTTGGGATATGAATCAAGATAGTCTGAATGTGCCCTTTGTGGAAATTTCTACCAATGAGCCTCCAATTGTGAGAATTTAGCCGGGACAAAGGAAAGGAAATTTCTACCGATGAGCTGATTGTGAGAATCCAACTGGGACAAAGGAAAGCCAGCTCTGCAAAAACAAAGCCATAAAACCTTGTTGACACAGTGGTGGGATTGTAACGTGGCTTCTCAAACCCCACAAGCAGAAATCAGAGTCCAGTAGCACCTTTAAGACCAAAGAAGATTTATTGGTCGCCTTGAATAAATCTTTGTTAGTCTTAAAGGTGCTACTGTGCTCTGATTTTATTGTACCACAAGCAGAAGTTTCACATCCCTTCAAATGCAGTGGGCTCCGGCTTAGCCTCTTCCCACAGTCAAGCATATTGTGTATCCACATGAAGAATCCCCAAATAATACTGCATAATACTGCACGGGAAGCCATGTTGGATCAGGCTAATGGCCCGTCCAGTCCTACACTCTGGGTCACACAACTCAAGGGCAATCAAGAGGTCCGCCAGAAGTCCAGAAACCCCATCACTGTGGTCACCTAAGCAACATGAAAGACTGAGCATTACTGCCCCAGACAGTCTTCCATCTCTACCTTATGGCTAAGAGCCAGAGATGGACGTCTCCTCCATATAAAATCAGAATCCTGTAGCACCTTTAAGACCAACAAAGATTTATTCGAGTGCAAAGCTCCCGCCTTGAATCAATCTTTGTCGGTCTTAAAGGTGCTACTGGACTCTGATTCTTTTGTTCTACTTCAGACCAACACGGCTACTCATTTGAATGTCTCCTCCATATGTTTATCCAGTCCCCTCTTGAAGCTGTCTGTGCTTGTAGCTGCCATCGCTTCCTGCAGCAGTGAATTCCACATGTAGTGGCAGAGCACCACGGGTGCAGGTGATGGAAATTTGGACTTAAACTTGGATTGGGCCAAAGGGATGCTGGGGCTGCGGCCAGTTCCACACAGATGTTTTCCTCCTCCTTGGCCCTTTGTTCATCCTGCTTTTCCTCTGCTTTGTGCGATCTGATTGGCTGCTGTCCTTTTGGGAAGGTGCCATAGAGGTGACAGTGCAGATGGTCTCTTTGCCTCGGCACCCCCAGGCACCCTTCCCCCTTCATCAAAAGGCTTTTCCAGGCCTTAAAAAAAAAGAGTATCAAGAAACGTCTGTAGGGAAGATGCTCCAAAGCCCTCAGTCTGTTTGGTTGATGTTCTCTGTGCATGCTCCAATGCTCCATTTCATTTCGGCTCCTACAGTAGTAGTAGTGAAGCGACTGGGCCAAAGCCGAAAGGACGCTCAGTTGTGGAAGTAACTGGTGGCGAAAAGACAGTCCGATGCTGTAAAGATTTTTATTCCATAGGAACCTGGAACGTCAGATCCATGAATCAAGGCAAGCGGGACGTGGTTAAACAAGAAATGAGAAGACTGAACATCGACATTTTAGGAATCAGTGAACTAAAATGGACAGGAATGGGTGAATTTAATTCAGATGACCATCAGGTATACTACTGTGGACAAGAATCTCGCAGAAGAAATGGAGTAGCCTTCATAATCAATAAGAGAGTAGGAAAAGCAGTCTTGGGATACAATCCCCAAAATGACAGAATGATCTCATTTCGAATCCAAGGCAAACCATTCAACATCACAGTGATCCAGGTCTACGCCCCAACCACTGCTGCTGAAGAGGATGAAGTTGATCAGTTCTATGAAGCCCTACAACACCTTCTAGAAGCAACGCCCAAAAATGATGTGCTTATCATCATGGGGGATTGGAATGCTAAAGTAGGAAGCCAAAAGATAACCAGGATAACAGGCAAGTTTGGCCTTGAAGTACAAAATGAAGCAGGGCACAGGCTGGTAGAATTTTGTCAAGAGAATACAATGGTCATAGCAAACACTCTTTTCCAACAACCCAAGAGACGACTCTACACATGGACATCACCAGACGGTCAACACAGAAATCAGATTGACTATGTGCTCTGCAGCCAAAGATGGAAAAGTTCTATCCAGTCAATAAAAACAAGACCAGGAGCTGATTGTGGTTCAGATCATGAGCTTCTTGTTGCAAAATTTAGGCTTAAATTGAAGAAAGTAGGGAAAAGCACTAGGCCACTCAGGTATGAACTAAATCATATCCCCGACGAATACACAGTGGAGGTGACAAATAGATTTAAGGAATTAGATCTGATAGACAGAGTGCCTGAAGAACTATGGACGGAGGTTCGCAACATTGTACAAGAGGTAGCAACTAAAACCATCCCAAAGGAAAAGAAATGCAAGAAATCAAAATGGCTGTCTGAGGAAGCTTTACAAATAGCTAAGGAGAGAAGGGAAGTGAAAGGCAAGGGAGAAAGAGAAAGATACACCCAATTGAATGCAGAATTCCAGAGAAAAGCTAGAAGAGATAAGAATGCCTTCTTAAATGAACAGTGCAAACAAATAGAAGAAAACAATAGAATGGGGAGGACCAGAGATCTTTTCAAGAAAATTGGAGATATGAAGAGAACGTTTCATGCAAAGGTGGGTATGATAAGGGACCAAAATGGTAGGGACCTCACAGAAGCAGAAGAGATTAAACAAAGGTGGCAAAATTATACAGAAGAACTGTACAAGAGCGAGCTTAACATCCCTGATGACCACAATGGGGTAGTTACTGACCTGGAGCCAGACATCCTGGAATGTGAAGTCAAATGGGCCTTAGGAAGTCTGAGCAACAATAAAGCTAGTGGTAGTGACAGCATTCCAGTTGAACTATTCAAAATCTTAAAGGACGATGCAGTAAAAGTGCTACATTCAATATGCCAGCAAATTTGGAAAACTCAACAATGGCCACAGGATTGGAAAAGGTCAGTTTACATTCCAATCCCAAAGAAGGGCAATGCCAAAGAATGTTCAAACTACCGCACCATTGCACTAATTTCTCATGCTAGCAAAGTTATGCTCAAAATCCTACAAGCTAGGCTCCAGCAGTATGTGGACCGAGAACTTCCAGAAGTACAGGCAGGATTTCGAAGAGGCAGAGGAACTAGAGATCAAATTGCCAACATACGCTGGATCATGGAGAAAGCTAGGGAGTACCAGAAGAACGTCTACTTCTGCTTCATTGACTATGCTAAAGCCTTTGATTGTGTGGAGCACAACAAATTGTGGCAAGTTCTTAAAGAGATGGGAATACCAGAGCATCTTATTTGTCTCTTGAGAAATTTATATGCAGGTCAAGAAGCAACAGTGAGAACTGAACATGGAATCACTGACTGGTTCAAAATTGAGAAAGGAGTTCGGCAAGGCTGTATACTGTCGCCTTGCCTATTTAACTTGTATGCAGAGCACATCATGAGAAATGCGGGATTAGAGGAGTCACAAATTGGGATCAAGATTGCAGGGAGAAATATCAACAACCTCAGATATGCAGATGATACCACTCTAATGGCAGAAAGTGAAGAGGAACTAAAGAGCCTGTTGATGCGGGTGAAGGAGGAGAGTGCAAAAGTTGGCTTGAAACTCAACATCAAGAAAACAAAGATCATGGCATCCGGCCCTCTCAATTCCTGGCAAATAGAAGGGGAAGAAATGGAGATAGTGACAGATTTTATTTTCCTGGGCTCCAAGATCACTGCAGATGGGGACTGCAGCAAAGAAATTAAAAGACGCTTGCTCCTGGGGAGGAAAGCTATGGCAAATCTAGAGAGCATCCTAAAAAGCAGAGACATCACCCTGCCAACAAAAGTGGGTTTAGTCAAGGCTATGGTCTTCCCAGTTGCAATGTATGGCTGCGAAAGTTGGACCATAAGGAAGGCCGAGCGTCAAAGAATTGAGGCTTTTGAACTCTGGTGCTGGAGAAGACTCTTGCGAGTCCCTTGGACTGCAAGGCGAACAAACCGGTCAGTCCTAGAGGAGATCAGCCCTGACTGCTCTTTAGAAGGCCAGATCCTGAAGATGAAACTCAAATATTTTGGCCACCTCATGAGAAGGAAGGACTCCCTGGAGAAGAGCCTAATGCTGGGAGCGATTGAGGGCAAAAGAAGAAGGGGACGACAGAGAATGAGGTGGCTGGATGGAGTCACTGAAGCAGTAGGTGCAAACTTAAATGGACTCCGGGGAATGGTAGAGGACAGGAAGGCCTGGAGGATCATTGTCCATGGGGTCGCGATGGGTCGGACACGACTTCGCACATAACAACAACACAGTAGTGCCTTTGGAGAGCTCATTAACTTATCATGATTCCACTTTCCCTAAAAAGTCTTGCCCAGGAACTAAGATCCCAGGGAGAGACCCTCCTGTCCCAGCAATCATAGAATCATAGAGTTGGAAGGGGCCATAAAAGGTAAAGGTAAAGGTATCCCCTGTGCAAGCACCGGGTCATGTCTGACCCTTGGGGTGACGCCCTCCAGCGTTTTCATGGCAGACTCAATACGGGGTGGTTTGCCAGTGCCTTCCCCAGTCATTACCGTTTACCCCCCAGCAGCAAGCTGGGTACTCATTTCACCGACCTCGGGAGGATGGAAGGCTGAGTCAACCTTGAGCCGGCTGCTGGGATTGAACTCCCAGCCTCATGGGCAGAGCTTTCAGACTGCATGACTGCTGCCTTACCACTCTGCACCATAAGAGGCTCTAAGGGGCCATACAGGCCATCTAGTCCAACCCCCTGCTCAACGCAGGACCAGCCCAAATCAAAGAAGTCTGTTTGATGGGTAATTGAGACGGGGCCTGCTCAGTGGCAGCCCCATGATTATAGGACAACTTCCCCAAGAAAGTGAGTGTGGGTCCCCTCACTTCCGATCTTCAGGCAGCAGTGGAAGACAGCTCTATGCTACCTTTGACGTCCTGGAGGGTGTCTATCAGCAGCTACTATCTCTGGTGATTGAGAGGAACCTCCACATCCAGAGGCACTAAGCTTTTAAATCCCACAGTCAGGAGCTAACGTCAGGGGGAAGGCCTTGGCCTCTATGCCCTGTTGTTGGCTGTCCAGAGAAACTGGTTGGCCGCCATTTGGTGAGGCATGATGCTGGAATAGATGGATATTGGGCTGACCCGGCAGAACTCTTTTGTTCTTATTAAGGACTGCATTTGGCTAACTTAGCGTTTATGTATTGGGAGTCCTAATCGGAGATTTAAAATTGTGCCATTTTATGTGTTTTTATATAATGAATTTTGCTTAATTTACCTTGTAAGCCACCTTGAGTCCCACAGGGTTGAAAGGCAGCTGACAAGCATTTCTCATAAACAAACTCTTCCTTCTCCTTGGCCTTAGATTGCCAGCCAAGAATTGCAGTAGAGCCGTGCCAGAGAGAGCTGCATGATCTAACCCTGCAGCACACAGATTGCAGTTCTGCTGCGGCCTGAGAGGCTGAGCATTTTACTGCGTTAGACGTCATTCACAAGTCCAACGTGGTACATGGGTGGGAGGGAGATGCTATTAATGTATTTTGGTGTGATGGGTTTTAATGCAGAGAACGGTTGGGGATCCGGATTATTCCTCGTAATCTAATTTCATTTTGGCTTGCAATCCTTTTATATAATCCTTTTATATAAAAGATTAGCTATTGCCAGTGTACAGTTCTAGTGACAATGCAGATTATATTTGAGTGGTAACGCAAATGAGACAGGCAGGCACTTGTCTATGTAAACCTGAGCCTTGCCGATAAATGTACAAAGTCTTCTGGTATTTATTTTTTTATTTTGTTTCCTCTTAAGAGTTGGAAAGGAGTTATTTGGTCTAGCCCAGCCCTGCCAATGCAGGGACGGCAGCTATGGTATCCCCAACAAGTAGGTGAAAGAACTTCCCAATGATGAAGAATCCAAGATCTGAGGAGGGAAATTGTTTCCTTGTCAAACGGACCTCAATGTCAGGAAGTTCTTTTACTTGTCAGTGATATAGGCTATTAAAGTGCCTTCCCCATCTGGACTTCCTCTGACTGTTCATTAACTCGTGTATTTTGTATGCTGATTTATTCACAGATCTCGAGAACTGCCTTAATCCAATCTCAGTTCCGTTTGCCCCGTTAAGTATGCATCTTGGTTCTAGCTAGGCTTTCCTAGCATTAAAGAAGAAGAATTTGTTCCTATACCCTGCTTTTCACTACTCGAAGGAGTCTCTTTCCCTTCCTCTCCCCACAACAGACACCCTGTTAGGTAGGTGAGGCTGAGAGAGCTCTGACAGAACTGCTGGGTCGGAACAGCATTATCAGGACCGTGACTAGCCCAAGGTCACCCAGCTGGCTGCATGTGGAGGAGGAGGGGGGAATCAAACCCAGCTCACCAGATTAGAAGCTACCACTCCTCACCACTACACCAAGCTGGCTTAAACCCCGCCCCCCAAACACACACACCTGACCCTCTGTTCTCTCTCTACCTCAGGGGTAGTCAAACTGCAGCCCTCCAGATGTCCATGGACTACAATTCCCAGGAGAATTGTAGTCCATGGACATCTGGAGGGCTGCAGTTTGACTACCCCTGCTCTACCTATATGTAAGGATTGGGGAAATTCTGTTTCACTGTACCTGATGATGCATGCACATGAAAGCTTATACCTTGAATGAACTCTGTCGGTCTTACAGGTGCCCCTGGGTTCAGGTTTTGTTCACCTGTATCTCGGTTGGTCGTTTCTTGCTCCAGTGGGGATTGGGAACCTCCGAATTGTTTTAAACCTTCCCTGGGAAGTAGCCTAGTGGGGGATGGGGGGGGGGGAAGAAATTTTGCGTGCCTCTCTTTACATCGCCAAACTAGTTCCTCTTGTCCCGGGAAGCTCAACCGGCAGTTATGTAAAGGGTCTGAATTCAAATTCCCCACCCTGCTGGCTCTTTTGCTCAGCTGCCAAGGAGACAGGGCTGTTCTTCAGCCCAGCCTTCCCGTAAGCCTGGTGCCTGTTGGGACCTGCAGCATTCTAGTCCCAACTGGGTCAGGAGTCACCAGATTATTTTGCCAGCGGGTGGAATAAGACTCGGGCTTTTGGAGAAGGATGTGAATTATTATTATTATTATTATTTTAAAGGTCACGGTGTTGCAAAAGAGCCCATGACGCAGTGGCACGGGTGCTGGGCTTGTATACCGGAGGGGTGGGGCTAAGGTCCTAGAGATGAGATGTTGGGACAGAAACAATCACGGAACTGTACTTAATTTGTAATTTGGATCCTATATTTCCATTGTACGGAGAAGCTGGAAGCCTGACAGGCATGAAAGAGAAGAAATTGCACACCTCAAATTGAGAAAGCTAGGCTAAAGGCTACATAGGGCTGGCATTTCTTTTGTGCAAGGGCAGGAACTGGGGCACAGGAGACCCCGTTGGTGCTGGATTGGAAGCGAGGGCTAGAAAAATATTTAGTTAGGTAGTTAGGTAGTTAGTTAGTTAGTTAGTTAGTAGGTCCCCTTGGGGTGCAGCCAGGACACAGAAGTGAGATCTGTGCTTTGCACGGGTAAAATTCAAGCTTTGGTCCCTGGAGTTTTGTGTGCAGTTCTCGAGACCTCACATCAAAAGGGATGTGGACAAAGTGGAGAGGGTGCAGAGTAGAGGATGATGATGAACAAGCCCTCTTAGGAAAGACTCGGGAATGTTCAACTTGGAGAAGAGAAGAGAGGGGACAGAATGGCTCTCTTGAAGTTTCTGAAAGGTTGTCACTGGAAGGAGGGCAGGGAAAAGTTCCTGTGGGCAGCGGAGGAGAGGACCCACATGAATGGGTTTAAACTAAGTGTAGAACGGTACTGGCTAGATATCAGGAAAAAAGTTATCAGTTCAGCAGTAGAATTGGCTGCCTAAGGAGGTGGGGAGCTCCCCCTCACTGGCCGTCTTCAAGCAGCTCTGGACAGATCCTTCTCCTGGATGCTGGAGGCTGATCCTGCACTGAGCAGGGGGTGGGACTAGATGGCCTCTATGGCCCCTTCCCACTCTAGGATTCTGGGAGTCTAGTTCAGCAGTGGAAGGGGCTGCCTAAGGAGGTGGGGAGCTCCCCCTCACTGGCCGTCTTCAAGCAGCGGCTGAACAGATCCTTCTCCTGGATGCTGGAGGCTGATCCTGTACTGAGCAGGGGGTGGGACTAGATGGCCTGCATGGCCCCTTCCCACTCTGGGATTCTAGGAGTCTAGTTCAGCAGTGGAAGGGGCTGCCTAAGGAGGTGGGGAGCTCCCCCTCACTGGCCGTCTTCAAGCAGCGGCTGAACAGATCCTTCTCCTGGATGCTGGAGGCTGATCCTGCACTGAGCAGGGGGTGGGACTAGATGGCCTGCATGGCCCCTTCCCACTCTAGGATTCTAGAAGTCTAGTTCAGCAGTGGAAGGGGCTGCCTAAGGAGGTGGGGAGCTCCCCCTCACTGGCCATCTTCAAGCAGCGGCTGGACAGATCCTTCTCCTGGATGCTGGAGGCTGATCCTGCACTGAACATGGGGTGGTAGATGGCCTGTATGGCCCTTCCAACTCTCTGGCTCTACGGTTCTATAATCCTGTTGGTATTACTTTGAATATTTATTTATTGTGGGATCATATTTTCCTTTTTTTTGGCAATCTTATCTGATGCAAAGGCCCAAGTCTACCAAACGGCAAAGCTGTTCCGGAGTGGATGGATGTCTCGTGTGTTAGTGGCCCTTATTTCATCATAGCCCAGCTTGTGACGGTGCTTTCCTTGACTGCAAGGAACTGCGTTCTTGTGGACAAGCAGAGGTGCAACCTGGGAAAAAGGTGGGGTATAAATAAAATAAATTAATTTTAAAAAATAGAATATAGCAGGGGTGGCCAAACTGTGGCTCTCCAGATGTCCATGGACTACAATTCCCATGAGCCCCTGCATTCATGGCCTATTGGCAGGGGCTCATGAAAACTGTAGTCCATGGGTATCTCCCGTTATATGGAAACAGAAGGATACAGTAAAGGTAAAGGTAAAGGCATCCCCTGTGCAAGCACCGAGTCATGTCTGACCCTTGGGGTGACGCCCTCCAGCGTTTTCATGGCAGACTCAATACGGGGTGGTTTGCCAGTGCCTTCCCCAAGGACACAGTAGGGAGAGATAAAAGAGTGTCACTTCTCTGCACCTGCACCTGGTGTAGAGCAACCAGCCTGGTATTTTGTGGTCGTGTTTATTACAGGGCTTCAACAGTTTTAACCACATCTCCTACCACATTTTCACCATGATTAGCTGGCGGTGTGCCTTCCCTTGTGTCGGAATTGCTTCGGGATGAAGGCAGTCACCATATCGGTTAAATGCCTGCCCCTCGGGAATCCGCATTCTGCAAAGCCGGTCGAGCAGAACACACTTGTGTGCCGTGGTATTCCTCGTGCCTTTCACGCCAAATGTCACCCTAAAAAGACGTCCTTGAGGAACGTAGTTGGGGTTGGGAGAGCCCACGCCCAGCCTATGCTGAGGAGGCTGCATTGGTGGCCAGGTGAATTCCGGATCAAGTCCAAGGGTTTGGTTTTGACCTTTAAGGCCATTCGCGGTCTGGGCTCAGCAAATCTAAGGGACTGTCTAACTCCCTGTTTCTTTGCTCTGCGAATTCTAACAGGCTAGAGGTCCCTGGTCCACAGGAAGCTGGCCTGGCCTCAACCAGGGCCAGGGCCTTTCTGGGTCAGGTCCCTACCTGGTGGAACGAGCTCCCGGAAGCGCTAGGGCTGTCACAGTTCCACAGGGCTTTCAAGACAAGAGCTCTTCAACCAAGCATTCGGTTGAGCCGAGTTGGGAGGAAGATCTTAAGCCCCTCCTCTAAAATGCCCGGGGTAATATCATTGCCTGGAAATAGTAGTGGGTGGAGGGTGGGTGAGATGAGGTGGTTATTTTAGTAATGTTTTTAATATTGTATTATTTTATGTTGTTAGCTGCCATGAGCTGGCTGGGCCAGGAGCAGCGGCATATAAATTCAATAAATAAATAAATGATCGACAAATAAAAGACTATCCACCCACCCACCCATCCACCCATCCACCCATCCATCCATCCATCCATCCACCCACCCACCCACCCACCCACCCACCCATCCATCCATCCATCCATCCATCCATCCACCCACCCACCCACCCACCCACCCACCCACCCATCCATCCATCCATCCATCCACCCACCCACCCACCCACCCACCCACCCACCCATCCATCCACCCACCCACCCACCCACCCACCCATCCATCCATCCATCCATCCATCCATCCATCCATCCATCCATCTATCCATCGCCACTGTTCCTGTGGACTTGTGGTGTTTTACATAAGATAAAAACAGTAAAAAAAAAACCCCAATAAAACTCCATAAAACGTCCCTTATGAAAAATAGACAAAATAGATGGCGACATCTTACTCAACCTTCTCTAGTACCCATCCCCTCCCACCCGTTTAGTGGAGGGCCAGGCCTTCTTCTGCTGGGAACGAGGAGCCAGATCTAATAGGCATTAAAGGGAATCTGATGGAAACACCAGGACTCCACCCTGGCTTCAACCACCCTGGCTTCAGCCACCCTGGCTTCAACCACCCTGGCTTCAACCAACCAACTGGATCTTGCAGGCCCTGTGGAAAGTTGACAATTCCGGCAGGGCCCTTAGGTCTTCCAGGCGCTCGTTCCACCAGGTTGGGGCCAGGACCGAGGAGGCGCTGGCCCAGGTGAATTCATACCCGCAGAGCGAAGAGCCCTACAGGGAGCAGAATCAATCAAGCGGTCCTGCTCCTGTGACCCGAGAAAGCCACCTGCAGTCCAGGTAGACATTGGAGGGACAATTGAGGGACCAATGCGCTGGTCCGTCTGATCTGCTTTTAGTGTGACTCAAACTCTTGTTCTGTTCCTGACACTTCGTAGCATTGACGAAGAAACAGGGTATGAAAAGAAGTCGTGAAAAGGTCTATTTATGGAGTGGGGGTCCTTTGGAGGCAAAAAGGACCGCATTTTCTAGACATGCATAAGCGGCAGGCCGCCTCTCATTGAAGGAATGAAATCCTGCGGCAGCAAACTCAGTGGTGGACAATCCCAGGCAGCAGATTGCGGCTCGTTCCTCATTGCCTTTGCATGCGGATGAACATCAGGAGAGCCCTGTTGGATCAGACTGGTTGTCGGTCTAGTCCAGCCTCCTGTCTCACACAGCATCTTGTCTCACACAGGGGTCAGCTAGTTCCTCCAGAGGTACAACACTAGGGCACAGAGGCCGAGGCCTTCCCCTAATAAGAACATCGTAGAATCATAAAGCTGGAATAGAGCCTCCTGGTCCGGCCCCCTGCACTATGCAGGACATTCACATCCCAATCGTTCATCCCCTGTCACCTGCCACCCCCTTGAGCCTTCACAGAATCAGCCTCTCCGTCAGATGGCTCTCCAGCCTCTGCCTACAAATCTCCAAAGAGGGAGAACCCACCACCTCCCGAGGAAGCCTGTTCCATTGAAGAACCACTCTAACTGTCAGGAACTTCTTCCGGAGATTTAGACGGAATTTAGAATCCTAGAGTTGGAAGGGACCTCCGGGGTCATCTAGTCCAACCCCCTGCACTGTGCAGGACACTCACAACCCTCTCGCTCCTCCACTGTCACCTGCCACCCCCTTGAACCATCACAGAATCAGCCTCTCCGTCAGATGGCCATCCAGCCTCCACTTAAAAATCTCCGAAGATGGAGAACCCACCACCTCCGGAGGAAGCCTGGTTCTCCTCCAATATTGCCTTCTGGCTGCTTTAAGCGTCAGGTTGACTGCTGCGTTACACGTTTTATGCTGATGCCGAGTAAATTTTTAATTGACTTTTCATTTCGGGTTAATGAGTTAATTGGAGCGTTTCATCGTTTTAACGCGTGGTAATTTCTGAACACTTTTTGACCACTTTATCTGCTCCTGGGAATTGCTTGATGAAAAAAAAAAGGGGGGGGTTGCTTAAAACCCACAGGCCAATGAATAAACCATTCTGCTAAAATTTGCACCACCCTGGACGTGATTGTTTTCGCATTTCTGACTGCCTGTTTGCTCTTCTTAGCTGAGGAAGAAAAACCTGTTTGGGGTGTGTGTGTGAATCTTATAGAAGTGCAGGAATTCAGTTCCTGTTTCACGGTATCACCTTAAAGACCTTGCTGAGATACGGCGCCTGTGATTTGAGGCGACAGCCCCCTCCCTCCAGGTTGGCACAAGCTAGGTAACTTTTCTGGGTCGAGGGATGCCTTTAAGACCAACAAAATTTTTATTCAAGGTGTGAGCTTTCGTGTGCACGCACGCTTCCTCAGATGCAATGAAACCGGAAATTTCCCAGTCTACACATATGTAGGCAGAGGGTGAGTAATAAATCTGTAAAGAGATACAAGGGCCTTACAGGAATAACAAGGTGAGTTGATAGGGTTGTCATTGGTTTGGGTTGAGCTCTGGGGGAAAAACATAATAATTTTAGATTCTAGGTCAGCCTTGCTCAAGTTTTTTACGGATGAGAAACCCTCGAGAGCTTCTTCGGGCTTCAAGAAACCTCAGAAGGGCCGTGATTGTGCAGGATGTGGTTGGGAAGCAGAGCTGTGGACACGCCCACCCAAGGCCCCTCCCCTTCCCACCCCCTCCAGGGCCACCATTGGCCATTTGGGGAGGGGTGAGTGGGTCGACATGACCGTATATCAGGGGTAGTCAAACTGCGGCCCTCCAGATGTCCATGGACTACAATTCCCATGAGCCCCTGCCAGCCTTCGCTGGCAGGGGCTCATGGGAATTGTAGTCCATGGACATCTGGAGGGCCGCAGTTTTGACTACCCCTGCCGTATACGGTCATATCACCCAATAAAAGTTTAACAAATTTTTAAAAATATATTAAAATTAATTAAATCCCACCCATTCAGGACAGTCGAGAAACCACAAAACCCTGGTTGAGAAATCCTGCTTTATTGTCTTTTCCGGAGGCTCCTCATAACATGGCCAGTCGTTTTGCAATGCATGTTATTTCACTGCTAGGGGAAAGAAGCCCTCCTAGATTCCGCCCTGGTGTTTGTATTTCCACCTCAACACGCTCTGCTGGAAAAGAAAAGCTAAGGGCGAGATTGTCGTTCACAGGGGAATGTTTTGAGAAGCACACGGGCCTTCGGTGGCCCCTTGCCTGCACAGGCAACTTGCAATTTGGAGGTGGAGCTTTGCCCTCTGAGCTCTGCCCCCCCCCCCCCGTTCCTGCTTTTGGTTTTATGAGGTTTGGGCCTTAGCCCTCCATAGCAGCGGGGTCATGGTGCCTCGCCAACAATGGCCAGAAGGACTTGGATACATTTAGCTGAGAGAAGACACTGGCAGTCTTCAAGCAAACGTTGGATACACACTTTTCTTGGGTGCTTTAGGATGCTTTGGGCTGATCCTGCGTTGAGCAGGGGGTTGGACTAGATGGCCTGTGTGGCCCCTTCCAACTCTATGATTCTATGAAAAGATACCCTGCAGGTATGACAAGATTGCAAAGGGTATTTTAAGGGGTGGGGGTAGAACCAGCAATTATTTGGCTGAGCATGACCTAACCCAGCCCTGGACAACTCTCACCCGGCCATAGTCTCATGTAAGTAGCTATTCTGTCATTCATGGCTCTCCCCATTTGCAAGACACTGGCCTATCTTGCAGGGCTGTTGTGAGGATTACAGAAGGAATGTAGGATGATAGCTGCAGATAGAAAAGCAAAGAATTCATAGAATAATCATAGAATCATAGGGTTGGAAGGGACTTCCTGGGTCATCTAGTCCAACCCCCTGCACTATGCAGGACACTCACAGCCCTCTCGCTCATCCACTGTCACCTGCCACCCCCTTGAACCTTCACAGAATCAGCCTCTCCGTCCGATGGCTGATTTAAACAGCCTCTGTTTAAAAATCTCCAAAGATGGAGAACCCACCACCTCCTGAGGAAGCCTGTTCCACTGAGAAACCGATTTGACTGTCAGGAACGTCTTCCGGAGGTTTAGACGGAATTTATTTGCATTAATTTCATCCCATTGGTTCTGGTCTGTCACTGAGGCAGGGGTCCTTTGAGGGCCTGTGGGAACCCCTGGGCTTCCATGGAATGGCTGCCGCAGAAGTTAGAGCCAACTAAAAAATGTCAGGAAGTGAGGTTATGCCTAACTTTAATAGTAAAAGGTAAAGGTATCCCCTGTGCAAGCACCAAGTTGTGTCTGACCCTTGGGGTGACACCCTCTAGCGTTTTCATGGCAGACTCAATACGGGGTGGTTTGCCAGTGCCTTCCCCAGTCATTACCGTTTACCCCCCAGCAAGCTGGGTACTCATTTTACCCACATCGGAAGGAGGGAAGACGGAGTCAACCTTGAGCCGGCTGCTGGGGTCGAACTCCCAGCCTCATGGGCAGAGCTTCAGACTGCATGTCTGCTGCCTTACCACTCTGCCCCACAAGAGGCTCTTTAATAGTAACCCATCGACAATTCAGGGAGAACTTCTGTGTAACAGGATTCCTTTTGTAATGCACTTTAAAAAATCTCTTGCTTACACAAAACTTCCCTTCAGGCAGAGAACAGAGATTCTTGTGCTTTGGTGGTAGGTGTGGCCAAAGGAACATTGTTTTAAAAATCTGCTCAGCCAATCAGAAGTCTTGCCCTACCCATTTTGCAGGCACTAGGGAAAGTGTTGGCGTGTGCCACGTTGGGGATCCCTGCACTAAATTGTTTGGAGCCTCAGTTTATCTGTGTTGCATTACAGACCCGCTCAAGAAAATGTCTGACCTTCCCACCACGAGATCTTTGCTTAGATCAGTGGTTCTCAACCTTCCTAATGCCGTGACACCCTTTGGGTTACCGAGGGTGCCACAGCGGCAGCAGTGGTGGCGGCCTTGGCGACCCCTGGGAAAAGGGTCAATCAACCCCTAAAGGGGTCGTGACCCCCAGGTTGAGAACCGCTGGCTTAGATGGCAAGGCTGTTGGAAAACTGGGGCGATCTACCACCACCTCAGAAGACAGAGTAAAAATCATAACTCAGAGGTAGCAGAATGCATCTCGTGAAACTATAGACCAGGAGTGGCCAAACTGGTTCTCCAGATGTACATGGACTAACATTCCCATGAGCCCTTGCCAGCTCATGGGAATGGTAGTCCATGGGCATCTGCAGAGCCACAGTTTGGCCGCCTCTGCTATAGACCTTGCTAGTAAGCCAGAAAATGAACTTTATTCGGAGCAGATGTTATGCTGATATCTGGGGAGGAAGATCAAGAACAGGATGTGGAGATGCGTCACAAGGCAGCCAATGAAGCTGATGGGCAGTAGTTTCAGAATGGACCAAAGAGAAATGCTACTTCATACGGAGAGTGATTAATTAACTAATTTTCACATTTATATACCGCCCTCCCCAAAGGCTCACGTGGAAATAAAACGTGGAATTTGCTGCCAGAGGCTGTAGTGATGGCCACAGGAATAAACATCTTGAAAACGCGATTAGATAGATTCATGGAGGATTTCTATTAATGGCGACTCAGAAGCACTAATCCTCTGAATCCCAGAACCAGGAGACAACATCGGGGGAATAGCCATCTTTAAGTATTTGAAAGGTTGTAATTTGGGCAGGATACTGTTCCCATTGGCTGCAGAGGAAAGGACACGCAGTAATAGGTTTAAACTACAAGTACAACAATATAGGCTAGATATCAGGAAAAAAATGTTCACAGTCAGAGTAGTTCAGCATTGGAATAGGCTGCCTAAGGAGGTGGTGAGCTCCCCCTCACTGGCAGTCTTCAAGCAAAGGTTGGATACACACTTTTCTTGGATGCTTTAGGATGCTTAGGGCTAATCCTGCGTTGAGCAGGGGGTTGGACTAGATGGCCTATATGCCCCCTTCCAACTCTAGGATTCTATGATTCTATGAATACCTCAGCCTCGCTGTCCTGTTGTCCCTGCAGAGGAATTGGTTGGCCATTGTGTGAGACAGGAGGCTGGACTAGAAGGACCCTTGGTCTGATGTTCTTGTGGTGGTGTTGGAAGGATCTCACCAGCTATTGAGGATGATGCCTCATGCTCCGATCCAGCTTTTCTGGGAACCTGGGAGGCCAAGAGGAAAAGATGGAGTCACTGTTCCTTTTGTGCTCTGCTTCCAAACTTCCTAAGGACTTCTGCCTAACTTCTGGGATGTAGAGGTGCAGCCAGATCAATACAGCCAGGCAGCTGCCCTGCTTATCTTTGGCTAGGCAATAGTGTAAAATAACTAAGAAGAGAAGGGTTGGTACTTGGTCACAGTGGTGGAGTCTGGGCCTGTGCACAGCAGGGAGAGCCCTGAGATTACTTAAGAAGAAGAAGAGCTGGTTCTTAGATGCCGCTTTTCACTACCCGAAGGAGTCTCAAAGTGGCTTACAATCTCCTTCCCTTCCTCTCCCCACAACAGACACCCTGTGAGGGAGGGGAGGCTGAGAGAGCCCTGATATTACTGAAGAAGAAGAAGAGCTGGTTCTTAGATGCCGCTTTTCACTACCCGAAGGAGTCTCAAAGTGGCTTACAATCTCCTTCCCTTCCTCTCCCCACAACAGACACCCTGTGAGGGAGGGGAGGCTGAGAGAGCCCTGAGATTCCTGCTTGGTCAGGACAGGTCTATCAGGACTGTGAGTAGCCCAAGGTCACCCAGCAAGCTGCATGTGGAGGAGAAGCGGGGAATCAAACCCGGCTTGCCAGATGAGAAGACACCGCTCTTAAGCACGACACCAGGCTTCACTAAATCTTCTCAGAATGCGTGTAAGCAGGAGTTCAGTTGCCTTGTGCGCAGTCCTGTGTGCATTTTAACCAAGCCAGGAAGTGAGAACCTGCCCTTTGTGTGCAAAAGCGAGAATCGACTGAGCACCATCCCTAGCCTTCTAAGACAGTGGTCCCCAACCTTTTTATCACCGGGGACCACTCAACACTGGGGACCACTCACCGGGGACCACTCAACGCCTTTTACTGAGGCCCGGTGGGGGGGGGGGTAGTTTACTCCTCTACTCTCAACCACTGCCCTGACGCTCTCTGATCGCTATGGTGATGTTTAAACATCCCTTCAAAATAAGATACAGACACGCCACAACAATGAAGTGTGTTGTAAAGGGCTGGGGGGAGGGATGAAGTAAAGGGCCGGGGGGGGGGGGGAAGGCGTCCTTCGGGGCCCACCTCCAATTAGTCGAAGGACCACATGTGGGCCGTGGCCCACAGGTTGGGGATCGCTATTCTAAGAGAACTCTGTCATTCAGTCGCCCCAAGTTCTAGGTTTCCGTTGGGGGGATGCTCTGCTTGGCTCTACCTCGCTCTGCTAGATGTAACAAGCCCTCAACAGTTATTTCTTTCCAGTACTGATCCCTCACTTACCTGGCTTCCCACAAGCTACCAGGCACAATTAGAAGTGTTCAAGTGAAAGCCCCCTTCCTCTCCCCCCGCCCCGGAGACCTTCTGCCATGCCCCATGTCTTCGGAGGTGGGGTGGCAGGCCCTATGGAACGGGATTTCTGTGGTAGCAGCCTGCTGGCGGGATTTCCAGTCCACTTTTATTTCACTGGCATTGTTTTGACGCCAGCTTGAAGGTGTTTTAAAGGTCCAGTGGCACTTTTAAGACCAACAAAGTTTTATTTTATTATGCGTGCATACGAAAATTTAGACCTTGAATAAAGCTGTGTCGGTCTTAAAGGCGCCACCGGACTCAAGCTTTGTTCTCCTGCTTCAAAGCAACCCGGCCACCCACCCAAATCGAACTTTTTGGAAGGCTGGCACTTGGAGGAGGGCAGGCAGCCGTTCCTGTTGAGATCCCGCGTGGACCAGGGTCAGTGCCCTCCCTCCTTCTCCAGAAGCCTGTTGGGTGTCCGAGGGCCAGTCAGCTGCCTCGTTGGGTGCCTGCCGTGCAGAGAGGAAGAGAAAGGGCATTGGAATAAAGAAAAGTGGGCATGAAAACCAACTCTTCTTCTTCTGGCAGCAGAAAATAAGGCCCCCAATAACGGGCCTGAGTTGGGGGTAGAAAGGTACCTGCTGGATATTAAGGGGGATTTGTTTTTACACTTAGAGTCGTTCAGCAGTGGAATGGGCTGCCTAAGGTAGTGAGCCACCCCTCGCTGGCGGTCCTCAAGGAGCAGCTAGACAGACTTGTCAGGGAGGCTCTAGGCCAGGGACAGCCAAACTGTGGCTCCCCACAGGTCCATGGACTACAATGACCATGACCCCATGCCAGTTGGCCATGCAGGCAGGGGCTCATGGGAATTATAGTCAGTTTGGCTGTCCCTGCTCTAGGCGGATCCTGCATTGAGCAGGGGGTCGGCCCTTCAAACTCTGACGAAGAGTGCTTGCACTCGAAAGCTCACGCCCTGAATATATCTTTGCTGGTCTTAAAGGTGCCCCTGGACTCTGGTTTTATTGTGCTCCTTCAGACCAACACGGCTACTCATTTAGATCTATGATCCTGTGTTGGGGATTGAACTCAGCACCTTCTGCATGTCAGGAAGAATGCCTTCTTCTCAGACCCTCTGGGCTTGTGAATTCACTGTTGGTGCAATGGGGTGGCCGTTCAGAACTGCAGAGCAGCGGCTTCTAATCTGGCGAGCCATGTTTGATGCTCTGTTCCTCCTCATGCAGCCAGCTGGGTGACCCTGGGCTAGTAACAGTCCTCATACAGCTGTTCTGACTGAGCAGTAATATCAGGGCTCTCTCAGCCTCCCCTCCTTCGCACTGTGTCTGTTGTGGGGAGAGGGAAGGGAAGGCGATTGGAAGCCGCTTTGAGACTCCTGGTAGAGAAACGTGGCACATAAGAACCAACTCTTCTTCATCTTATTGTTGTGGTTTCCTGCTCCTCCTCCACATGCAGCCAACTTGGTGATCTTGGGCTCGCCACAGCACTGATAAAGCTGTTCTGACCAAGCAATAATATCAGGGCTCTCTCAGAAAGGGAAGGCGATTGAAAGCCGCTTTGAGACTCCTTCTGGTAGAGAAATGCAGCATATAAGAACCAGTAAAAACCAACTCTTCTTCTTCTTCATTTTGCCATTTCATACAGTAAAGTCCAGTTGAAACGTGCCCAGAAAATCGGAACATACCCATTGATGTATGCCTGTGTATGGCAGAAGAAAAGATGTACCATGGACTCATTTTTCTTTTATTTCTATCATCCTCTTTTTGCTGCAAAGGTCTTTTTTTGATACCCCCTCCCAAAAAATAGCCTGAAAGGCTGTTCAAAAGATCTCTTTACTGAATGCAGTCTGTAAACTCTCTGTTCAGGCGATGTTTTCTACGATGCCCCCCCCCTCCCACTGCCACTATAATGGAGCCTGTCACGGCGGTCTCTCCCCATCTCCAGCCGGGCGAGTGTACAGAATCCACAATCGCCTGGGGCTGCTTTCAAAAAACGAAAAGGCTCCCAACGCTACAAAAGGCCTGCTGAGCCCCCTCCCCTCCCCTGGCAGCCCGAGCCAATTTAGAAACTGGCCAATTGTCTTGCGTGGGCACCAAGTTCCCAGTGCAAAAGGGAATGCCAGGAGGTGGTGGTTGATTGCAGACCGAGGACACCGATGCCAGAAGCACAGCCTCTGCGTCTCTGATTTCGCAGCAATAAACCTCCTCAGCACGAGTTGCTCAGCAGCTTGGAAAGCAGGGTGCCCGGACAAGGTTGGGGCTGGGAGTCTCGAAAAAGGCAACCCCCCCCCCTGCTTAGGAAGCAGGATCAAAGGCAGAAGTAGAGGCTGCCTGCGGTGGAGGATGGAAGCAGCAAGTCTAACCAGAGTGCGGCGGGATGAGGATCTAAGTAAGCTGCAGATCAGGGTAGACGTGACCAGCAGTCTGCAAGCAGCATCCCAGCAGGCGGAGGAAGCCACTTAGAGACTCCTTCTGGGAGAGAAAAGCGGCATCTAAGAACCAACTCTCCTTCAGTAATCTCAGGGCTCTCTCAGCCTCACCCACCTCACAGGGTGTCTGTTGTGGGGAGAGGAAAGGGAAGGCGACTGGAAGCCACATTGAGACTCATTTGGTTAGAGAGAAAAGCGGCATCTAAGAACCAACTCTTCTTCTTCTTCAGTAATCTCAGGGCTCTCTCAGCCTCCCCTCCCTCACAGGGTGTCTGTTGTGGGGAGAGGAAAGGGAAGGCGACTGGAAGCCGCTTTGAGCCTCCTTCGGGTAGAGAAAAGCGGCATATAAGAACCAACTCTTCTTCTTCTTCAGTGATATCAGGGCTCTCTCAGCCTCACCCACCCCACAGGGTGTCTGTTGTGGGGAGAGGAAAGGGAAGGCGACTGGAAGCCACTTAGAGACCCCTTCAGGTAGAGAAAAGCAGCATATAAGAACCAACTCTTCTTCTTCTCCTTTGGTAGTTTTTTGACCAGCATATCAACAGTGGCAAAGAATTCCTTGGCAGACGTCCGGCCTGCTCCTCCTTAACATTTTCCTGCAGTTTTAAGCTTCGTTTTACAGTAGCCACCAGTCCTCCAGAATGTGCCCTCTCTGGGGATGCCAGCCTGCAGGCCTCCTGGGCATCCTCCTGGAATTGCTCTTCAGCACCGTGCCCCACTGAGTTCCCTGCCTCCCCCAGGCTCCATCCCCAGACCTCCAGGAGACTCCCAGTGTGGAGATGGGAACCCAGATCTGAATAATCGAGGCACCCCGACCCTGCCAGAGCTCGGAATCTAAGCAGAGCCAACCCGGGCTAGTATTTGGATGGGAGACCTCCAAGGATTTGAATGGCAGTCCCTCCAAGGAACAGCAGGGGTCAGGACGTGGAGGCGGGCCATGGCAGAGCACCTCCGAAAGTCCCTTACCTGGCTGCCAGGCCGCCCTTGGTTCTCTTGGCTGTACCACATGCCGTATATCAGGGATAGTCAACCTGTGGTCCTCCAAATGTCCATGGACTACAATTCCCATGAGCCCCTGCCAGCCTTTGCTGGCAGGGGCTTATGGGAATTGTAGTCCATGGACATCTGGAGGACCACAGGTTGACTACCCCTGTCGTATATGATAAATAAATAGCACATAACCCTGCACCCCCCTCCCTTGCTGGTGGCCAGAGGGGAACGGGCAACTCTATCCCCCTCCCACCAAATGTAAACACCCCCTAGGACTCGCCCCTGAAATGTTCAGTAGTGGTTCTGCAGAAAGCATTCTTGTAAGGCAGAAAAATTTAAAACTGGGCACTTTCAAAATGAAGCCAAGCTAGCTAAAGCAGCTACCCATCATCCCTCCCCCCCTCTCTGGTTTTGGTACCATTTTTTTGTTATCCCCCCCCCTCCGCCTCCTTCTTTTATCACTTGCAAAGGACTGAATGTACCCTGCTTTGGCACAGCTGTCATGTGCTTCCTGCAGGCCAGGAAGGGAAACAGCTGCCTTCCTGCATTTGGGGGACCCTCCTGGCCTTTCACCCCCTTCAGCTGCCAGGGGGTCAGCCCGGGGCTTTGGAGGCCTGGGATGGATTGTCAAGAGAGTGTCCGGAGGAGCAGGAAAGCGGGCCAGGCCCCTCTCTCCTTCACCCTGTTTTTCAACCGCTGGCTGCAAGAGAAGCGATAAAGCGGCCGCGGAGCTGTAAACTGCTGTCGGAAGTGTTAACAATCCATCTCTAAAATGTGGGGATTGCTTGGGGATGGGGGGGGGGAGCGATTAGGAAAGGAATTGCTTTGCCCAGTGTAAAAGGCCGGCAGTCTTAGAGACATTCCAAGGTGGGCAGCTTGTGAAGGCCACCCCCCCCACACACACACACCTCCCTTTGGAGCTTCCTCTTTAACAGATGTTCAGTTATCTCTGCTTCCTGAAGCTTGAGGGTCCAGCGACAACAAATAAAAATAAAATAACAAATCAGATAATTATTAGATGACGTGCATGTAGAAAATTTAAAGCGTTAGGGCTCTGATTATCAGGGTGTACCACTACAAGCAGTCCTGGTAGATCAGTGGTTCTCCACCTTCCTAAAGCCGTGACGCTTTAATGCAGTTCCTCATGTGGTGGTGACCCCCAACCATAAAATCATGCAAGGGTTCTTTCACAGAAATTAAACCGAAACTGAACAATGGCGTGAAGATCCATGGTTCATGATTGGGTTTTTTTCCGGGGTTTCTCAGTTCAGTTCTGCCTCATGTCCCACGCTTTGAGCCTCCTTCAGGAAGAGAAAAGTGGCATATAAGAACCAACTCTTCTTCTTCTTCAGTAATCTCAGGGCTCTCTCAGCCTCCCCTCCCTCACAGGGTGTCTGTTGTGGGGAGAGGAAAGGGAAGGCGATTGGAAGCCGCTTTGAGCCTCCTTCGGGTGGAGAAAAGCAGCATATAAGAACCAACTCTTCCTCTTCGTCTTAGTCCCTATGACGAGTAGCCCCAGAAAGACCCATCATCCACAGTCTGTTTAAATCTGTTGTTCTGTTTTGTTTTTCAGGCCAGAAATGTGCACACCGGAGAGCTGGCGGCAGTAAAAATCATCAAACTGGAACCAGGTAGGTGCTTGCCTGTGTTCGCGGTTCTGCCAGATGGAAGGGTATCGTGGGTGGTTCTGCTTGTGGCGGATCCTTAACAACCTCTTTATCGCATTCGTATCTTGAAGCTCTCCCTCCTCCCGTTTTGAGCCGGCAAAGTGAAACAGTCAGAATGTTGGACTAAAATCTCGGAGGCTCGAGTTCGAATCTTGCGGGGTGACCTCAACTCAATCACACACGCTCAATCTAACCTGCCTCACTGGATTCATGATGCTGAAATAGGGAAGGGAGAACGACGTGTACTGCCCTGAACTCTCTTGGAAGAACAACAATGGATAAGGATGCGTGTGTGTGTGCGTGTGCGTGTGTGTGTGTGTGTGTGTGTGTGTGTGTGTGTACAGGAGGGAGGCCAGTTAGATGTTGTTGGTAGTTTTACTGGCCTCAAGGATGTGTGTGTGTGTGTGTGTGTGCAAGAAGGAGGCCAGTTAGATGTTGTTGGTAGTTTTACTGGCCTCAAACATAGTCCTGGTGGAAGAGCTCTCAGGAAGCTCCAACAGGGCCCTGATGTTTTCTGGGAGCTCATTGCACCAGCTGGGCAAGAAGGAAAATGTCTTGTCTTCAGTATCTTCTTTAAGTATAATCATCAAACACAGCCGGGGCTAGTATCCTAGGTAATAACTAGTTTCGTTGTTGGACTTCCTCAGTGGTATAATAATTGCCCGCGACTGATACATGCAGAGCTCAGAGTCTCTTGGGCATCAGAGAAGAGGATTTGGAGAGCCGGCGTGGGGTCATGGTGGGAGCGTTGGGCTAGGCTCTTACAGACCCAGGTTCACGTGAACATGCAAAGCTGCCTTAGACTTAAACAGACCTGACTTGCCCATCAAATCAGTCTCGTCTGCTCAGATCAGAAGCGGCTCTCAAAGTCGTGTCCTACCCATCGCGACCCCATGGACAATGATCCTCCAGGCCTTCCTGTCCTCTACCATTCCCCAGAGTCCATTTAAGTTTGCACCGACTGCTTCAGGGACTCCATCCAGCCACCTCATTCTCTGTCGTCCCCTTCTTCTTTTGCCCTCAATCGCTCCCAGCATTAGGCTCTTCTCCAGGGAGTCCTTCCTTCTCACGAGGTGGCCAAAGTATTTGAGTTTCATCTTCAGGATCTGGCCTTCTAAGGAGCAGGCAGGGCTGATCTCCTCTAGGACTGACTGGTTTGTTCGCCTTGCAGTCCAAGGGACTCCCAAGAGTCTTCTCCAGCACCAGAGTTCAAAAACCTCAATTCTTTGACGCTCGGCTCTGAAGACTCTGTCCTGGGTGGCAAATAAGCAAGAACTTTTGCTCCCCTGGGCCGGACACCAAACAAACTGACTGTTGAGTTTCCTGACTCTTAGCTGGATTCCAAGCAAAGGTCAACCAGTTTGATTAGAGGCATGCTTTATGAAGCTTCTGTGATAAATGAAGGGGGGGGGAGAGGGATTATCTGTCTCCTGACAATCTCCCGGCCTCCTAAACTGACTTAGCTGTCTGGTATTTGGGCTTCTCATTCATCTTTTGTTCAGATTTCCTGGCTCGGCCTCTGTTTACAAACTTCCCTGAGTTGCGCTGAGTGTTGCTCTTTCCCTGTGGCTCAGCCAGAGAGCTGGTTGCGGCGCCCGACCTGGGGGTATGCGAAGCAGGACGGGGAGAGGAGGGAGCACCCTCGGATAACCTCCCTGCCTGACCTGTCGTCTTTTTGCTCTGCGTACTTCCTTCGAGAGAGGATGCCTTACACGTTCACCCGGAAGCATAACAAGATAGTTTTTGTTTTTTTAATGAATCACAAATGGTTTCAAATGATGAATCAATAATTAAGCGATGCATACGTGGAATTTGCAGCAAGAAAGTGTAGCGATGGCCACAGGAATACATAGCATTAGAAGGGGATTAGAGGGATTCATGGAGGAGAGATCCATCACTGGTCAGTAGGGCTGGTGACTGAGGGGAATCTCCGCATTCAGAGGCAGCAAGCCTCAATCCCAGAGCCAGGAGGCAACATCAGGGGAAGGCCTCGGCCTCTCTGCCCTGTTGTGGGACCTCCAGTGGAACTGGTTCGCCGCTGAGTGAGGCAGGAGGCTGGACTAGATGGATCCTTGCTGGTCTGATCCAGCAGGACACTTTTGATGTTTTTATTTTTATAGTATGTTACATAGACTCTGATCGATAGTGCCATGTATGTTGTTGTTAGGTGCGAAGTCGTGTCCGACCCATCGCGACCCCATGGACAATGATCCTCCAGGCCTTCCTGTTCTCTACCATTCCCCGGAGTCCATTTAAGTTTGCACCTACTGCTTCAGTGACTCCCTCCAGCCACCTCATTCTCTGTCGTCCCCTTCTTCTTTTGCCCTCAATCGCTCCCAGCATTAGGCTCTTCTCCAGGGAGTCCTTCCTTCTCATGAGGTGGCCAAAGTATTTGAGTTTCATCTTCAGGATCTGGCCTTCTAAGGAGCAGTCAGGGCTGATCTCTAGGACTGACCTGTTGGTTTGCGTTGCAGTCCAAGGGACTCGCAAGAGTCTTCTCCAGCACCAGAGATCAAAAGCTTCAATTCTTTGACGCTCGGCCTTCCTTATGGTCCAACTTTCACAGCCATACATTGCAACTGGGAAGACCATAGCCTTGACTAGACGCACTTTTGTTGGCAGGGTGATGTCTCTGCTTTTTAGGATGCTGTCTAGATTTGCCATAGCTTTCCTCCCCCAGGATCAAGCGTCTTTTAATTTCTTTGCTGCAGTCCCCATCTGCAGTGATCTTGGAGCCCAGGAAAATAATATCTGTCACTACCTCCATTTCTTCCCCATCTATTTGCCAGGAATTGAGAGGGTCGGATGCCATGATCTGTGTTTTCTTGATGTTGAGTTTCAAGCCAACTTTTGCACTCTCCTCCTTCACCCGCATCAACAGGCTCTTTAGTTCCTCTTCACTTTCTGCCATTAGAGTGGTATCATCTGCATATCTATTGTTGATATTTCTCCTGGCAATCTTGATCCCAATTTGTAACTCATCTAACCCGGCCTTTCCCATGATGTGCTCTGCATACAAATTAAATAGGCAAGGCGACAGTAAGCAGGAGCCTGTTCTATAAGTTCTATACTGTTCAGTGTGACAAGTTCTTTCTGGTGATTCCAGAAGTCTAAAAATCCCAATGCATTGGTTATGGAATACACTGTCCTGTATATTGACTTGCCTGGTGTAATAAAGATAAATACAGTTTATTTATTAAGATGTTTATATCACCTTTCCTTGTTGTTCAAGACGACTTAGGACAATCATTAAAACATCCCCAACTGAAGACCCAACAAAGTTTGATTCTGGGCATAAGATTTCGTGTGCTTATACCCAAAAATTAAGCTGCGTTGGTCTTAACTTTGCTACTGGACGCAAACTTTATTCCAAAGGTGCCGACGCCATGTCCTATGATAATTGTAGAGAGGTAGATCTTGCCTGGAACGTCAGATCCATGAATCAAGGCAAGCTGGACGTGGTTAAACAAGAAATGAGAAGACTGAACATCGACATTTTAGGAATCAGTGAACTAAAATGGACAGGAATGGGTGAATTTAATTCAGATGACCATCAGGTATACTACTGTGGACAAGAATCTCGCAGAAGAAATGGAGTAGCCTTCATAATCAATAAGAGAGTAGGAAAAGCAGTCTTGGGATACAATCCCCAAAATGACAGAATGATCTCAGTTCGAATCCAAGGCAAACCATTCAACATCACAATGATCCAGGTCTATGCCCCAACCACTGCTGCTGAAGAGGATGAAGTTGATCAGTTCTATGAAGCCCTACAACACCTTCTAGAAGCAACGCCAAAAAATGATGTGCTTATCATCATGGGGGATTGGAATGCTAAAGTAGGAAGCCAAAAGATAACTGGGATAACAGGCAAGTTTGGCCTTGGAGTACAAAATGAAGCAGGGCACAGGCTGGTAGAATTTTGTCAAGAGAATACAATGGTCATAGCAAACACTCTTTTCCAACAACCCAAGAGACGACTCTACACATGGACATCACCAGACGGTCAACACAGAAATCAGATTGACTATGTACTCTGCAGCCAAAGATGGAAAAGTTCTATACAGGCAATAAAAACAAGACCAGGAGCTGATTGTGGTTCAGATCATGAGCTTCTTGTTGCAAAATTTAGGCTTAAATTGAAGAAAGTAGGGAAAAGCACTAGGCCACTCAGGTACGAACTAAATCATATCCCCGACGAATATACAGTAGAGGTGACAAATAGATTTAAGGAATTAGATCTGATAGACAGAGTGCCTGAAGAACTATGGACGGAGGTTCGCGACATTGTACAAGAGGTAGCAACTAAAACCATCCCAAAGAAAAAGAAATGCAAGAAATCAAAATGGCTGTCTGAGGAAGCTTTACAAATAGCTAAGAAGAGAAGGGAAGTGAAAGGCAAGGGAGAAAGAGAAAGATACACCCAATTGAATGCAGAATTCCAGAGAAAAGCTAGAAGAGATAAGAATGCCTTCTTAAATGAACAGTGCAAACAAATAGAAGAAAACAATAGAATGGGGAGGACCAGAGATCTTTTCAAGAAAATTGGAGATATGAAGAGAACGTTTCATGCAAAGATGGGTATGATAAGGGACCAAAATGGTAGGGACCTCACAGAAGCAGAAGAAATTAAGCAAAGGTGGCAAAATTATACAGAAGAACTATACAAGAGCGAGCTTAACATCCCTGATGACCACAGTGGGGTAGTTACTGACCTGGAGCCAGACATCCTGGAATGTGAAGTCAAATGGGCCTTAGGAAGTCTGAGCAACAATAAAGCTAGTGGTGGTGACAGCATTCCAGTTGAACTATTCAAAATCTTAAAGGACGATGCAGTAAAAGTGCTACACTCAATATGCCAGCAAATTTGGAAAACTCAGCAATGGCCACAGGATTGGAAAAGGTCAGTTTACATTCCAATCCCAAAGAAGGGCAATGCCAAAGAATGTTCAAACTACCGCACCATTGCACTCATTTCTCATGCTAGCAAAGTTATGCTCAAAATCCTACAAGCTAGGCTCCAGCAATATGTGGACCGAGAACTTCCAGAAGTACAGGCAGGATTTCGAAGAGGTAGAGGAACTAGAGATCAAATTGCCAACATACGCTGGATCATGGAGAAAGCTAGGGAGTACCAGAAGAACATCTACTTCTGCTTCATTGACTATGCTAAAGCCTTTGATTGTGTGGAGCACAACAAATTGTGGCAAGTTCTTAAAGAGATGGGAATACCAGAGCATCTTATTTGTCTCTTGAGAAATTTATATGCAGGTCAAGAAGCAACAGTGAGAACTGAACATGGAATCACGGATTGGTTCAAAATTGAGAAAGGAGTTCGGCAAGGCTGTATACTGTCGCCTTGCCTATTTAACTTGTATGCGGAGCACATCATGAGAAAGGCGGGATTAGAGGAGTCACAAATTGGGATCAAGATTGCAGGGAGAAATATCAACAACCTCAGATATGCAGATGATACCACTCTAATGGCAGAAAGTGAAGAGGAACTAAAGAGCCTGTTGATGCGGGTGAAGGAGGAGAGTGCAAAAGTTGGCTTGAAACTCAACATCAAGAAAACAAAGATCATGGCATCCGGCCCTCTCAATTCCTGGCAAATAGATGGGGAAGAAATGGAGATAGTGACAGATTTTATTTTCCTCGGCTCCAAGATCACTGCAGATGGGGACTGCAGCAAAGAAATTAAAAGACGCTTGCTCCTAGGGAGGAAAGCTATGGCAAATCTAGACAGCATCCTAAAAAGCAGAGACATCACCCTACCAACAAAAGTGCGTTTAGTCAAGGCTATGGTATTCCCAGTTGCAATGTATGGCTGCGAAAGTTGGACCATAAGGAAGGCCGAGCGTCAAAGAATTGAGGCTTTTGAACTCTGGTGCTGGAGAAGACTCTTGCGAGTCCCTTGGACTGCAAGGCGAACAAACCGGTCAGTCCTAGAGGAAATCAGCCCTGACTGCTCTTTAGAAGGCCAGATCCTGAAGATGAAACTCAAATACTTTGGCCACCTCATGAGAAGGAAGGACTCCCTGGAGAAGAGCCTAATGCTGGGAGTGATCGAGGGCAAAAGAAGAAGGGGACGACAGAGAATGAGGTGGATGGAGGGAGTCACTGAAGCAGTAGGTGCAAACTTAAAAGGACTCCAGGGAATGGTAGAGGACAGGAAGGCCTGGAGGATCATTGTCCATGGGGTTGCGATGGGTCGGACACGACTTCGCACATAACAACAATAACAAGATCTTGCCCTCCCAAACGGGGGTTTCCTCTGAAAATACCTTGCTTTTGTACCCTTGATGATTGCTTCATAGCCACACTGGTCTATCGCGTACCGGCTATATTTGAATCTGGCAGCACTTAGAGTGGGGTGGGTCTCTGGATGTCCATGGACTACCATTCCCATGAGACACTGGGCTGTGGCCACCCCTGACCTAGAGACGAACAAGATTTTCAGGATATGATCTTTTGAGTGTCAGAGCTCATTTCATCAGATGCAATGAGGAACAGAGGTCCCTGAGCCCATACATCAGGGGTAGTCAAACTGTGGCCCTCCAGATGTTCATGGACTACGATTCCCATGAGCCCCTGCCAGCATTTGCTGGCAGGGGCTCATGGGAATTGTAGCCCATGGACATCTGGAGGGCCACAGTTTGACTACCCCTGGGGCTCATGGGAATTGTAGCCCATGGACATCTGGAGGGCCACAGTTTGACTACCCCTGGGGCTCATGGGAATTGTAGTCCATGGACATCTGGAGGGCCACAGTTTGACTACCCCTGCCTTACATCATTGTCAGAAGCCTAATCAAAACAAACATCCCCCCAGAGAATCTCCTTTGGCGCCACTGAATCGTAATTTGCCGTTCTTGATCTGGACGCTTCACTGCATCCAGGGGCCAAGGCTGTGGCCCACTGGCAGAGCATCTGCTCGACACATGGAAGGTCCCAAATTCAATCCCCAGCATCTATATTTTAAAAAAGGAGGTAGTGTGGAAGACCTCCACCTAAGACCCTGTAGAGACGCTGCCAAGCTGAGTAGAAAGTACTGACTTCCGCGGGCCAAGTAGAAGGCCGTTTTGCGTGCCAGGAATCCTCGGCGTTGTCAGTAGCTAGAAGCAGACGGAGTGTGAAAGCCAGTTTCCGCATACCGCCTGAGCAGACGAGCTGGACCAGCAGCCGCTGCCAGAAGGGCTCTGCCTGCCAAGGCCAGTTCCCCTCTCCTCTGTCTGGGGGAAGGGGCAGACGGAAAATGAAGGGGAAACCTGGCCTCGGAAGGTGGAGCAACGGCAGAAGAAAGCGTAGGTGGGGAAGGCAAATACCGATTGTGGCTGGCCCAGGAGAGCAAGGGCCTTGTAGCATGTGAAAGAGTTCCAAGAGCCCCTCAGAATCTTGGATCAAGTCTCATTTTGAGAATGGATGACCAGTTCCTCTGGAGGGCCAGCAACAAGGCATAGAGGTTGAGGCCTAAAGGCCCTGCTGGATCAGACCAGGGGTCCATCTAGTCCAGCCTCCTGTCTCACACAGGGGCCAGCCAGTTCCTCTGGAGGGCCAGCAACAGGGCAGAGAGGCCGAGGCCTTCCTAAGGACATCAGGAGAGCCCTGCTGGGTCAGACCAGGGGTCCATCCAGTCCAGCCTCCTGTCTCACACAGGGGCCAGCCAGTTCCTCTGGAGGGCCAGCAACAGGGCAGAGAGGCCGAGGCCTTCCTAAGGACATCAGGAGAGCCCTGCTGGATCAGACCAGGGGTCCCTCCAGTCCAGCCTCCTGTCTCACACAGGGGCCAGCCAGTTCCTCTGGAGGGCCAGCAACAGGGCAGAGAGGCCGAGGCCTTCCTAAGGACATCAGGAGAGCCCTGCTGGATCAGACCAGGGGTCCATCCAGTCCAGCCTCCTGTCTCACACAGGGGCCAGCCAGTTCCTCTGGAGGGCCAGCAACAGAGCAGAGAGGCCGAGGCCTTCCTAAGGACATCAGGAGAGCCCTGCTGGGTCAGACCAGGGGTCCCTCCAGTCCAGCCTCCTGTCTCACACAGGGGCCAGCCAGTTCCTCTGGAGGGCCAGCAACAGAGCAGAGAGGCCGAGGCCTTCCTAAGGACATCAGGAGAGCCCTGCTGGGTCAGAACAGGGGTCCCTCCAGTCCAGCCTCCTGTCTCACACAGGGGCCAGCCAGTTCCTCTGCAGGGCCAGCCACAGGGCAGAGAGACCGAAGCCTTCCTAAGGACATCAGGAGAGCCCTGCTGGGTCAGACCAGGGGTCCATCTAGTCCAGCCTCCTGTCTCACACAGGGGCCAGCCAGTTCCTCTGGAGGGCCAGCCACAGGGCAGGGAGGCCGAGGCCTTCCTAAGGACATCAGGAGAGCCCTGCTGGGTCAGACCAAGGGTCCAGCCAGTCCAGCCTCCTGTCTCACACAGGGGCCAGCCGGTTCCTCTGGAGGGCCAGCAACAGGGCAGAGAGGCCGAGGCCTTCCTAAGAGCATCAGAAGAGCCCTGCTGGGTCAGACCAGGGGTCCATCCAGTCCAGCCTCCTGTCTCACACAGGGGCCAGCCAGTTCCTCTGGAGGGCCAGCAACAGGGCAGAGAGGCCGAGGCCTTCCTAAGGACATCAGAAGAGCCCTACTGGGTCAGACCAGGGGTCCATCCAGTCCAGCCTCCTGTCTCATACAGGGGCCAGCCAGTTCCTCTGGAGGGCCAGCAACAGGGCAGAGAGGCCAAGGCCTTCTTAAGGACATCAGGAGAGCCCTGCTGGATCAGACCAGGGGTCCATCCAGTCCAGCCTCCTGTCTCACACAGGGGCCAGCCAGTTCCTCTGGAGGGCCAGCAACAGGGCAGAGAGGCCGAGGCCTTCCTAAGGACATCAGAAGAGCCCTACTGGGTCAGACCAGGGGTCCATCCAGTCCAGCCTCCTGTCTCATACAGGGGCCAGCCAGTTCCTCTGGAGGGCCAGCAACAGGGCAGAGAGGCCGAGGCCTTCCTAAGGACATCAGAAGAGCCCTACTGGGTCAGACCAGGGGTCCATCCAGTCCAGCCTCCTGTCTCACACAGGGGCCAGCCAGTTCCCCTGGAGGGCCAGCAACAGGGCAGAGAGGCCGAGGCCTTCCTAAGGACATCAGAAGAGCCCTGCTGGGTCAGAACAGGGGTCCATCCAGTCCAGCCTCCTGTCTCACACGGGCCAGCCAGTTCCTCTGGAGGGCCAGCAACAGGGCAGAGAGGCCGAGGCCTTCCTAAGGACATCAGAAGAGCCCTACTGGGTCAGACCAGGGGTCCATCCAGTCCAGCCTCCTGTCTCACACAGGGGCCAGCCAGTTCCTCTGGAGGGCCAGCAACAGGGCAGAGAGGCCGAGGCCTTCCTAAGGACATCAGAAGAGCCCTACTGGGTCAGACCAGGGGTCCATCCAGTCCAGCCTCCTGTCTCATACAGGGGCCAGCCAGTTCCTCTGGAGGGCCAGCAACAGGGCAGAGAGGCCGAGGCCTTCCTAAGGACATCAGAAGAGCCCTACTGGGTCAGACCAGGGGTCCATCCAGTCCAGCCTCCTGTCTCACACAGGGGCCAGCCAGTTCCTCTGGAGGGCCAGCAACAGGGCAGAGAGGCCGAGGCCTTCCTAAGGACATCAGGAGAGCCCTGCTGGGTCAGACCAGGGGTCCCTCCAGTCCAGCCTCCTGTCTCACACAGGGGCCAGCCAGTTCCTCTGGAGGGCCAGCAACAGGGCAGAGAGGCCGAGGCCTTCCTAAGGACATCAGAAGAGCCCTGCTGGGTCAGACCAGGGGTCCATCCAGTCCAGCCTCCTGTCTCACACAGGGGCCAGCCAGTTCCTCTGGAGGGCCAGGAACAGGGCAGAGAGGCCGAGGCCTTCCTAAGGACATCAGGAGAGCCCTGCTGGGTCAGACCAGGGGTCCATCCAGTCCAGCCTCCTGTCTCACACAGTGGTCAACCAGCTTCTCTGGAGGGGAGGGCCGAGGCCTTCCCCTGATGCTGCCTCCTGGTTTCGAGAATCAGAGGTTTAGTGCCTCTGAATATGCAGGATCCTTTTCTCGCCAGGTCTGCGGAAAACCACATGTCATCTAGTGTTATAAGAAGGATGCTAAGATCACGCCCTTCAGACAGTCCTGAGCAGACCAAACTGTATGTCGTAATGGACTGGTGGAGTGGGGTCTGAGTTCAAATCTTCACAAAGCTCATTAGGTGACATTGAGCCCGTTGATCTCTGCTAGCTTACCTTACCTTTCAAGATGGTTCTTGTGGTGATGAAACTGTGGAAGGGAGAATCACATATATCTAACAACTCACTAAACCTTGTGGGTGTGCTTGGTAGTAGCGACCATGAGATTTTGGACTTAATGATCTTGGGGAAGACAAAAGTTGCACATAGTCACACATACAGGCTGGACCTCATGAGATCAAATGTTAACAATCTTAAAGTTACGTTGGGTAGAATCCCGTGGTCAGAAGAACTTAAGGAGATGGGAGTCCAAGAAGGTTGGGAGTTTCTCAAAAATGAAATACTGAAGGCACAATCGCAGACACTTCCCTCGAGAAGGAAAACTGAGAGGAACCTAAAGAAACCAGAATGGCTCCACAAGCAGCTTTCAAAAGAATTGAGTAATAAAAAAAATCATTTCGGAAATGGAAGGAGGGCCTTAGAACCAAGAGGATTATAAACAAATAACCAAGGCTTGTAGGGAGGGTGTTAGGAAAACTAAAGCTCAGTATGAGCTCAGGTTAGCAAGAAATGCTAAAAACAACAAAAAAAGTTATCTTCAAAGTAAGGAAAAGAACAGGGACACGGTAGGACCGTTGCGGGGAGCAGAGAGTGGCATTGTAACAGGTGATGAAGATAGGGCTGAATTGCTCAATTCCTACTTCTCAGTCTTCTCTTGTGAGGGGAATCGTGGCAAAATCATTTCATGTGATGAGGGAAGGGAGCTGAGGCCTAGGATCATTGTACGGGTTGTTCACAAACACCGGGTTTCTTTAAATGGAACCAGACCTTCTGGGCCAGATGACTTGCATCCAAGGGTTCTAAAAGAACTTGAAGATGTAATTTCTGAGCCTTGGTCCATTATTTTTGACAGTGCTTGGAGAACCAGAAGATTGGAGGCGGGCAAATGTTGTCCCCATCGTGAAGAAGGGGAAAAAACGAGGATCTGGGCAACTACTGTCACATTGGCTTGACGTCTGTAGCTGGGAAAATTTAAAAACAAATTGTCAAACAGTCTGTCCTTGAGCAGGTAGAGCAGATGCTGTAATTACTAAAAAGTTGCCTAAGGAGGTGGGGAGGTCCCCCTCACTGGCAGTCTTCAAGCAAAGGTTGGATACACACTTTTCTTGGATGCTTTAGGATGCTCAGGGCTGATCCTGCGTTGAGCAGGGGGTTGGACTAGATGGCCTGTAGGGCCCCTTCCAACTCTATGATTCTATGATTCTAGTTCAGCAGTGGAATAGGCTGCCTAAGGAGGTGGGGAGCTCCCCCTCACTGGCAGTCTTCAAGCAAAGGTTGGATACACACTTTTCTTGGATGCTTTAGGATGCTTAGGGCTGATCCTGCGTTGAGCAGGGGGTTGGACTAGATGGCCTGTATGGCCCCTTCCAATTCTATGATTCAGCATGGCTTTCTCAAGAACAAGTCATATCAGACTAACATCTCTTTTTTGGAGAAAGTGACTACCTTGCTGGATCAGGGGAATGCTTGATTTCAGTAAGGCTTTGATAAGGTTCGACATGATGCTCTTATTGGCAAGTTGGTAAAATGCATTATGGATCCTGTTAGGTGGATCAAGAACTGATTGACAGATCACACTCAAAAAGTGCTTGGAGAGGAGTGATGTGGAGTGTTCAACATATTCATAAATGATTTGGATGAAGGAATAGAGGGGGTGCTTATTAAGTTTGCAGATGACACTAAACCGGGAGGGGCAACAAACACAGAAGACAGAATCAGGATACAAGATGATCTTGACAGGCTGGAAAACTGAGCTAAAATGAATAGAATGAATTTCGATAGTGATAAATGTAACGTTCTGCATTTAGGAAGGGAAAATCAAATGCGTCATTATAGGATGGGGGAGACTTGTCTTGGCTGTAGTATGTGAAAAAAGGATCTGGGGGTCTTCGTAGACCAAACACTAGACATGAGTCAGCAGTGTGACTTGGTGGCTAAAAAGGCAAACAGGATTTGGAGCTTATTAAACGAAGTATAGTATCCAGATCATATGAGGTGATGCTACCACTTTACTCTGCTCTGGTTAGACCTCTCTTGGGATACTGTGTTCAGTTTTGGGCAGCTCAACTGAAGAAATATGTAGACCAACTGGAGCGTGTCCAGAGGAGGGCAACAAACACGGTTAGGGGTTTGGAGACCAAGTCGTATGAGGAAAGGTTGAGGGCGCTTGGTCTGTTTAGCCTGGAGTGAAGATAACTAAGAGGTGATAAGATAACCATCTTCAAGTACTCAGAGGGCTGTCATATAGAAGATGGAGCATCGTTTTCTGTTGCCACCGAGGGTCGGACCAGAACCAATAGGTTTAAATTAATTCATAAGAATTTTCAGCTAAACATCCGGAAGAAGTTCCTGCCAGTTAGAGCGGTTCCTCAGTGGAACAGGCTTCCTGGGGGGGGGGGGGGGTAGTATCTCCTTCTTTGGAAGTTTTAAAGCAGAGACTAGATAGTCATTTGACAGAAATACTGATTTTATCAACTTAGGCAGATGGTGAGTGGGTGGGCAGGAAGCGATGTGCCAGGGTTTGTGTCTTGTGGCCGTTCCAGGCATACCCAGAGAATTGATAATCGCCGCTGTTGGATCGGAGGTGAATTTCCTCCAGGCAAGGCTGGATTCTGGAGATTTTTTGGCAGGAGGGGTCACTTGGGCATGAAATTGGGGTCACTGTGGGTGGGCAGGTAATTGTGAATTTCCTGCATAGTGCAGGGGGTTGGACCAGATGACCCTGGAGGTCCCTTCCAACTCTATGAATCTATGATTCTACCCTGAGCTCTTTGAAAGGTCAAGTCGGGGAAAATGTGATAGATTGTGAGTCCTTAACCTGCTGCTCCTTTTCCCTCCAGCCCTGCTAATTGGGATTGCGCATGCAGCCTCCTCCTATCCGACGATGCGCTTAGCCAATGAGCTGTGGGTTTTTTTTAACAGCGCTATTCAAATGTGAAGTAGTGTTGTTCTTGCATAGTTTGTGAGAGACTGTGCATATCGTTTCCAAGAATCCGCTTTGTGGTGTGTGTGTGGCTGGCACACTCAGCCGCTCTCTAACTCCTTTTACAGATGTCCTGAATTACAGAACGTGTTTGATTCATAAAGAGTTGGGTAGAGGGCCTGCTTCCCCCCCCCCCTAGGCCCAGGACCAAAACCCTGGGGGTTGTTAAATGAAAAGGTTGACAATTAGGCATAAGTGAAATTTTGCACTGTGTTTGTTGCCCGCATGCAAAAGCTGGTGTCTGGCACCTTGAAAGGCATTGGGGCATAGCTGACAGAGCGGTAGGGCAGAACCCTGGGCAATTCCCCCCCCCCTGCCCCCATACAAGGCTACTACTTCCTCACTCCGTTTTCAAAACCGGGGAGTTGATGATAATAAATCAACTGTCCCGTTCAGGTCACTGCCTGATGCTT
Organism: Paroedura picta; assembly: GCF_049243985.1. Taxonomy (NCBI): domain Eukaryota; kingdom Metazoa; phylum Chordata; class Lepidosauria; order Squamata; family Gekkonidae; genus Paroedura; species Paroedura picta. The sequence continues at coordinate 183,137,354 of NC_135370.1, read as the reverse complement.
TTACTTTAATAAACAAAGTAGAATAGGCTAAGCTTTAGGGTGCTCTGGGCTGATCCTGCGTTGAGCAGGGGGTTGGACTAGGTGGCCTGTATGGCCCCTTCCCACTCTATGATTCTGTGATTCTGTGAAAGCAGCCCACTGCAGGTCTGGGAGCCAGGTATTCTATCCGAGGTTAAGGAAGTAGGGGAGAGTTGGGGTTCAAGGTTCACAAGGAAGGTAGGGAATCTGGGTACAGGTCTTTCTGTCTGGAAAGCAAGCACAACCTACAAGGCAGAAACACAGCTCTGTTCACCAACAGACGGGCAGTGGGCGCAAATGTTGCTCTCACAGATTGGCTCTTTCTAGGCATCCTGCTTTTATGACCCTTATTAGGTGAAACCCAGGGGTTCTCACGCACAAGGAGTCCTTGGTCCTGCATCGGGGTTGTGCCTGGGGAACAAAGCCTGCCTGGGCTCTGACCGGATGGGAAGGATAGGACAGAAGTGAGGGGAACAGCCCGCCTCCCCAGCTTCCCCCTTTGCCTGTAAATGTATTTTATTTTAAATGATTCTGAGGCCAGGTACTCGTCGCTGAAACAGCTTCAGGGTGGCTTCCAGATCTGTTCCGCATTTTCATGTGGTCACAGATGAGCTCCAAGAACAAACCCACCGGTTGCAGTTTTTTAAAAAATGCCAAGCGGTGGGGGCAGGCTTCAGTGCGGGGCTCGGAGCAGGCCCGCCACGTCCCAGATGCGGTGGGCCTGCTCCGAGCCCCGCGGTGAGGCCAGGGACTCAGGGGGGAGGTGGCCGGGCAGAGGAGGGGAGGCCAGGCAGGGGAGGCCGGGGGGGCCTCCTGCACCCACCCACTGCCCACTAGCGCCTGCTGTATTTTCATAGAATCATAGAATCATAGAGTTGGAAGGGGCCATACAGGCCATCTAGTCCCACCCCCTGCTCAGTTCAGGATCAGCCTCAAGCATCCAGGAGAATCATAGAATCATAGAGTTGGAAGGGGCCATACAGGCCATCTAGTCCAACCCCCTGCTCAACACAGGATCAGCCCTAAGCATCCTAAAGCATCCAAGAAAAGTGTGTATCCATCCTTTGAAGACTGCCAGTGGCTACAGTGAGCTTAAATTCTAGTATATATATAAAAATTAAGTAACTCCCACCCATTCATGAAACCCTTCCAGGGCTGTCAAGAGACTCCAGGGTTTCCGGAACCCCTGGTTGAGAAAGCCTGAGCTAGCCAGTTAACCTTTGTAGAAGTTAGTCTGTTCACAATAAGCTAATGTCCCTACGTGAATATGTCACGTCAGACAGACTTCTGTTTTGGTCATTAAAATTTCTTTCTCTCCTTACCATTGGAGTCAGATCATCTTTGTAATTACCGTATTTGCCAGCGTATAAGACGACTGTGCGTATAAGACGACCCCCCCCCCCAACATTTCCACTCAAAATATAGAGTTTGTTACATTATATTACAGTACTATGGGCCACTATGGGCAGCTCTGTCTATCCCAACTGAAGTGCACCCGGCGTATAGGACGACCCCCCCACTTGGAGGCATGTTTTTCATGGGAAAAAAGTAGTCTTATACGCCAGCAAATACTGTAGTTTGAGCAGCAGTTCCCCTCAACTGGGAAATGTGAGGATGGCGGAGACCATGTAAAGCTGCCGTGCTTCCGAGGCAAACAATGACAAGGTGGGCCTTGGAGCAGACTCTTGTACTGCTGGACCTGGGAGGTTCTCCCATCCTTCCTGCTTTGAGCAGGCCAGCAGGGAGAGTTCTCCTGTTGCCTCGAGTCAAGAACATGAATGTCCTTCCTCGCAGGGTTGTTGGGAGCAGGGGCCAAGGAATTATGTTTTTAAACATGCTATATTTTAGTCCAGTAGCTCCAAGGCAAAAAAAAAATTGGGGGGTAACTTGTTCTCTGTGTAAGGGTGATTGTGTAATTGTCTTTTTTCCTTCTAGGAGATGATTTTTCATTGATACAGCAAGAAATCTTCATGGTCAAGGAATGCAAACACTGTAACATCGTGGCTTATTTTGGAAGCTATCTCAGGTGAGGCTAGTTGCATGAATTATTTTTCTGGGCCAGCTTCCTGGGGCAAGTGAGATCTCTGTGGAAACGTCTCTAAAAGGGCAACTCTGACCGGAGATACAACTTGCATTTGTCCAAACTTGACAGCTGGTCGAGATGGGTTTTTTATGGTGTATATATTGTTTTTTCTTTTTTGGCTGTGACGAGACAACAGTGAACTGCTTGTCACTAAACTCGAGGCAGCATATTTCCCATTTTTCCGGAATTCTTCTATTTATTGGCCTGATCTTCAGGACTGTATTTCATCCCTCGTTGGATTGGATCTCTCGCCCCAAGTGTGCGTTTTCTGGGGAATTGATATGCAGAGGACCGTATTTCCCAAGGCTTTGCAGTTGCCACACCAAACTAGTCTGTGCACACACACGCACTCACAAACGCAAGTGCTCTATTAAGATATGTGTGTGTGCATGCCTGGTTGATGTCCGCATTCTGTGAGCTGCCATGACTCGTACGTTCAGAGCAACTGGTGGTGGGAGAGAAGCTTTTGCTCTTCTTTCCTGCCTAGAAACTGGGATGGATGGATGGATGGATGGATGGAAGGGTGGGTGGGTGGGTGGGTGGATGGAAGGATGGATGGATGGATGGATGGATGGATGGATGGATGGATGGAAGGGTGGGTGGGTGGATGGAAGGATGGATGGATGGATAGATGGATGGATGGATGGATGGATGGATGGATGGATGGATGGAAGAATGGGTGGGTGGGTGGGTGGATGGATGGAAGACGGATGGACGGACAGGTGGGTGGGTGGATGGGTGGGTGGGTGGATGGGTGGACGGACGGACAGGTGCATGGGTGGGTGGATGGGCAGGCGGACGGATGGAGAATGAGTGGATGGGTGGGTGGGTGGATGGATGGATGAATGGATAGATGTATGAGTGGATGGATGGATCCGTGGATGAATAGATCGATCAATCGATCAATCCTTTTGTAGTGGTGGCAGCTGCTGCCAAAGCAACATTTCAATTTTTTCATAGCCTATCAAATCTTCATTGGCCAATCAGAAGCCTTGTTTGGCAGAAGCCCCACCTAATCTTGTCCACTGTCTAAAAAAGCTTGCTGGGTGCTACGGTGCCCACATGTGCTATGTTGGGGACCCTTGAGCTAGACTTTAAGCAGAAGAACATTTGCTCTGAGCCGTCAGGGTAGGGGGGGCAATGGAATACCAATGAAATTTTAAAACCCTTTGACTCCCAATGGTCGCTTCTGTGGGAAACATGAAATTAATTCTGGTGATTTTTCCCATTCTTTTGAAGTCGGGAGAAGTTGTGGATCTGCATGGAGTACTGTGGAGGAGGATCCCTGCAGGACATCTATCACGGTAACTACGAGCTTACCCTAATGTTTTGTTTCTTCACACCCCAATTTTCCAAACATAAAGTGTATGGGGGGCATGATCCACAGAGAAGGACTCCTGCACAAGCCTTACCAAGTGGGAGAGTTCATTAAATTGCAGCAGTCCCCAAGCTGTAGTGCTGACCTAAGGGTGGCGGGGCCTCTGCTTGGTGTGCAGAAGGTCCCAGGTTCAATCCCCGGCATCTCCAATTAAAAAGAACCAAGCAGGAAGAACTGCAGGTGTCTATGGGAGCATGCTTTGGTCTGGTCAAGTAAGCCACCTGCTTGGATTTAAACCCCCCCCCCCCCCTGCAGGGGCTTCATTTGTCCTCCCGGCCCATCAGCCTGCCTAATCCTAGCCTAATAAAAGAGATCCGCCTAATAAAAGAGATCCTCCTTCAGTCAGAGCCTCCTTTCGCCTTTGGCTTGTGGCTGCATCAACAGCTTCTTGGCGTGGTGATCCTCAGCCTTTTGATAATGGTGTTTTTCTTCCAGTGACGGGCCCTCTGACCGAGCTACAAATCGCCTATGTGTGCAGAGAGACGTTACAGGTGAGCTATTTACACAGGCAGCCCTGGGGTTACGGTGGCATAAGGATTCAGAATTTGTCAGTGCGTTGTGAATTGCGGCTGTAAATAACTTAATATAAGGTGTAGAAAAGAGCAAGAGTCCAGAAGTCCAAAGACTAACCAGATTTGGTGAGTCACAGCTCATTTCTTCAGTGACTCACCAAAGCCCTGTCAGAAATGCTGTTAGTCTTTAAGCTTCCCCTGGATTCTTGCTCTTTTCTCCTGCTACGGACAGACTGACGTGGCGATCCATCTTGATCTTTCTTAATATAAAGTATTTGGGCAATAAGGCCAATATTCTTTTTCTAGGAAAAACGCGAGTTGGGACCCACATACCTGAGGGACCGCCTATCGCCCTATGCCCCCCGCAGAGCCTTACGTTCTGCGGGAGAAAATCTGCTGGTTGTTCCCGGCCCTAGGGAAGCACGCCTGGCCTCGACCAGGGCCAGGGCCTTTTTGGTGCCTGGTGGAATGAGCTCCTGGGAGAGCTGCGGGCCCTGTGAGATCTTCCATCGTTTCGCAGGGCCTGCAAGACGGAGCTCTTCTGCCAGGTTTATGGTTGAGGCCAAGGCTAACACCTATGCCCCCCCCGGGACCTGGGATTGGGATTGAGGATTGGTACCATCAGTATCCCCTCTCCACCTGCTAGTAGGAGGAGGGGGAAGTTGATTAGTTGATTAGCCGATCTTGCCAGGTTAGCTTGCTAACTAATAAGGAACTGTAGTTGTTGTTATCGGATTTTAATGGATTTTATTGGTGTTTAAAATGTTGTAACCCGCCACGAGCCGCAAGGGAGTGGCGGGTAATAAATCGAATAACAATAACAATAACAATAAACTGGGTGCCGCTATTTAATGATTTTAATCTACTGTTTTTTTACCAGCTTCCATATGTACTGACTGGTAACAAAAATATTATTGACACTTTGTTTATACCCTGCGTGTCTTCCCAGTGAGGACCCAAAACAGATCCCACCATTCTCCTCTCCTCTCCTCTCCTCTCCTCTCCTCTCCTCTCCTCTCCTCTCCTCTCCTCTCCTCTCCTCTCCTCTCCTCTCCTCTCCTCTCCCCTCCCCTCCCCTCCCCTCCCCTCCCCTCCCCTCCCCTCTCCTCCCCTCCCCTCCCCTCAACTTAATTAATTAATTCATTCATTTATTCATTCATTCAATTTATAGACCGCCACTCCCAGCAAGCTGGCTCGCAGCGGTTAACAATAAAATATCATAACAGTTTAAAATACCCCATAAAACTATCATAAAATCCACCAAAATTTCCTTTGTCATTAAGATGGCAATTTAATAAGATATAAAACCCTTTTCCCAACAACTCATAACTGCGGTCTCTGGTATGGTTAGCAACGCTCTGGATGTAGGTTGGGTAAGTTTTTATCCTCACAACAACCCTGTGAGGTAGGGGAAGAGCATACGATTGGTCCAAAATCCCCCAGGAGGTTTTGATAGGAGAGTTGAGGATTTGAACCCAGGTCTCCCAGAGAAGAAAAGGTCCTATTTTTTCAGTGCCCTTCCATTTAAAAAGTTTCTGGTTTGTGCTGACTGCTTTGACAGAGAGGTATAACTTTTACTCCAGAGTGTTGCTTTTGTGCATATAGTCAGGCCAGGGAGTATTCAGACTAGATTTCTGACGTTTGCCTTTGGAAAAGAGGTGGTCCATAATCCTGTCGCCTCTTTCCATATAATGGGTATCACAGCTCTCACTTTTGTGCAGGCCTGGCATTTCAAAACCTGTGGTGCAGAATTCAAATGATGCTTTTTCCATGTAGAAAACTCCTTCTTTAGGGGGCGAATTGTTGAGCCAGTGTGGTATAGCGATTAAGAATGTTGGCCTCTTGATCTGGGAGTCTCTGCTTGTGCCCTGGAAGCTCGCTGGGTGACCTTGGGCCTGGCACCTCTTTCAGCCTGACCTCCCTCACAGGGTCGTTCTGAGGATGAAACGGAGGACATAAGACGCTTTGAATCCCCATTTGGAAGAAAAGTCCTCTGTATTCGGTGTAGGGTTGCGCATTTTGGCAGCCAAAGCGCACAACCCTAATCAGGTGGTTGGTCCCACCCCACCTTTTGCGTGGCCTGAGGCTTGCATTTCATTTCACAGAAAAAACATCCTTATTCTTAATGTCTTTATCTTTCAGGGGCTTGCTTATTTGCACATGAAAGGCAAAATGCACAGGGACATTAAGGTAAGGGAATTCCTGAAGGAGAATGCTGAAGGAGAATGTCGAAAAATTATCCCCATCGCTGGTTTTAATGAAAATAATGTATTTTTTTTAGGGTGCAAATATTCTACTAACAGACCATGGGGACATCAAGTTAGGTAAGTGAGTTCTCTTTCCTTAATCTTAAAGACATATCTAGCATTTTGCCAAGTAGATAGATTCAGGTGGGTAGCTGTGTTGGTCAGAAGCAACAGAACAAAGTTTTGAGTCCAGTGGCATCATCATCATCACAACCGCAACAACAACAACAAACAACCCATCAATCCCTCTAGGCCAGGCTGAATTCTGGAAATTTGTGGTGGCGGGGATCACTTGGGCATGGAATTGGGGTCCCTGTGGGTAGGTAGGCAGTCGTGTGAGTGTCCTGCATAGTGCAGGGGGTTGGACTAGATGACCCTGGAGGTCCCTTCCAACTCTGTGATTCTAGGATTCTATCCCCAAAGGCTCACAGCAGATAACAACATATTATATTATATAAAAACAATCAAACAGCACATCATCACCATCATCATCATTGCAATAAAACACAGTAATATCTTAATTGAGCCACTTTAATTCTCTAGCGGGCAGAGGCGATGTCGATATTGATTTCGCAGTGTGGTGACAATTTGTCTGGTGTTATGAGCAGGGAGGCCAGAGTTTCGATATTGTTTCTGGCCTCAGCCGCAGGCCTGGCAGAACAGCTCTGTCTTTGTTCCAAGTCGTGTTGAAAGCTTATACACAGAAGTAAACTTCGTTGGTCTTAAAGGTGCTGCTGAATTCAAACTTTATTTTGCGGAGCAGTGGGAACAGATTGGGAACAGATTGGCAAATGTATTTCTTCCTCCTTCAGACTGAGCTTTACTTGAAACAGCAGGAGGTGGGTAGCACTGATTGGCTGGTGCTTGTGAAGTCCACAGGCCGGTTCTCACCCCTGTCGTCAGAGTGGGTTTGCAATTTTTAAAAAATGCTTCCAGGTTGTACAAGGAAGCTAAAGAAATAACAAATAGTGAGCTGTGACTTAAAAAACAAACAAAAAAAGTGAGCCGACTCTAATCCTGGAGGAGGAAGGAGAAATTGCTGACAACCGGACCAGTGAACTGTGTGCCTGGTGTGCAGCTAGGAGGAAGCCACAGTCTTGCCACAAGTTTGCAGAACCTGCCGTGACAGAGGCAGCTTGGTGTAGTGTTTAGGAATTCAGACTTCTAATCTGGAGAGCCAGGTTTGATTCCCCGCTCCTCCTCCACATGCAGCCAGCTGGGTGACCCTGGCACTTGTTGAGGCTTACGACACTACCCCCCTCCAATTTTCCTTGTTCACATCATAGAATCATATAGTTAGAAGGGACCTCCTGGGTCATCTAGTTCAACCCCCTGCACTATGCAGGACACTCACATCCCAATCGCTCATCTACTGTCACCTGCCACCCCCTTGAACCTTCCCAGAATCAGCCTCTCCATCAGATGACTCTCCATCCTCTTTAAAAATCTCCAAAGATGGAGGAAGCCTGTTCCACTGAGGAACCGCTCTAACTGTCAGGAACGTCTTCCGGATGTTTAGACGGAATTTCTTTTCACCCAAGCTTCTGCACCCATTCCTCACATTCACTGTTCTAGGAAGGCCTGCTTGGTTGACTTAACATTCAGTGCTGGTTGAGTGTTGACCAGGCCTCCCACTGGGTTGGCGGGGAGGGGGGGGGTTCTTTCCTGTGCCCCAGTTGGAAATTGGGCATTTCACAGGCATCTGTGCAAAGTTAAAATTGCGATCTTTACGCGTGGTTAAAAAAAATAAATGGTTCATTTATGTTTTAATCCCGTGCGAGCTTTGCAAGGCAGCTAAAAGACGTTTTAAACAAACAAAATATCTAAATTGAAATGAAAGTCCAGCTCCCAGAAACATCTTCTCTTCTTTCTCCCGCAGCTGACTTCGGCGTAGCGGCCAAAATAACAGCTACCATCGCAAAGAGGAAATCGTTCATTGGCACGCCTTACTGGTAATAAATTCCTTGGGATTATTTGAGCATGAGGCTGGGAGGCTGAGCCAGGGTCTTCCATGCTGGGCTGGAAAGTTTCCGAAATAGAAACTCGGGAAGGGATGTAAAGAGCCAAGAGAAAGGATGTAGCCTCCGCTGGAATGCTGGGTGCAGGTTTGGTCATCGTCCCTCCAAAAGGATATCACCGAGCTGGAAAAGATACACAGAAGAGCAACCAAGATGGTTAGAGGGTTGGAGCACCTTCCCCATAAGGAAAGGCTGCAGGGTCTGGGGCTGAGGGAGGACGTGATATAAAGGTTTATAAAAACAAGCATAGAGTGCAGAGAGATGACAGGGAGAAATTGTTCTCCCTCTCCCAAAATATTCCAGCTCGAGGACATCCTAGGAAGCTGATGAGCTGCAGGTTCAGGAAACAAGAAGAGATGAAAATGTGGAATTTGCTTCCAGAGAATGTAGTGATGGCCACAGGCATAGATAGCTTTCAGGGGGGATTAGATGGATTTGAGGAGAAAAGGTCTCAGTGGCTTCTAGCCATGGTAATTAAAGGGGAATCCCAGTGTGAGGTGGCACCACAGGGGAAGGCCTCGGCCTCTCTGCCCCGTAGTTGGCCCTCCAGAGGAACTGGCTGGCCCCTGTGTGAGACAGGAGGCTGGACTGGAGGGACCCCTGGTCTGACCCAGCAGGGCTCTCCTGATGTCCTTAGGAAGGCCTCGGCGTCTCTGCCCTGTTGCTGGCCCTCCAGAGGAACTGGCTGGCCCCTGTGTGAGACAGGAGCCTGGACTGGAGGGACCCCTGGTCTGACCCAGCAGGGCTCTCCTGATGTCCTTAGGAAGGCCTCGGCCTCTCTGCCCTGTTGCTGGCCCTCCAGAGGAAATGGCTGGCCCCTGTGTGAGAGAGGAGGCTGGAGTGGATGGACCCCTGGTCTGACCCAGCAGGGCTCTCCTGATGTCCTTAGGAAGGCCTCAGCCTCTCTGCCCTGTTGCTGGCCCTCCAGAGGAACTGGCTGGCCCCTGAGTGAGACAGGAGGCTGGACTGGATGGACCCCTGGTCTGACCCAGCAGGTCTCTCCTGATGTCCTTAGGAAGGCCTCTGCCTCTCTGCCCTGTTGCTGGCCCTCCAGAGGAACTGGCTGGCCCCTGTGTGAGAAGGGAGGCTGGACTGGATGGACCCCTGGTCTGACCCAGCAGGGCTCTTCTGTTTGTCTTGGGAAGGCCTTGGTCAGTTCTTGGGCCCTCAGGGGAACTGGTTGTCCACTGTGTAAGACAGGCTCATGGCTCTGGAGCCTGTCTTGTCTGAGCAGTTGGACTTCCCACTCGGGGTCAGCTCTTCAGTTGTGGTCAAAGCCCTCCACTAAATTTACCTCCTGATTCACGTTGGCCTGATAACTTGATTCTGAAAATACAACAGTATTTACACATGTAATTTGCTCAAGTGAACAGAGCAGTGGAAAGAAACTCAACTGTCAAGTCTTTCCTCAAGGGGGTTATTCTGCAAACTGGGTTTTTCATCTATATTCAGGCAACCAGAGAATCTGTGATTACTCACATTCCTGGGGGAAAACCAGCAGCAAGTCAGTCAATATACCATTCGTTTGTTCCAGGTGGTGCTTCATGGTATCTACCGAGATAAATACACCCTCCTCAGGAGCTTGATAGACCACCAGCAGGGGATAAACAGGCAGGGTCCTTTTCTAGCAGTGTAGATTTAATTTATTTACAACATTTCTGTTCTACCTTTTCTGGCTTTTCAAGGGCTACCAGGATGACTAACAATTTAAAACATACGTGGTAAAAAAAATCACCTTTCAAAATCATTAAAATCGCCAACAGATGTCACTAACACAATTTAAAAAACCGGGATGAAATGCCTACAAAGCATAAAATCAGCAACTAAAACATTGGGTAGGAAGGAGGAATTATTAAGGGAATGCCAAACGAGGCAAAAAAGTCTTCAGCCACTGGTGGAAGACTGTGAGAGTCCAGTCAATTACTCCCAACAAGCAGACTCAGTTGAAGAAGATCTCTTTATTGATGGTGAACAAAACAAGCATCTCTGAATCCTTGCTAAGACTAACACTCCTAAGGTCAGTTGCCCTTTATCAATCCCCACTCCCCCCAAAGTGTCTGTATCGGCGCAAAACAATCCAGATGCCACACCTCCAAGGTTGAGCCTAAAAGCTAAAGTGAGATGCTGCTGGTGCCTTCAGCTCCAAGGTCGGCTCCCAAAACATCCAGCAGATTTACAGCCTTGAACTGAGCCCAGAAACAAATTTGGAGGCAGTGTAGATGGGACAAGACCAGAGCGACATGGTCTCTGCAACCCAGTCCAGTCCACACAAATTGGATCACAAATACAATGTGCCAGGTTTAGTTTCCAGATGCCACACCAGTTTGGTGTAGTGGTTAGGAGTACGGAGTTCTAATCTGGCATGCTAAGTTCGATTCTGCACTCCTCCATATGCAGCCAGCTTGGGCTCACCACAGCACTGAGAAAACTGTACTGACTGAGCAGGAAAATCAGGGCTCTCTCAGCCTCACCCACCCCACAGGGTGTCTGTTGTAGGGAGGGGAAAGGGAAGGCGACTTTGAGCCTCCTTCGGGTAGGGAAAATGGCATCTAAGAACCAACTCTTCTTCTTCATGGGCACTGGGGAAATACTGTCAGGTGTGTGTGTGTGGGGGGGAAGCAGAAGGTGCTGGCCAGGGGTACCATCTGATGACCACCTTTTCTTCCTTTCAGGATGGCTCCAGAAGTGGCCGCAGTAGAGAAAAACGGCGGCTACAACCAGCTCTGCGACATCTGGGCCGTGGGCATAACGGCCATCGAACTGGCGGAGCTGCAGCCCCCCATGTTCGACCTTCACCCCATGAGGTCTGTGGGCAGAGGGGCTCTCCTCCCCCTTCATTTCGGGCAGCAGAATCGACAACTCTGGGATTATGGGGAAGCCACCCTCTGCCTTGTATAAACGTTTGGGTTGTTTCTTTCTGTTTCAGGGCCCTCTTTCTCATGTCCAAAAGCAACTTTCAACCACCAAAGCTAAAGGAGAAAACAAAATGGTATGTCTGGAGATTTTGTTCTTGTTTTGCTCATAGCAGATTCTACACTGGAGAATCGGGTTTGATTCCCCGCTTCTCCTCTCCATGCAGCCAGCTGGGTGACCTTGGGCCAGTCCTAGTTCTCTTAGAGCTGTTCTCGCCGTGCAGTTCTCTTAGAGCTCTCTCAGCCCCATCTACCTCACAGAGCATCTGTTGTTGGGAGAGGAAGGGAGAGGTGCTTGTAAGCTACTTTGGGACTCCTTCGGGTAGTGAAATGCAGGATATATTAAAAAAACAGCTCTTCTCTTCAGCTCTTGTTTCCATATGTTGCCTCTGAGTTAAAATTAAAATCCTGTGGGTGTTTTTAACCCTTCTTATACACAAAATATACTGGCATGAAAATGTGTATAAGTAAACGACATGAACTTCAGCGAGAGCCAGTTTGGTGCAGTGGTTAGGAGTGCAGACTTCTAATCTGGCATGCCGGGTTTGATTCTGCGCTCCCCCACATGCAACCAGCTGGATGACCTTGGGCTCACCATGGCACTGATAAAACTGTTCTGACAGAGCATTGATATCAGGGCTCTCTCAGCCTCACCCACCCCACAGGGCGTCTGTTGTGGGGAGAGGAAAGGGAAGGCGACTGTAAGCCGCTTTGAGCCTCCTTCGGGTAGGGAAAAGCGGCATATAAGAACCAACTCTTCTTCTTCTTCAGTAATCTCAGGGCTCTCTCAGCCTCACCCACCTCACAGGGTATCTGTTGTGGGGAGAGGAAAGGGTAGGCAACTGTAAGCCGCTTTGAGACTCATTCGGGTAGGGAAAAGCGGCATATAAGAACAAACTCTTCTTCTTCTTCTCCAGTAATCTCAGGGCTCTCTCAGCCTCACCCACCTCACAGGGTGTCTTCTGTGGGGAGAGGAAAGGGAAGGTGATTATAAGCCACTTTGAGACTCCTTCGGGTAGGGAAAAGCGGCATATAAGAACCAACTCTTCTTCTTCTTCTTCAGTAATCTCAGGGCTCTCTCAGCCTCACCCACCTCACAGGGTGTCTGTTGTGGGGAGAGGAAAGGGAAGGCAACTGTAAGCCGCTTTGAGCCTCCTTCGGGTAGGGAAAAGCGGCATATAAGAACCAACTCTTTTGCTTCTTCTTCTTCTTCTTCAATTTGTACTCTAATCCTGTACTCTTCAGAATTTCCTTCTTCAGATTTCCCTCTGGCTTAGAGGCAATCCAGTACATAACGATTGGCTGCCAAAACTTAATAAAATCTTTCCCCGTGTTTCTTTTCCTCCTCCCGCTTAATTACTGTTCTTGTTCATCAGCAAAATCAATCAGATACTTTCTCACTTTTGGTTTCAACCATCTAGGAATCAGCCTGAAAGGTCCTATTTAGAATCATGTGGTGGTTTCTCTCTTAAAAACGTCCTACCAGCATATTTTTGCTACCACATGTGATGGCCCTATTTTTAAAAAGCCTTGCTTACATTTATATGTCCAGTATTCTTTGATGCTTTTTTCCTATTTTGGCATTGCCATCTGGTGTGAAAAACCACCTGTCCATTATTTTTCAGTATATTTAAAGAGTGTTATTACCGTCTTCATGCAGGGCAAGCTGTCCTTGTTTGGTCATATTAATCAGTAAAATCTTTTCCCCACCCTACAAATGAATGGTTTCTCGCCTGCTCATGATAATAATCCGTAGATGGTGGAAAGTAATTGAAGTCACTTTTCTGGTTCATTAACAATAATCTCAAAGCCTTTCAAGGCGTGGTAAATATCCATTTGCAACTGCCTGGCATTTTGCTAACTCGTTTTATGATTTGCATCCAAGCGGACAGCTGTTTTCTGAATATCATGTTTCCTTCTTTCTTTCTTTTTTTGGTCTTCAAGTCACAGCTGACTTGTGGCCACCCCACAGGGCAGGGGTGGCCAATCTGTAGTTCTCCAGAGGTACATGGACTACAGTTACCATGAGCCCCTGCCATGCCTTCTCCGACACGGACCTTCCCATTCCTTCTGGTCATCTTTCGAGTACTTGGGTCAAGCAGGGCACCTGGAAAGACATCCTCCTTCTGTGGTGATTTAGTGCATGGTCCGTGAAGTGCCCGGCTAACCAAACTGGCGTCCGGCTGAGAATGACACAGCCTTGTCTTCCATGCCCCTTTGCTAGATTCAGGTGGGAAACCCCAGAAATATTCTTCAGGCTTTGAGAAACCCCTGAAGTGATGGGATCGTGCAAAATACAGTTGGGAAGCATAGTTATGAATATGCCCCCCCCCCAGGGACCCTCCCCTTCCCACCCCCTCCAGGCCCGCCATTGGCCATTTTGGGAGGGGGGGCCAGGTTGACATGATCATATATGGTCATATCACCTGATAAATGTTCAACAAATTTAAAATAGATATTAAAAATTAATTAACTCCCCCTCCCCATTCAGGAAACCCTTCCAGGGCTGTCAAGAACAACCCCAGGTTTTCATAAAACCCTGGTTGAAAATTCCGTCTTGAACGAATTTGCATTTTACACTTTTTTTTCCTACTCCCTATAGTAAAATGTTAAAAAATCTTAATCCAAACTTGGTTCCTTTGCACACTCGTCCCTGGACAGCCTTGCTTGGCTTGCCCCCCGCCATTTGAGGCTGCATGGGGTGACCTGATGAATGACTTTCCTCATCACGGCATCCAAATTTGGGAACCCCCTCCCCGAGAGAGATGGGTCCAGCTGCCTGCATCGCAAAGACTTTGTTGTTCGTTTGTTTCGTTTGGCACCCTCCAGGAACAGTCGCTGGCCTTCCTGCCCGCTTCAGGTGTGGCTTGTCGAGGGGTTTTTATAGAATTGCAGGATCATTTTAAGTGTCGGTTTCCAGTCCTTTTAACGCTCTTCTCCAGGCTGCCTGGGGACCCCTGACTGGGTAGAGCAGCAGCATCCACACAGTTTAGAATCACAGAATCATAGCGTTGGAAGGGGCCACACAGGCCGTCCAACCCCCTGCTCAACGCAGGATCAGCCCAAAACATCCTAAAGTTTAAATGAAAAATAAATAATAATAACACCCAAGTCCCTCTATTTGCCTGGCGCTTGTGTCCACAGATCGAGAGTGTGTCTGGATGCTACGTTCCTAATCCCAAAAGGAACAAACTCAGGGCTTGAAGTTTCCAGGGCTTCCTTTTCCACCACGGTGCCTGCACAGCTCTGTTTTCTTTTCTCATAAATTCTTTTCCGATGGTATCACCGGGCCTAAGTAGACGGATTTATTACCCGACGGTGGGAATCTGTCCTCCTGTGAACCCGCTCTGTCCTTGTCTTTTCTTTAATTGCCTCTCCTAACCCGTCAGCATGTCAGACTGGATGCCCCTTCTCTGGTGATTTGTGGCATCCCTCCCCCACCCCCCTTCCAGCTCTCCTTTCGTCCTTCCTCACTTGAGAAGCGCTGATGAAGCCCGGATGCATCTGGTAGGAATTTTGCCCCAGTGCTGTGTGCTAAATAGAATCATAGAATCAGAATCATCATAGAATAATAAAGTTGGAAGGGGCCTCCTGGGTCATCTAGTCCAACCCCCTGCACTATGCAGGACACTCCCAACCCTCTCGCTCACCCACTGTCACCTGCCACCCCCTTGAACCTTCACAGAATCGGCCTCTCCGTCAGATGGCTCTGCTTAAAAATCTCCCAAGATGGAGAACCCACCACCTCCCGAGGAAGCCTGTTCCACTGAGAAACTGCTCTAACTGTCAGGAACGTCTTCCAGAGGTTTAGATGAAATTTCTTTTGAATTAATTTCATCCCATTCGTTCTGGTCTTTCCCTCCGGGGCAAGAGAGAACAACTCTGCTCCATCCTCTACATGGCAGCCTTTTAAATACTTGAAGGTGGTTATCAGATCCCCTCTCAGTCGCCTCCTCTCCAGGCTAAACAGACCAAGCTCCCCCAACCTTTCCTCCTATGTTTTGTTTCCCAAAGGTTCAAGGTTAAAGGTTCAAGGGGGTGGCAGGTGACAGTGGGTGAGCGAGAGGGTTGTGAGTGTCCTGCATTGTGCAAGGGGTTGGACTAGATGACCCAGGAGGTCCCTTCCAACTCTGTGATTCTGTGAAAGAAGGATCAGGCTGCAAGTGACGTGAAAGAATTGAGAATTGAGAATGCTGCTGCCAGTCTGAGTAGACGGGGCTTTGACGGACCCAGGGACTGATTGAGCATAAGGTGGCTTCATGCACAAAGAAGTTGAGAAACTGAGTAGCAGAGAATGCAGACGTGAAGAAAATGAGGCCATGGATTGCCAAGAAGATATCTATGGAAAAGGCAGGTTGGAGAGGCAGGATGGCCTCTTCCAACTCTATGATTCTATAAGTCTCTGTCCTCCATTGCAATTTCCGGCATGCTCCACTCTCTGCCTCTGCTTAACTGGGGTCTAAGAGGCAGTCGAACCGAGAATTCCCCGCTGCTCCCGAAGCCACGCAGGTACGCGGTTTTAAAACACAGAGCTGGTGACGTCTGACCATAAAGCGAAGAGGTTTTCAGCCGGAGAATTCTCAGACCCTCTCAGGCGAGAAGCAAAACACTGACCGCACTGCAAAAAACAATGTGAGCCGAATAAAGCAAGTGCAGAAGAGACGATACCCAGAAGGCAGAGGGACATGGGAAGAAGGGGTGGAGAGGGGACAGGAGGGCTCTCTTTGAGTCTTTGGAAGGCTGTCCCTTAGAGCAAGGGTAGTCAACCTGTGGTCCTCCAGATGTCCATGGACTACAATCCCCATGAGCCCCTGCCAGCAAACGCTGGCAGGGGCTCATGGGAATTGTAGTCCATGGACATCTGGAGGACCACAGGTTGACTACCCCTGCCTTAGAGGAGGGCTGGGTGTTGTTCCTGTGGGCAGCAGAGGAGAGGACATGCAGTGAGGGCGTTAAATTACTGGCGGAAAGGTACCAGCTGGATGTGAGGGGGAAAGTCTTTACAGTCAGAGTAGTTCTGCCGTGGAACTGCCCGCTCCCCCTCGCTGGCCGTCCTCAAGCAGAGGCTGGACAAACGCTTCTCAGGTGTACTCTGAGTCTAGGCCAGGGATTCCCAGCCAGGTTCTAGAGAACTTTGGGGTTACGTGAGAGGACCCCAGGGGTTCCGCGGCCTTTCCCAAAAGTTCAAATGACGGCTGACATCACTGGAGCCTCCTTCCCCTGTTGCTCTATGGTCCTAGACTCCCTCTCCACAAGGGGAACGGGAAATGATCGCATGATCGATCAGCTGGCTCCCACATCTGTCTTTGCTCATTTGAAGAAGAAGAGTTGGTTCTTATATGCCGCTTTTCTCTACCCAAAGGAGGCTCAAAGTGGCTTAGAGTCGCCTTCCCTTTCCTCTCCCCACAACAGACACCCTGTGGGGTGGGTGAGGCTGAGAGAGTGCTGAGATTACTGAAGAAGAAGAAGAAGAAGAGTTGGTTCTTATATGCCGCTTTTTTCTACCCGAAGGAGGCTCAAAGCGGCTTAGAGTCGCCTTCCCTTTCCTCTCCCCACAACAGACACCCTGTGAGGTGGGTGAGGCTGAGAGAGCCCTGATATCACTGCCCGGTCAGGACAGTTTTATCAGTGCCATGGCGAGCCCAAGGTCACCCAGCTGGTTGCATGTGGGGGAGTGCAGAATCGAACCTGGCATGCCAGATTAGAAGTCCGCACTCCTAAAGGAGCCTGTCACCACTTTTGGGTTTACTTGAAGCCTGCAAAATGTGGCGGGGGCGGGAGGGGCTCTGCGGTCCAAAGGTTGGAAAAAGCTAGTCTAGGCTGATCCTGCACTGAGCAGGGGGTTGGGCTCAATGGCCAGAAGGGCCCTGCGGGTGATCCAGTGATTCTAAGAAGCTGAAACTCAAAAGGGCTTCCCCTTGGAGGTTACCAGGTTCTGCATTTTCTTATTTCTCCAAATGTGAGCAGCAGAATTTCCCTGCGGGTTGCTCCTCGTTGTGTCTGTTCTCTCTCTTTCTCTTTCTCTCTCTCTCGTTCTTTCCAAAAGGCTGCCCTGTAGGATTTTGGTCTTGGGCTTCGCCACATTTTCCAGTGTCCAAAGCATTGAAACCACATTCTTTTCCTTACAGATGGTTTTGCCGTTTGCATAATCGTTGCACAGAGCATTTTCCCTCCCTCTTATTTTTTTGGGAAAAAAGAAGCGAATTTATGAGAAAAGTGAACCAATTTTTTTTTAATGTTCTCCGAAAATACTATGTAGGGCCAAGGAATGGGAGAAGGGAGGGCTGTAGTTCAGCAGCAGCGTCCGCCATGGTTTGTGTACAAAAAAAAATAGACTCAATTCCTGGCCTCTCCAGTTAAGAAATGTTAGGGTAGTGGACAGAGAGGGATCGGAAACCTTCTGAGAGCCAGCTTAGAGCAATGGGTAAGAAGGGAGGCCTGTAATCTGGAGAGCCAGGTTTGATTCCCTGCTTCTTCCCATGCAGCCACCAGAGTGATCTTGGGCTAGCGATAGTCCTGTTAGAACTGTTATCACAGAGCAGTTCTGTCAGGGCTCTCTGTTGTGGGGAGAGGAAGGGAAGGCGATTGTAAGCTGCTTTGAGACTCCTTCAGGTAGTGAAAAAAACCAACTCTTCTACTTGTGGATTAGCATCAAGTTAAACAGTACCCCTGGCTTAAGGGTAAAGAGAAAGTGCTCAAAAACTGAGCTAAGCAAGCAGGGGCTGTTGATAGGCATCATCCAGGAATCTATCTAATCCCCTGTTAAAGCAGTTTATTCCTGTGGCCGTCATTATGTTCTTTGGCAGTGAATCCCACACTGTAGTAGGTAGGACTACCCGCATAATTAGTCTGGTTAAATTTCAAAACATTGAACACACTATGTCGTAGTTATCAACTGTGGACATAAATGTTTTCATACGACGCACTTCAAGCGAATCTTGTCTTTAAAAGCTTCTCACATTCCAAAAGAAGAAGTTTTTCTGGCCCTGAGAAGTTTGCCTGGCCTCGACCAGGGCCAGGGCCTTTTTGGTCCTGGACCCAACCTGGCGGAATGAGCTCCCGGAAGAGCTGAGAGCCCTGCGGGAGTTTCTGGCATTCCACAGGGCCTGCCAGACAGAGCTCTTCCGCCAGATCTGTGGTTGAGGCTGGGATTTGGAAGATCAGACGGGCTCCACAGAACAGATCTCCACCAGGCTGACCATCGCCGCTGGTGGGGTGCCGATACTCGGAAACCTACACCTGGAGGCAGCCTTAATTTCTAATGGGGTTTTATATTGTAGGCTTAAATGTGGGGGGTTTATCTTGTAACCCACCAGGAAATGGCTTGCTGGGAGCAGCAGGAAATAAATCAAATAAATAAATCAAAATCCAAAATTTCCTCATTTCCCCGCAGAAAAGCGAAAAAGACTTTCTTCTGCTATACATTTCGAAGGAGGAAACCCCATCTTACAAAGGATTTCGTGCATTTCCAAAGAGAAAATATTTCCTCGTTTTCAGCAGTTCCCTCCAATCTCCTAATTTTCCTGTCAAAAAATCTGAAAACACACAGGGTGAAAATCCCCTCTCCCAAATTTTTGTGTCCCTGCCAAACTGGACCGCCAGACTGGGTAGTGATGAGAAGTGCTGCCCGGTCACAGGGGACCCCTGGGGACCTCGCGGGTTTTCAAGGGGAGAGACGTTCAGAGGTGATTGCCTGCCTCTTCATAGCCTTCCTTGGTGGTCTCCCACCCAAGGACTAACCAGGGCTGACCCTGGATTAGCTTCCAGGAGGTAATGAGACTGAGTTAGCCTTGGCCATCCAAATCACGGCCCTCTAAGGCAGGGGTAGTCAACCTGTGGTGCTCCAGATGTCCATGGACTACAATTCCCATGAGCCCCTGCCAGCATTCGCTGGCAGGGGCTCATGGGAATTGTAGTCCATGGACATCTGGAGGACCACTGTTTGACTACCCCTGCTCTAAGCTTAATAATGATAATTTTCAGCAACCATGCTTTCACACTTTGTGTTTCAAAGATGAAGAAAGGTCGGTTTTTATCCCCTGCTTTTCACTACCTGGAATCTTAAAGTGGTTTACAATCTCCGTCCCTTCCTCTCCTCACAACAGACCCCCTGGGATAAAGATGGGGCTGAGAGAGCTCTAATAGAACTGTGAGAGCAGGACTGTGACCATCCCAATGTCACCCAGATGGTTGCAGGTGAAGGAGCGGGGAATCAAACCCGGCTCTCCAGATTAGAGGCTGCTGCTCTTAACCACTATACAAAACTGATTTTCTGACTGGCTGTTGATGTTGGGAAGATTTGTAATTGATACTTTAGATATTGTTTAATGCTTTTGATAGTAATTTACTGTTTTACCAGTTTTTAGGTATATTAACATTATTGGTTAGTCATGTAAATGTGTGATTTTTTGTGCTGTTTTGTAGGTTTAGTTATAAATAAATAATAAATAAAGCAAGCAAGCTGTGTGCAGTCCCACTAAATGAGATTACAACTGCATTTTTCCTTTTCTTCAAAGGTCATCAACATTCCATAATTTTGTCAAAGTAGCACTTACAAAAAATCCAAAGAAGAGGCCAACAGCAGAACGACTCCTGACTGTAAGTGGTTTGTGGATTTTTTTTTTGGGGGGGGGGGGGGGGTCTTTAGAAAGTTAAAATTGCAATCTCTTTGCGACTGATGGCGTAAATATTCAAAATTTTTCATGCTACAAGAGGCACCAATTAAAGCATAATGAATGTTGAAGACTTTCAGGAAATAGCCTTATGCTAAGAATGGCCAAATCTGGATGGATGGGCCTCTGATTTGGATTCATGGGAAGTTAATGGCAAGTTAACCAAATTCTGGTGCAGAAATTAACAGAAGTAAAGATTAACAGAAGTAAAGTGTTCAAAAGGACATGAGCATCCAACACCCTCCCTCCCGAAAACATACATTCATTCAAAATTCATTTATTCCCCACCCAAAAAAAGTAGAAAGTCTTTCTTTCTTTCTTTCTTTCTTTCTTTCTTTCTTTCTTTCTTTCTTTCTTTCTTTCTTTCTTTCTTTCTTTCTTTCTTTCTTTCTTTCTTTCTTTCTTTCTTTCTTTCTTTCTTTCTTTCTTTCTTTCTGCCTGCCTGCCTGCCTGCCTGCCTGCCTGCATGCATGCATGCATGCATGTATATGTCTGTATGTCTTTCTGTCTTTCTGTCTTTCTGTTTTTGTCTTTTTGTCTTTGTCTTTCTTTCTTTCTCTCTCTCACTCATTCATTCATTCATTCATTCATTCATTCATTCATTCATTCGTTGGGCATAAATGGCATGTAGGAGGTCTCAGGTTCAATCCCCAGCCAGTCTGAGCAGGCCAGCCTCACTCGACCTTTTTACTGTTGAGAAACCCCTGAAACATTCTTCAGGCTTTGAGAAACCCCAGGAGTGGCGTGATCACCCAGAATATGGGTGGGAAGCACAGCTGGGTACAGGCTGAAGCCACTCTTGGTGCAAACGTGGCTTCTCAGACACTCAGACCACCGTTGTCTGGAAGAGCAGCTAATTCTTATGCAATGAAACAAATCCGTCTCTCTCAGTTCCTCCTTCCAAGAGCTGCCTGAGGCCTAACCTGGTTCTCTCCTCTGTGATCTTCTCAGCACAGTTTTGTGGGGCTGCCTGGGCTGACTCGGACGCTGGCCACCGAACTGTTGGACAAGGTGAACAACCCCGACAACCACCCCCACTATAGCGAGCCGGACGATGATGACTTTGAGGTGAGCTCTTCTTCCGGCCCCTTCCCTGGCCTGCGGCAGAACCAAAGCCTTATGGCCTAGCCTAGAATGACGTGACGTCACTTCTGGGCTTTCCCTGGAAGAGAAATCAGGGTGTGCATGGCACCAGTTTGAAAAATCCATTCATCCTCTGCTCCTTGGGGCCGTGGCAGGCAGTAAGGGTTGCCAGGGGACGGTAGCATAGCAGAAGGCCGGGCAATCCTCAGGAAAGGACTGGAGAGGAAAGGAATAAATGTGCTTTCTCCCCCAGCAACCCTTTCCTAGAGATAATTTTTAAAACACACACAACAGTGGGAGAGCTCCTGGAGTTCTAGCCCTGCTGGTGGACCTCTTGATGGCCCCCAGGTTTGGCCACGGTGTGACGCAGAGGGTTTAAATGGATGGCCCATTGGCCTGATCCAACTTCTCTTATTGTTTTATGTCTGGGGCAGTGGTCCTCTGTCTTCTTGGTGCCGTGTGGGGCAAGAGTGGGAGACTTCTGGAAATCCGACCCAACTGGTGGACCTCCTGTTGACATCCGAGTTTGCCTACCATGTGACGCAGAGTGTTGGACTGGGTGGGCCTGATCCAAGATGGCTTCTCTTATGTCTGGGGCAGTGATGCTGTCACTTCTTAGTCCTTGGAGGGCCACTGAGGGAGGACTTCTGGAGTTCTGGCCCAGCTGGTGGACCTCCTGTTGGCCCCTGAACGACACAGAGTGTTGGACTGGATGAGCCACTGGCCTGGTCCAACATGGCTTCTCTTAGGTTCTTATGGGGGGATAGGATCAACATATGGAGCAGATTCCCTCAGTGGCTATTAGCCACAAGGGATCGAGGGAACACTGTCTTGTTGGTGTTTGGGAGTCAGCAGTGGGAGAGCTGCTGGAGTTCTGGCCTTGCTGGTGGACCTCCTCATGACACCTGGGTTTACTCACCGTGTGACACAGAGTGTCGGGTTGGGTGGGCCACTGGCCTGATCCAACATGGCTTCTCTTGTGTTCGTAAGATCCCAATTGCAAATCTTGCCTATCTTAAACAATTTGGGCCTTAATATTCAGAAACGTAAATGCTGAAATTAGGTGTCTATCTCAGTTTTAAGGCCTTTGTTTTGGGCCTCAGATTTGTGTCTTTCCTGTGTGTGTTTGTGTGTTTGTGTTTGTTTAACCTACTGCTATTGAGAAACCGTCTTGCGGTGGGATGCAACATGAAAACATAAACCCCCTCCTAAAGCGTGCTTCTCTTGCATGCATGAGGCTTCCTGACCTCTGACCTGTCCCTTTCTGGCCCCGACAGCCTCACCCGGTGATTCGGCCGACCATCCGCTCTACCAACCGGAACATCCGAGCTGAGAGGACGGCCTCAGAAATAAACTGTGAGTTTTAAAGGCGCATTCACCTGGCGACATAGCAAGGACAGTTCCGTCTCCTTCTCGGAAAGGTTGAGCAGAAGGTGCTCGATTTGCTCCAGGACCCGCGAGGACCCTTCCAGAATCCTTGCACAAGCCGTGCCCCTCCATATGTGCTGGAGTTGAGCATCTCCTCAGCCGTCCAGAAGGGTTTTTTTTTAAAGGTAAAGGTATCCCCTCTGCAAGCACCGGGTCATGTCTGACCCTTGGGGTGACGCCCTCCAGCGTTTTCATGGCAGACTCAATACGGGGTGGTTTGCCAGTGCCTTCCCCAGTCATTACCGTTTACCCCCCAGCAAGCAAGCTGGGTACTCATTTTACCGACCTCGGAAGGATGGAAGGCTGAGTCCACCTT
Organism: Paroedura picta; assembly: GCF_049243985.1. Lineage (NCBI taxonomy): Eukaryota > Metazoa > Chordata > Lepidosauria > Squamata > Gekkonidae > Paroedura > Paroedura picta. The sequence goes on along the minus strand of NC_135370.1, from coordinate 183,114,688 downwards.
GAGCCAGCTACTGGGATCGAACTCCCAGCCTCATGGGCAGAGCTTCAGACTGCATGTCTGCTGCCTTACCACTCTGTGCCACAAGAGGCTCTAGGGGTTTTTTTAACGGGGTTTTATTGTTGTGGGGTTTTATCCCATAACCCACCAAGAGCCAGCATACCGAGAGTGGCGGGTAATAAATGTAATAAATAAATAAGGATTCTGATCTCCTCCCAAGGGCTTATTCCACCAAGTAGGTAGTTTCCCTTTAATAGGTTCTGGCTCCTGATTAATTTATCGAAACTAGGCAGTTTTTAAAGGATTGCAGTGGGTTTTACAATGGTGGCCGCCACAGAATGGACCCGTGGCCGCCATCCTGTTTTGTTAGGCCCTCAGACTACAGCAACGAGAACGGTGGCTTTCATCCAGTTTCCAAGATGCTCCGTTCCATTTCTGAAAACAAAGCCGTAGCTCTGCTGAATGCAGCCAGATTCGAAGCCAACGGCACCTTAGAGCAGGGGTAGTCAAACTGCGGCCCTCCAGATGTCCATGGACTACAATTCCCAGGAGCCCCCTGCCAGCATTCACTGGCGAATGCTGGCAAGGGCTCCTGGGAATTGTAGTCCATGGACATCTGGAGGGCCGCAGTTTGACTCCCCCTGCCTTAGAGACCAACAAGATTTGGTCTCAAAGTGTCAAAGATTTCGAGAGTCAAAGCTGCTTTCGTCAGACTCTCCAAAGCTGGTTGCTCCAAAATCACTTTAGCCGACAAGAAGCAAAACAGAACCGTTCATTACCAGATGCTCATCTTTTCTAATGGGGATGAGCCCCGCAAATGTATTATTGGGGGGAGGGGCCATGAAGGTCCCAGGTTCAGTCCCCGGCATCTCCAGTTAAAGAGGACCAGGCTGAGGTGATGGGAAAGACCTCAGCCTGGGACCCTGGAGAGCCATGGAAGGAGACTGTGGGTCAGTGGCAGAGTATCTGCTTGGCATGGAGAAGGACCCAGGCTCAGTCTCTGGCATCTCCTGTTAAAAGGACCAGGCAGGAGGGGATGGTCTCAGCTTTGCCTGAAATCCTGGAGAGCCATGGAGAGAGGCTGTAGCTCAGTGGCAGAGCCTCTGCTTGTCATGCAGAAGGTCCCCGGTTCAATCCCAGGCAGCATCTCCAGTTAAAAGGACCAGGCAGGAGGGGATGGGAAAGCCTGAGACCCTGGGGAGCTGCTGCCAGCCTGAGTAGACAATACTGGCCTTGATGAACCAATGGTCTGATTCAGCAAAAGGCAGCCTCATGTGTCTTCATGAGGCAAGGAGACTTTTCTGAAGAGCAGATCCCTTCACCAATGGACAGCAGACCAAGGGCCTCATTTCAGGAAGGTGTGAAAGCAAGCCAATACTCTACCAGGGTTATGAGTGTCCTGCATGTTGCAGGGGGTTGGACTAGATGGCCCAGGAGGTCTGCTTCAACTCTATGAGTCTATGTACCTGATTCACACAGAGCTCTTAGAAGGTCCTTCTGTACTGCTTGTTGTTCATACCGTCAGTGCTTGGTGCTGGGAAGGGGGGGAAGATCTCTGCCAGATTTAATTACAGATTGGACTTGCCTGTTTTGCAGTTGACAAGCTTCAGTTCGAACCACCCCTGAGGAAAGAGACGGAAGCGAGGGATGAAATGGTATGGCTAAGAATTTTCTTTTTCCACACCGTTAGAACTGTGGGCTTTGTTTAATTTTAAACAGCAATATATCATGACAGCCTGACCTGCATATCCACCCAGCTCTATTTCCTCATTGACTCCCCCCCCCAGACCGTTCACCAGATGTTTGGAAGCCATAGCTGGGTAGCTTGAGCAGAATCACCTAAACTCAACCCCTCCAAGACGGAGCTGGGAAGGAAGGGGGCAGGCCAGGAAGCATGTTTGCCCAACCTGGCGGGGGTGCAACTTCATACCATGTCCTGTGCCAGGCAGTTGCATTGGTTGCCAGTTGCAGTTAAAGGTCTTGGCTCTTACTTTAAGGCCCTCCACATATCTGAGGGACTGCCTGTTGCCTTATGCCCCCTGCAGAATCTTGTGCTCTGTGGGCACAACTTGTTGGTGGTGCCCGGCCATTGGGAGGTTTGCCTACCCTTGACCAGGGCCAGGGCCTTTTCGGTCTTGGCCCTAGCCTAGTGGAATGAGCTCCCAGAAGAGCTCAGGGCCCTGCAGGAGCTTTCGTAGTTCCATAACGCCTGCAAGACGGAGCTCTTCCACCAGGTCTTTGGTTGAGGCCAGGGCGTGGAAGATCTGAGGTTAAGTTAGACATCTAGTGCATCTGGACGGCACCCCCAGACTCTCCCTGAGGCACCAGGAAAGGGGCGCTAGAAATTAGGGGAGGAGTTCGGGGTCATTTACCTTATCTGTTAGTGTTGGGGGGTTGAAATGGTGTTTAGTTTTTATTTTGATGTGTTGGTTTTACCTCTTATTTATGCAACCCACCGCAAGACAGCTTTGCCGATAGGGGCAGGAAATAAATCCAACAAATAAATCAAATAGCCCCTAAGCAGGGGCCGCCCTGGCAAGTCCTTGGGTGGGAGACCATCGAAGCAGACCCGGGTTGCTGTGCAGAGGCCGGCAAGGGCCAACCATTGGCATTCATCTTTTGCCTCAGCCTGGGTAGCCCGATCTCATCAGGTCCCGGAAGCTAAGCAGGGTCGGCCCTGGTTGGTGCTTGGAGGGGAGACCTCCAGGGAAGTCCAAGAGGCAGACAGTGGCCAACCACCTCTGAACAGCTGTCGCCTTGCGTGGCCATGAGTTGGCTCTGACTTGATGGCAAAAAGCAATAGTTGTAACAAGCGTCACTGTGATAAAAACAGGAGGGGGGGGGTCCCAGGCGTGCTCTCCAGCTGGCCCAACAGTGTTGCTTGCCCCGTGGCTGCGGGAACAGACCTGGCAAGGCCATCTAGAAGCTGACCAGGTCCTCAGCGCAAGCCTGGTTCAGCTCCGGGCAGCAGTTTTGACTGGGCTCCTTCAGAGGCCGTGTCCGCCAGGTCCTTGGGCAGAATAGCACGGCTCACTGGGTCATCCTGTCCTCTGTGAATAGACAGGATTGCCTCCCAGCTGTGGCCTCAGCCCCACCTCTTCCCACAAGCTGGCTCCAGGGCTGGCAGCAGCTCCAATTCCTGCCTCACCTGACATCTCCCCAGACAGCTGCGGAGAGGCACAATGGGAGCAAAGGGGGACCTAGTCAGAAGTTGGCACCCTGCCCTTGTTTGCGAGACCCAAAGCAGAATTTGGATCCAAGACATGCCCCTCTAGAAATTGCTTCACCTCCACTGGGGATTTTCGACAGCAGCAGCATTCACGGCTGTACCCAGTTAGCTGTGCTTTCGGCGGTCATCCTCCCCTTCGGAGAAGGGGCTCATTTGCCGGTTTGTGCCTCCACAGGGCGTAGCTGCCGGCTCACAATTCGCTTCGCACTGGAATCCTTTCGTTGACTCTGGGAGCTGCGCCAAGTAAGTATCGGCCTGCCTGGCCTTGTCAATAAATAAACAAGCAATAAGCAGATTTGGCTGGGAAAGGGAGGTGGGGGAATGAGACACTGGGTTGGATCCAGCACCGCAGATGGAAAAGGCAAGACGGACCGCAACATCTCTCCCTCCTCCTCCTCCCCCCTGCAGTGCAGCCTCCCAAGCCCCCTCTTCAGTAGCCCAGCGTGATCCTTTGATCAGCCACCAGCAATGCTGCAAAACAAAGCACTGGCTGATCTGTCTGCATGCTGCAGCAGGGATGCCACAGCGAAAGGCCCACTTTGGCCCATACAGTCTTTCCCCTGCAGAAGTCCCTCCACTCCTGTCTTGGCCTGTGCCGGTGGCGGGGGGGCGGTTTCAGCCCTAAGCCCACAGTGCTGGAACTGTGACATGTTTAAATGACTTCACCTTGACCATCCGTGTGTCGCTGAATGCCAGCTACGGTCCTCACGCAGCTATCTGTCAGCTAGCCCCCTACGTGGGGTGACCCACCTGGCCTCGACCAGAGCCCCGCCTTTTCCATGGTGTTCTGGCTCTGAGGAGTCGGAGGTCTCCTGGAAACCCAGCCAAGCCAGCGGCTTGGCAGGGCTTCATGATCAGGCATCTCCACTCCCCCGTTTTTCAAAAAAATTACTATTATTCCAATATGAACACGCAGTAAATATACATACATCAGCCTTTCTAACTTTGTAAGTGTTGAGAACCCCCTAAAACATTCCTCAGGCTTCCTGAAAGCCCAGAAGTAGCTAGATGGTGCAGAATATGGTGGGGAAGCAGAGCTGTGGACACGCCCACCTGGAGGCCACTCCCCTTCCCAACCCCTCCAGGCTCATCATTGGCCATTTGGGGAGGGGTGGAAATGGGTTGACATGACGATGTATGATCATATCACGAAACCCTGGTCGAAAAAGCCTGACATATATAAATAGACACACATACCCAGAGAAACAAACTTCTCAGTACATTTCCAAGAAATAGTCTTAAGCAGAGGGGTACATTTATTGCTGTGGGTTCATTTATTGTTGGGAACCACCGTGAGTCCATGCGAAGAGCAGCGGAATACAAACAGATAGATAGATAGATAGATAGATAGACAGACAGACAGACAGACAGACAGACAGACAGACTACTTTGTATCATTTTTTCCATTAAAAAAGGAATAATGTCCAATATTTAGCAAATAAATCAGGTTCCATAGAATTATTTAATTTCTATGCCACTCTCCCAGCAAACTGGCTCAGGGTTGTGTACAGCAGTGGTCCCCAACTACCGGTCCGGGGACAGGTCCCGGTCCGTGGATCAGTCGGTACCGGGCCGCGGCTCCTCCTTGTCCTCTTCCCCAGCTGCTACCTCGGGGGTTGCCCTGCCACTCTGCCGCCAGCTCACCTTTGGTGCTCTCCAGTGGCCGCCATGGCTGGGGCTCCCCCTCGGCGTGGCAATGAGCAGCTGATGCTGGCAGCACCCCCAGTGGGTGGCAGGAAGAGAGGGAAAGCAAGCGGAGCAGGGGCTCAGGCAGTGGCGACGTTCCTCGGCAAAAGACTACCCCCCCCCCGGGCCTCAGTAAAATTGTCAAGTGTTGACGGGTCCCTGGTGATAAAAAGGTTGGGGACCACTGGTGTACAGCATTTAGACATTTGACCAATACCATTCAAACAAATTTCCATGAAAGTTATAAAACAATGATAAAATCAAACATGGGAATAGTCAGTCAGCATGACACATTTTAAAATCCGTCAGCATCAGTATAATTGAACTGCAACGAATCCAGGGTGAGATTGTCATCCGATCACCTGGAGCTAGTCTTCCGTCAGGGGGTGTTTTCAGTAGGGGAGGCCTAGTAGGTGTTTATTAAATCAATCTTAGTAGCCCTTGGACAGAACAAAGAGTCCATTAGCACTTTTAAGACCAACAAAGTTTTACTCAGAATACTAGAATTGAAGCCCGTTGTAGCTGATATAAGAGGCGCTAGAATGCGGGGAGGGTGGAAAATAGCAAAGAGAGAGGGAGGTAGAAAGGAAGAGAGTGATTAAGATAGAGAGATACAAGGAGAGAGAGAAAGAGGATAGGAAAAAAGAAAGAAAGAGGAAAGAAAAGAAAAGAGAGGGAAAAGAGTGTTAGCTAGAAATATAGATGGAAGGGAATAAACTAAGGAAGAGAGAGATAGAAAGACCAGGGAAATATAGAGAGTAGGAGAGCAAGAAGAGAGAATTATAGAGAAAGAGTGAGAATGTGTGAGAGAGAAATTAAGGGAGGGAGAGAAGTAGAGGTAGAGAAGGGGGAAGGGAAGCCACCCCCCTCCCCCCTGCACCTCCCGTTGGCCTGGGAAGCCCAAGGGGGAAGGGAGGCCATCCCTCCCCAGCAGACTCACTGCTAGGCAGGGGTGGCCAAGAGTGCAATGGTAGCGAGTTTGCCAGAGTGCTCCTGGCCGAGGGATGGGGACTGTCCAGACTGCAGGCCAATTAGGAGACTCTGCGCACCTCCTGATTGGCCTAAAGTCCGGACAGTCCGCGCTCATTCTCCACCCACCTACCCCTTACTCTTTTATTTGAACAACAAAGCTGTTAAAGATAAGGTTTCGTGTGCACGCACACACAGTGGTCACCCTTTGCCAGCATGTTCGTTCAGATACTGGTGCAGTGATTCAGATCACTCTGAGAGTTGTTGATTCCGGCAGGCATCTTTTAAGGGGCGGGGGGGAGGGATATTTGCGGTTTGCTGTTTTTGTTTTTCTCTATCACCATATGTTGCCTTGAGCAGCAAGCAAAGACAGCATAGAAATGTTTTAACAAACAAATGTAGGCAGTCCTTGCCTCTTTCATCCCAGGGACAGGCGATGGGTCTTGGGGCCATCCGAGACAGATGCCAGACCAGGAAGCAGAGTTGACTCGGAGCACGGCCCGTCCAGAAGCGATTCTACGCAAGGCCCATTTGGTCTTGGCCTGGGATCTCCATGGCGATTGGTCACTGTGCGTAGGGATGGGGGGAGAGTGTGGACCTTTGTCCCCTGGCCTGTTGGTGCAGCCACGCCAGAGAGTCCAGGTCATGCGTGAAACTGGGCAGCAGCTTCTTCACTGATGCTGTGGCACAGCCAGCTTGGTGCAGTGGTTAGGAGTGCGGACTTCTAATCCGGCGAGCCGGGTTCAATTCTGCACTCCCCCACATGCAGCCAGCTGGGTGACCTTGGGCTCCCCACGGCACTGATAAAGCTGTTCTGACCAAGCAGGGATATCAGGGCTCTCTCAGCCTCACCCACCCCACAGGGTGTCTGTTGTGGGGAGAGGAATGGGAAGGCGACTGTAAGCCGCTTTGAGCCTCCTTCGGGTAGAGAAAAGCGGCATATAAGAACCAAGTCTTCTTCTTCAGTAATCTCAGGGCTCTCTCAGCCTCACCCACCCCACAGGGTGTCTGTTGTGGGGAGAGGAAAGGGAAGGCGACTGGAAGCCCCTTTGAGCCTTCTCTGGGTAGAGAAAAGCGGCATAAAAGATCCACCTCTTCTTCTTCGTCCTCTTCCTTTTCCTTTGCGGAGGAACTTGCATGCAGCTGCATACAGGAATAGCTCCAATCCCTCAGGTCAGCCTGGCAGTGAAGCCTGTACACTGCGGGGGCTGTGTGGAGATTTGGCTCTATGGCCGAAAGTGCTACAAAGGGCCACGAGGCTCCCCTCTGAAAGCCTTCCGGGCTTGGTGATCTCTCCGGTGCCTTTGTGTCGCTTTTCTTTGTCAGCCAGCAGCTCTGCCTTGCCCTTTCCCCTCTTTTATTCCCTGCTGTGCTGAAGCTGTGCCTGCTGGCTCGTTGGCCGTTGTGCTCTGCTGACCTCCCCTGCCTGTGCAGCAGACAGGGCGCATGGGATCACGGACCGAGGTTCGGCCTCTGGCGTAACCTGAGCTTGGTCGGGTATGGGTGGGTCCAGAGGAAGTACGGAGAAGCCAGAGGTCCAGTGGCAACGAATGGGTCACCTGTGCTGACAGCGCAAAACTCGTGACTTGTTTGGGGGACCGTCCCAGGGCAGAGAGAGGGGGAATCCTCTGTTCCCTGGCAGCTCCGATTCTGTTCGGTGGTGTAAACAGGAAATGCTTGGGGTTCAGAGGCCTGGAATTCTGGATAATGTCCTCTCCCTGCCGAAAGAAAGGAGTCGTTTTGGAGCCTTCTCCGATCAAGGGTCCCCTCTATGTGACGGAGCCCCAGAGCTCCTGCCAGGGTTCATCTAGGGCTTCTGTTTTGTGGATGGCAAAGCTGCAGACAAACAAGTCTCTTTCGGGTCTTTGGCTTTCTCTCGTTCGCTCTCTGCCCTTTCTGTGTTAGGAGCTCTCCGGATCTTTTCGGGAGCTGATGTATTTAGTTATTTACTCTGTAACTTGTCTTTCTCACTGGGACTCCTGAGCTGGCCTGGTCTCAGCATTGGGCCTCTTGGCCAGTAACTTCTTCCCCTGCCTCTCCTGAAGTACTAGAACTTGAGGGCATCCAGTGAAGCTGATGAGTATTAGAATGGGGGGAAACATTTCTTTATATGATGAGAGATTAAAGTGTGGAATCCACTGCCAGAAGGTGCAGTGATACCTAGAGGTACAGACAGACTTTAGGTTAGAGATATTTGTGAAGGGGAGCTTTATCAGTGGCTACTGGCCACGGTGTCCAAAAGGAACCTGGCGGTCTGACCCAGCAGGGCTCCAGAGGAACTGGCTGGCCCCTGTGTGAGACAGGAGGCTGGACTGGATGGACCCCTGGTCTGACCCAGCAGGGCTCTCCTGATGTCCTTAGGAAGGCCTCGGCCTCTCTGCCCTGTTGCTGGCCCTGCAGAGGAACTGGCTGGCCCCTGTGTGAGACAGGAGGCTGGACTGGAGGGACCCCTGGTCTGACCCAGCAGGGCTCTCCTGATGTCCTTAGGAAGGCTTCGGCCTCTCTGCCCTGTTGCTGGCCCTGCAGAGGAACTGGCTGGCCCTTGTGTGAGACAGGAGGGTGTACTGGATGGACCCCTGGTCTGACCCAGCAGGGCTCTCCTGATGTCCTTAGGAAGGCCTCGGCCTCTCTGCCCTGTGGCTGGCCCTGCAGAGGAACTGGCTGGCCCCTGTGTGACACAGGAGGCTGGACTGGATGGACCCCTGGTCTGACCCAGCAGGGCTCTCCTGATGCTCTTAGGAAGGCCTCGGCCTCTCTGCCCTGTGGCTGGCCCTCCAGAGGAACTGGCTGGCCCCTGTGTGAGACAGGAGGCTGGACTGGATGGACCCCTGGTCTGACCCAGCAGGGCTCTCCTGATGTCCTTAGGAAGGCCTCGGCCTCTCTGCCCTGTTGCTGGCCCTCCAGAGGAACTGGCTGGCCCCTGTGTGAGACAGGAGGCTGGACTGGAGGGACCCTGGTCTGACCCAGCAGGGCTCTTCTGATGTCCTTAGGAAGGCCTCGGCCTCTCTGCCCTGTTGCTGGCCCTCCAGAGGAACTGGCTGGCCCCTGTGTGAGACAGGAGGCTGGACTGGAGGGACCCCTGGTCTGACCCAGCAGGGCTCTCCTGATGTCCTTAGGAAGGCCTGGGCCTCTCTGCCCTGTTGCTGGCCTTCCAGAGGAACTGGCTGGCCCCTGTGTGAGACAGGAGGCTGGACTGGATGGACCCCTGGTCTGACCCAGCAGGGCTCTCCTGATGTCCTTAGGAAGGCCTCGGCCTCTCTGCCCTGTTGCTGGCCCTCCAGAGGAACTGGCTGCCCCCTGTGTGAGACAGGAGGCTGGACTGGAGGGACCCTGGTCTGACCCAGCAGGGCTCTTCTGATGTCCTTAGGAAGGCCTCGGCCTCTCTGCCCTGTTGCTGGCCCTCCAGAGGAACTGGCTGGCCCCTGTGTGAGACAGGAGGCTGGACTGGAGGGACCCCTGGTCTGACCCAGCAGGGCTCTCCTGATGTCCTTAGGAAGGCCTCGGCCTCTCTGCCCTGTTGCTGGCCCTCCAGAGGAACTGGCTGGCCCCTGTGTGAGACAGGAGGCTGGACTGGAGGGACCCCTGGTCTGACCCAGCAGGGCTCTCCTGATGTCCTTAGGAAGGCCTCGGCCTCTCTGCCCTGTTGCTGGCCCTCCAGAGGAACTGGCTGGCCCCTGTGTGAGACAGGAGGCTGGACTGGAGGGACCCCTGGTCTGACCCAGCAGGGCTCTCCTGATGTCCTTAGGAAGGCCTCGGCCTCTCTGCCCTGTTGCTGGCCCTCCAGAGGAACTGGCTGGCCCCTGTGTGAGACACGAGGCTGGACTGGATGGACCCCTGGTCTGACCCAGCAGGGCTCTCCTGATGTCCTTAGGAAGGCCTCGGCCTCTCTGCCCTGTTGCTGGCCCTCCAGAGGAACTGGTTGGCCCCTGTGTGAGACAGGAGGCTGGACTGGAGGGACCCCTGGTCTGACCCAGCAGGGCTCTCCTGATGTCCTTAGGAAGGCCTCGGCCTCTCTGCCCTGTTGCTGGCCCTCCAGAGGAACTGGCTGGCCCCTGTGTGAGGCATGAGGCTAGACTGGATGGACCCCTGGTCTGACCCAGCAGGGCTCTCCTGATGTCCTTAGGAAGGCCTCGGCCTCTCTGCCCTGTTGCTGGCCCTCCAGAGGAACTGGCTGGCCCCTGTGTGAGGCAGGAGGCTGGACTGGAGGGACCCCTGGTCTGACCCAGCAGGACTCTCCTGATGTCCTTAGGAAGGCCTCGGCCTCTCTGTCCTGTTGCTGGCCCTCCAGAGGAACTGGCTGGCCCCTGAGTGAGACAGGAGGCTGGATTAGAGGGACCCCTGGTCTGATCCAGCTGGGCTCTCCTGATGTCCTTAGGAAGGCCTCGGCCTCTCTGCCCTGTTGCTGGCCCTCCAGAGGAACTGGCTGGCCCCTGTGTGAGGCAGGAGGCTGGACTGGAGGGACCCCTGGTCTGACCCAGCAGGGCTCTCCTGATGTCCTTAGGAAGGCCTCGGCCTCTCTGCCCTGTTGCTGGCCCTCCAGAGGAACTGGCTGGCCCCTGTGTGAGGCAGGAGGCTGGACTGGAGGGACCCCTGGTCTGACCCAGCAGGGCTCTCCTGATGTCCTTAGGAAGGCCTCGGCCTCTCTGCCCTGTTGCTGGCCCTCCAGAGGAACTGGCTGGCCCCTGTGTGAGACAGGAGGCTGGATTAGAGGGACCCCTGGTCTGATCCAGCTGGGCTCTCCTGATGTTTTTATCTGGTAGACCTGGCCTACAAACATCTGGTCTACTGGTAGGAAACCACGATGGTAAACCTGGATTCTGCACACAAGCTCTGCTTTCTGTAGGACGTCTGCATACTTGCTAGTCAACGTGCGGGTGCTCCCGGCGTTCCACAGGGCAGGGGTTGTCAACCTGTGGTCCTCCAGATGTCCATGGACTACACTTCCCAGGAGCCCCTGCCAGCAAATGCTGGAATTGTAGTCCATGGACATCTGGAGGACCACAGGTTGACTACTGCTGCCGCAGGACCTGCAAAACGGAGCTCTTCCACCAGGTCTATGGTTGAGGCCGGTACGGCCAGGGATATCTGCATGGCCCCCCTTCCAGGATAGAGCGATGTGATTGGCAGCTTGCGAAGGTTCCATCTGCACCCCTGTTCCCACCCCCCTCTGTGAGATTCTTATTGGGGGAATGATAGTGATGCGAGTCAGTTTTTTTCCGCCGTACCTCCTTTTTTGTTACTGAGATTAGTTCGATCTGTGCTACGTTTTTATGTCTGGGAGTTTTCATGGGGGGTTTTACTGGGATTTTATGCAGACTGTTGTAACCCGTCATGAGCCACTTGGGAGTGGCAGGTAATAAATCGAAATAATAATAATAATAATAATAATAATAATAATAATAATAATAATAATAATAATAATAATAATAATAATAATAATAATAATAATAGTGACTGTCTGCCGTTGAACCCATTGGGAATAGACGTGAAGTTCAGATAACCAGGCTGTTGGAAGGATCACTTTGATGAGGCCAGGGAAATGAGTTTCCCACGAAAAGCATGATCACTTGAGAAGTATTCGCTTCGTCCCCCATCGTCAAGTTGAGGATCTCAGCCCTGTCCAGGGATTGGTTTGCTGTCTCCCTTGTCCCAGAGGAAATCATTCCACTGCAGAGAAGGACCCAGGCAGAGTCTGTCCCCCCAGCCCCCGTCCGTCCCTCTGCCCAGCCTGGTTTGGTTTCCTTTTGAATGCTTGCTTCATACTTAATTTTATAAATATTTCACCTAGGGCACCTCTTGCCAAATTTGGCGATGGCCACGAAGATACCGAGGAGTGAGTTGACAGCTTTTTAATATTTGACTTTCTCTCTTTCTGCCTCTTGCTTCTCAAAACGATCCAAGGGACTCTTAGATCCATGGCAGTGATCCTGAAAGGGAGGAGCCTTGTGGCAGTGGGCGAGACCTTTTGCCCCTTCCCCATCCCTCCCCCCTGAACAAATAGAGCAGGGGTAGTCAAACTGCGGCCCTCCAGATGTCCATGGACTACAATTCCCAGGAGCCCCTGCCAGCCTTCGCTGGCAGGGGCTCCTGGGAATTGTAGTCCATGGACATCTGGAGGGCCGCAGTTTGACTACCCCTGAAATAGAGAGAGAAACCCTATATTTGAGTCCTGGGCCGCCTTGGAAACCAACAAAATGTTCAGGGTATAAACTTTTGAAAATCAAAGTTTTGACTCTCAGAAACTTACCTCCCCCTAGTAGAAAAGAGCCAAACTGACAACATTTGTGGCAGGGAACTAATGGCCTTTGTTAATCGCTGTTTAGATCTCTGAATAAGTAAGCTGTGACTCGTGAAAGCCACATTCTTTTAAACTCCCTCACAGGGTTGTTGAGAGGATAATCGTGGAGGAGAAGAGACGTCAGCAACTTTGGGTCCTCATTGAGGAGAAAAGTGGGGCGTAATATTTATTTATTTTCCTGAACTGAGCAGGGGATTGGACCGGATGGCCCTTTCCAGTTCTGTGGTGCTGCTGCTACAGAGAGGCGAACATGGCCACTGATCTTGTTATATTCCCCTCCTCCTCCCCCCCCATATCTTGTTGGTCCCTAAGTTGGTGCTGGATTTGAATCTGGCTCTTCTCTGCAGCCCTGCATGACTCCCCTCTGAAAGTATCTTCCCAGAGAGGAATGTTTGGAGCTGCTTGGGGGGTTGGAGTGGGGCTCTGCCTTCCTGTTTTCACAGTCACCCCAAGAGCTCCCCCGCTGAAAACGTCCGGAGAAATGCAAATCAGCGGGTGAATCATGTCACACCATCTGGAACGCCATTAACACGTCATCTCAGATGTTGTGCTTGAGAATGGCTTTAAAACGAACAGCCATCTGGTGCAATAATCCCGGTTCCCAGAAGGGGATCGGCGAGATCTCAAAGCGGGGTGTGCTTTTAAAATTCTGCCCTGAGTAACCCCAACTGGACAAGTACCTGCAGGGTACACATGAAGCTCCTTTATAGTGAACCAGACCCACATCAGTCCAAGCCACACAGCCTGGCAGCAGTTCTCCCAGGTCTTTCCCATCACCCCCTGCCTTGTCCCTTTAACTGGAGAGGCCGGGTATCAGAAGCTGCCTTCTCCTGAGTCAGACTCTTGGACCATGGAGGCCAGAACTGTCCACTCAGACTGGGCAGCAGTTCTGCAGGGTCTCAAGCAGAAGTCTTCCGGATCACCTCTTGCCTGGTCCTTTCGCTGGAGAAGCCGGGGATTGAACCTGGGCCTTCTGCGTGCCAAGCAAACATTCTAAACATTCTCCCAATGAGCCATGGTCCCTGTGGCATGCCAGAAGCCCTTTATCCTGACGTTGGGCCCTGGCAACTCACCTTAACAGCAAGTCAGGAGACCATTCCCAGTTTATATCTCCAGCATCTGGAGGAGGAGAAGGAGCTCTGCCTGAGACCCTGGAAAGCTGCTGCCAATCTGAGTAGCCCAGCCTTTTTCAGCCTTTCAAATGTGGAGGAGCCCCTGAAATTTTTTTCAGACTTCGGTGAGGCCCGGAAGTGATGCCAGCTGGCCACACCCCTCTGCCACGCCTCCAGAAGTGACATCACTTCCCTTAGCCCTTCCTTTTGTTCCCTTAGCCCATCACCAGCCTTCCTTTTGTTCCCCCCCCCCCTTGCGTTTACTACAACTATGGCAGTTCCCCCTCAAGTAGGCCAGGAAGAAGAGGAGGAAACTGAGAAGACAGGCCAGACCCCTCCCCTCAATGCCATGCCACCTCAGAGCTCCCACGGACCCCCGGAGTAGACAGAACTGATTTTGTTGGACCCCGGGTCTGATTCTGTAGTCGGCAGGTTAACATCTTTCGTTCCCTGATAACCCAAAATATTTATTACATCTATTAACTGCTGCTCTCAGGCCTGCCAGCTCGCGGCGGTTTACAACAGAGTAAAATTCAATAAAATGCAGGAGTACAATAATACAATAAAAGAAAACTTCTAACAGCAAGAAGCCAGCCCCCGTCCCCCCCAAACAGGGGTCATGCTTTAGCTGAGCCTGGAAAACGGGAACGGTTTCTGGTAGATAAAGGCACTTGGAGGCCCTCCCGTGCTTTCTGCCTCGTGTGGGATCGCGCAACCCTGCCAGACAGCTAAGATTTTTGTCTGGGGAAGCTCAAAAGGCCATTCCATTTCTTTAGCATTTCCTGGAAGGTGTAAGCCAGGGGTAGTCAGACTGCGGCCCTCCAGATGTCCATGGACTACAATTCCCAGGAGCCCCCTGCCAGCGAATGCTGGCAGGGGGCTCCTGGGAATTGTAGTCCATGGACATCTGGAGGGCCACAGTTTGACTACCGATCTGCCGGTTTAATCCTACTAATTTTTCCTGTCTTCTCTGACCTAATTCAAATGTTTCCCTGTTGTGTTGCGACAAGAGACTTTGGTTCTGGAAAAAAAAACAGTCCTGCTAGGTTGCCTTTTGAAAGGGTGAGAAATAATATTCTAGCTTCACATAAAGGCTCTCAGTTGATCTCTCTCTCTCTCTCTCTCCCCCCCCCCCCCTCTCTTTTTGCCTCACAGAACGACACTGAAACGACCCCCTCCTCTCCCTCCGAAGGTGAGTCCACGCAGATACGTAAAGAAGAGCTGGCTGGATGTTTCTGTTTTTTTCCATTTCGGTGCATCACATGCAAAACTTGTCCTCTAATTTCCTCTGGCTGCAGTTTGTCAAGAAACATGTGTTAGTTATACTCTCCGCACAAGATGCCAAGCAGTCTGAACAAAATATTTTAATTTATGTGATAAGAGAGTCCTGTTGCCAAAAATTTATTATAGCATAAAGTTTTGTAAGCTGGATTCTTAATTCATTCTATGATTTACTATGATTAAGGCTGTTCCTGGTTTGATGCTGCTGAGAAATCCTGACATCCTACAACAGTGCTGGGCATGCATGGACTTACTAGGGTTCTGCATAAGGACATCAGGAGAGCCCTGCTGAATCAGACCAGGGAAGGTCCATCCAGTCCAGCCTCCTGTCTCACACAGGGGCCAGCCACTTCCTCTGGAGGGCCAGCAACAGGGCAGAGAGGCCGAGGCCTTCCTAAGGACATCAGAAGAGCCCTGCTGGGTCAGACCAGGGGTCCATCCAGTCCAGCCTCCTGTCTCACTCAGGGGCCAGCCAGTTCCTCTGGAGGGCCAGCAACAGGGCAGAGAGG
This sequence comes from Paroedura picta, assembly GCF_049243985.1. Classification (NCBI taxonomy): domain Eukaryota; kingdom Metazoa; phylum Chordata; class Lepidosauria; order Squamata; family Gekkonidae; genus Paroedura; species Paroedura picta. The sequence continues at coordinate 183,099,607 of NC_135370.1, read as the reverse complement.
CCGAGGCCTTCCTAAGGACATCAGGAGAGCCCTGCTGGGTCAGACCAGGGGTCCATCCAGTCCAGCCTACTGTCTCACACAGGAGCCAGCCAGTTCCTCTGGAGGGCCAGCAACAGGGCAGAGAGGCCGAGGCCTTCCTAAGGACATCAGGAGAGCCCTGCTGGGTCAGACCAGGGGTCCCTCCAGTCCAGCCTCCTGTCTCACACAGGGGCCAGCCACTTCCTCTGGAGGGCCAGCAACAGGGCAGAGAGGCCGAGGCCTTCCTAAGGACATCAGGAGAGCCCTGCTGGGTCAGACCAGGGGTCCATCCAGTCCAGCCTCCTGTCTCACACAGGAGCCAGCCAGTTCCTCTGGAGGGCCAGCAACAGGGCAGAGAGGCCGAGGCCTTCCTAAGGACATCAGGAGAGCCCTGCTGGGTCAGACCAGGGGTCCCTCCAGTCCAGCCTCCTGTCTCACACAGGGGCCAGCCAGTTCCTCTGGAGGGCCAGCAACAGGGCAGAGAGGCCGAGGCCTTCCTAAGGACATCAGGAGAGCCCTGCTGGGTCAGACCAGGGGTCCCTCCAGTCCAGCCTCCTGTCTCACACAGGGGCCAGCCAGTTCCTCTGGAGGGCCAGCAACAGGGCAGAGAGGCCGAGGCCTTCCTAAGAGCATCAGGAGAGCCCTGCTGGGTCAGACCAGGGGTCCATCCAGTCCAGCCTCCTGTCCCACACAGGGGCCAGCCAGTTCCTCTGGAGGGCCAGCAACAGGGCAGAGAGGCAGAGGCCTTCCTAAGGACATCAGGAGAGCCCTGCTGGGTCAGACCGGGGTCCATCCAGTCCAGCCTCCTGTCTCACACAGGGGCCAGCCAGTTCCTCTGGAGGGCCAGCAACAGGGCAGAGAGGCCGAGGCCTTCCTAAGGACATCAGGAGAGCCCTGCTGGGTCAGACCAGGGAAGGTCCATCCAGACCAGCCTCCTGTCTCACACAGGGGCCAGCCAGTTCCTCTGGAGGGCCAGCAACAGGGCAGAGAGGCCGAGGCCTTCCTAAGGACATCAGGAGAGCCCTGCTGGGTCAGACCAGGGGTCCCTCCAGTCCAGCCTCCTGTCTCACACAGGGGCCAGCCAGTTCCTCTGGAGGGCCAGCAACAGGGCAGAGAGGCCGAGGCCTTCCTAAGGACATCAGGAGAGCCCTGCTGGGTCAGACCAGGGGTCCATCCAGTCCAGCCTCCTGTCTCACACAGGGGCCAGCCAATTCCTCTGGAGGGCCAGCAACAGGGCAGAGAGGCCGAGGACTTCCTAAGGACATCAGGAGAGCCCTGCTGGGTCAGACCAGGGGTCCCTCCAGTCCAGCCTCCTGTCTCACACAGAGGCCAGCCAGTTCCTCTGGAGGGCCAGCAACAGGGCAGAGAGGCCGAGGCCTTCCTAAGAGCATCAGGAGAGCCCTGCTGGGTCAGACCAGGGGTCCATCCAGTCCAGCCTCCTGTCCCACACAGGGGCCAGCCAGTTCCTCTGGAGGGCCAGCAACAGGGCAGAGAGGCAGAGGCCTTCCTAAGGACATCAGGAGAGCCCTGCTGGGTCAGACCGGGGTCCATCCAGTCCAGCCTCCTGTCTCACACAGGCGCCAGCCAGTTCCTCTGGAGGGCCAGCAACAGGGCAGAGAGGCCGAGGCCTTCCTAAGGACATCAGGAGAGCCCTGCTGGGTCAGACCAGGGAAGGTCCATCCAGACCAGCCTCCTGTCTCACACAGGGGCCAGCCAGTTCCTCTGGAGGGCCAGCAACAGGGCAGAGAGGCCGAGGCCTTCCTAAGGACATCAGGAGAACCCTGCTGGGTCAGACCAGGGGTCCCTCCAGTCCAGCCTCCTTTCTCACACAGGGGCCAGCCAGTTCCTCTGGAGGGCCAGCAACAGGGCAGAGAGGCCGAGGCCTTCCTAAGGACATCAGGAGAGCCCTGCTGGGTCAGACCAGGGGTCCATCCAGTCCAGCCTCCTGTCTCACACAGGGGCCAGCCAGTTCCTCTGGAGGGCCAGCAACAGGGCAGAGAGGCCGAGGCCTTCCTAAGGACATCAGGAGAGCCCTGCTGGGTCAGACCAGGGGTCCCTCCAGTCCAGCCTCCTCTCTCACACAGGGGCCAGCCAGTTCCTCTGGAGGGCCAACAACAGGGCAGAGAGGCCGAGGCCTTCCTAAGGACATCAGGAGAGCCCTGCTGGGTCAGACCAGGGGTCCCTCCAGTCCAGCCTCCTGTCTCACACAGGGGCCAGCCAGTTCCTCTGGAGGGCCAGCAACAGGGCAGAGAGGCCGAGGCCTTCCTAAGAGCATCAGGAGAGCCCTGCTGGGTCAGACCAGGGTCCATCCAGTCCAGCCTCCTGTCTCACACAGGGGCCAGCCAGTTCCTCTGGAGGGCCAGCAACAGGGCAGAGAGGCCGAGGCCTTCCTAAGGACATCAGGAGAGCCCTGCTGGGTCAGACCAGGGGTCCATCCAGTCCAGCCTACTGTCTCACACAGGAGCCAGCCAGTTCCTCTGGAGGGCCAGCAACAGGGCAGAGAGGCCGAGGCCTTCCTAAGGACATCAGGAGAGCCCTGCTGGGTCAGACCAGGGGTCCCTCCAGTCCAGCCTCCTGTCTCACACAGGGGCCAGCCACTTCCTCTGGAGGGCCAGCAACAGGGCAGAGAGGCCGAGGCCTTCCTAAGGACATCAGGAGAGCCCTGCTGGGTCAGACCAGGGGTCCATCCAGTCCAGCCTCCTGTCTCACACAGGAGCCAGCCAGTTCCTCTGGAGGGCCAGCAACAGGGCAGAGAGGCCGAGGCCTTCCTAAGGACATCAGGAGAGCCCTGCTGGGTCAGACCAGGGGTCCCTCCAGTCCAGCCTCCTGTCTCACACAGGGGCCAGCCAGTTCCTCTGGAGGGCCAGCAACAGGGCAGAGAGGCCGAGGCCTTCCTAAGGACATCAGGAGAGCCCTGCTGGGTCAGACCAGGGGTCCCTCCAGTCCAGCCTCCTGTCTCACACAGGGGCCAGCCAGTTCCTCTGGAGGGCCAGCAACAGGGCAGAGAGGCCGAGGCCTTCCTAAGAGCATCAGGAGAGCCCTGCTGGGTCAGACCAGGAGTCCATCCAGTCCAGCCTCCTGTCCCACACAGGGGCCAGCCAGTTCCTCTGGAGGGCCAGCAACAGGGCAGAGAGGCAGAGGCCTTCCTAAGGACATCAGGAGAGCCCTGCTGGGTCAGACCGGGGTCCATCCAGTCCAGCCTCCTGTCTCACACAGGGGCCAGCCAGTTCCTCTGGAGGGCCAGCAACAGGGCAGAGAGGCCGAGGCCTTCCTAAGGACATCAGGAGAGCCCTGCTGGGTCAGACCAGGGAAGGTCCATCCAGACCAGCCTCCTGTCTCACACAGGGGCCAGCCAGTTCCTCTGGAGGGCCAGCAACAGGGCAGAGAGGCCGAGGCCTTCCTAAGGACATCAGGAGAGCCCTGCTGGGTCAGACCAGGGGTCCCTCCAGTCCAGCCTCCTGTCTCACACAGGGGCCAGCCAGTTCCTCTGGAGGGCCAGCAACAGGGCAGAGAGGCCGAGGCCTTCCTAAGGACATCAGGAGAGCCCTGCTGGGTCAGACCAGGGGTCCATCCAGTCCAGCCTCCTGTCTCACACAGGGGCCAGCCAATTCCTCTGGAGGGCCAGCAACAGGGCAGAGAGGCCGAGGCCTTCCTAAGGACATCAGGAGAGCCCTGCTGGGTCAGACCAGGGGTCCCTCCAGTCCAGCCTCCTGTCTCACACAGAGGCCAGCCAGTTCCTCTGGAGGGCCAGCAACAGGGCAGAGAGGCCGAGGCCTTCCTAAGAGCATCAGGAGAGCCCTGCTGGGTCAGACCAGGGGTCCATCCAGTCCAGCCTCCTGTCCCACACAGGGGCCAGCCAGTTCCTCTGGAGGGCCAGCAACAGGGCAGAGAGGCAGAGGCCTTCCTAAGGACATCAGGAGAGCCCTGCTGGGTCAGACCGGGGTCCATCCAGTCCAGCCTCCTGTCTCACACAGGGGCCAGCCAGTTCCTCTGGAGGGCCAGCAACAGGGCAGAGAGGCCGAGGCCTTCCTAAGGACATCAGGAGAGCCCTGCTGGGTCAGACCAGGGAAGGTCCATCCAGACCAGCCTCCTGTCTCACACAGGGGCCAGCCAGTTCCTCTGGAGGGCCAGCAACAGGGCAGAGAGGCCGAGGCCTTCCTAAGGACATCAGGAGAACCCTGCTGGGTCAGACCAGGGGTCCCTCCAGTCCAGCCTCCTTTCTCACACAGGGGCCAGCCAGTTCCTCTGGAGGGCCAGCAACAGGGCAGAGAGGCCGAGGCCTTCCTAAGGACATCAGGAGAGCCCTGCTGGGTCAGACCAGGGGTCCATCCAGTCCAGCCTCCTGTCTCACACAGGGGCCAGCCAGTTCCTCTGGAGGGCCAGCAACAGGGCAGAGAGGCCGAGGCCTTCCTAAGGACATCAGGAGAGCCCTGCTGGGTCAGACCAGGGGTCCCTCCAGTCCAGCCTCCTCTCTCACACAGGGGCCAGCCAGTTCCTCTGGAGGGCCAACAACAGGGCAGAGAGGCCGAGGCCTTCCTAAGGACATCAGGAGAGCCCTGCTGGGTCAGACCAGGGGTCCCTCCAGTCCAGCCTCCTGTCTCACACAGGGGCCAGCCAGTTCCTCTGGAGGGCCAGCAACAGGGCAGAGAGGCCGAGGCCTTCCTAAGAGCATCAGGAGAGCCCTGCTGGGTCAGACCAGGGTCCATCCAGTCCAGCCTCCTGTCTCACACAGGGGCCAGCCAGTTCCTCTGGAGGGCCAGCAACAGGGCAGAGAGGCCGAGGCCTTCCTAAGGACATCAGAAGAGCCCTGCTGGGTCAGACCAGGGGTCCATCCAGTCCAGCCTCCTGTCTCACACAAGGGCCAGCCAGTTCCTCTGGAGGGCCAGCCACAGGGCAGAGAGGCCGAGGCCTTCCTAAGGACATCAGGAGAGCCCTGCTGGGCCAGACCAGGGTTCCATCCAGTCCAGCCTCCTGTCTCACTCAGGGGCCAGCCAGTTCCTCTGGAGGGCCAGCAACAGGGCAGAGAGGCCGAGGCCTTCCTAAGGACATCAGGAGAGCCCTGCTGGGCCAGACCAGGGTTCCATCCAGTCCAGCCTCCTGTCTCACACAGGGGCCAGCCAGTTCCTCTGGAGGGCCAGCAACAGGGCAGAGATGCCGAGGCCTTCCTAAGGACATCAGGAGAGCCCTGCTGGGTCAGACCAGGGGTCCATCCAGTCCAGCCTCCTGTCTCACACAGGGGCCAGCCAGTCCCTCTGGAGGGCCAGCAACAGGGCAGAGAGGCCGAGGCCTTCCTAAGGACATCAGGAGAGCCCTGCTGGGCCAGACCAGGTTTCCATCCAGTCCAGCCTCCTGTCTCACACAGGGGCCAGCCAGTTCCTCTGGAGGGCCAGCAACAGGGCAGAGAGGCCTAGGCCTTCCTAAGGACATCAGGAGAGCCCTGCTGGGTCAGACCAGGGTCCATCCAGTCCAGCCTCCTGTCTCACACAGGGGCCAGCCAGTTCCTCTGGAGGGCCAGCAACAGGGCAGAGAGGCCGAGGCCTTCCTAAGGACATCAGGAGAGCCCTGCTGGGTCAGACCAGGGGTCCATCCAGTCCAGCCTACTGTCTCACACAGGAGCCAGCCAGTTCCTCTGGAGGGCCAGCAACAGGGCAGAGAGGCCGAGGCCTTCCTAAGGACATCAGGAGAGCCCTGCTGGGTCAGACCAGGGGTCCCTCCAGTCCAGCCTCCTGTCTCACACAGGGGCCAGCCACTTCCTCTGGAGGGCCAGCAACAGGGCAGAGAGGCCGAGGCCTTCCTAAGGACATCAGGAGAGCCCTGCTGGGTCAGACCAGGGGTCCATCCAGTCCAGCCTCCTGTCTCACACAGGAGCCAGCCAGTTCCTCTGGAGGGCCAGCAACAGGGCAGAGAGGCCGAGGCCTTCCTAAGGACATCAGGAGAGCCCTGCTGGGTCAGACCAGGGGTCCCTCCAGTCCAGCCTCCTGTCTCACACAGGGGCCAGCCAGTTCCTCTGGAGGGCCAGCAACAGGGCAGAGAGGCCGAGGCCTTCCTAAGGACATCAGGAGAGCCCTGCTGGGTCAGACCAGGGGTCCCTCCAGTCCAGCCTCCTGTCTCACACAGGGGCCAGCCAGTTCCTCTGGAGGGCCAGCAACAGGGCAGAGAGGCCGAGGCCTTCCTAAGAGCATCAGGAGAGCCCTGCTGGGTCAGACCAGGGGTCCATCCAGTCCAGCCTCCTGTCCCACACAGGGGCCAGCCAGTTCCTCTGGAGGGCCAGCTACAGGGCAGAGAGGCAGAGGCCTTCCTAAGGACATCAGGAGAGCCCTGCTGGGTCAGACCGGGGTCCATCCAGTCCAGCCTCCTGTCTCACACAGGGGCCAGCCAGTTCCTCTGGAGGGCCAGCAACAGGGCAGAGAGGCCGAGGCCTTCCTAAGGACATCAGGAGAGCCCTGCTGGGTCAGACCAGGGAAGGTCCATCCAGACCAGCCTCCTGTCTCACACAGGGGCCAGCCAGTTCCTCTGGAGGGCCAGCAACAGGGCAGAGAGGCCGAGGCCTTCCTAAGGACATCAGGAGAGCCCTGCTGGGTCAGACCAGGGGTCCCTCCAGTCCAGCCTCCTGTCTCACACAGGGGCCAGCCAGTTCCTCTGGAGGGCCAGCAACAGGGCAGAGAGGCCGAGGCCTTCCTAAGGACATCAGGAGAGCCCTGCTGGGTCAGACCAGGGGTCCATCCAGTCCAGCCTCCTGTCTCACACAGGGGCCAGCCAATTCCTCTGGAGGGCCAGCAACAGGGCAGAGAGGCCGAGGCCTTCCTAAGGACATCAGGAGAGCCCTGCTGGGTCAGACCAGGGGTCCCTCCAGTCCAGCCTCCTGTCTCACACAGAGGCCAGCCAGTTCCTCTGGAGGGCCAGCAACAGGGCAGAGAGGCCGAGGCCTTCCTAAGAGCATCAGGAGAGCCCTGCTGGGTCAGACCAGGGGTCCATCCAGTCCAGCCTCCTGTCCCACACAGGGGCCAGCCAGTTCCTCTGGAGGGCCAGCAACAGGGCAGAGAGGCAGAGGCCTTCCTAAGGACATCAGGAGAGCCCTGCTGGGTCAGACCGGGGTCCATCCAGTCCAGCCTCCTGTCTCACACAGGGGCCAGCCAGTTCCTCTGGAGGGCCAGCAACAGGGCAGAGAGGCCGAGGCCTTCCTAAGGACATCAGGAGAGCCCTGCTGGGTCAGACCAGGGAAGGTCCATCCAGACCAGCCTCCTGTCTCACACAGGGGCCAGCCAGTTCCTCTGGAGGGCCAGCAACAGGGCAGAGAGGCCGAGGCCTTCCTAAGGACATCAGGAGAACCCTGCTGGGTCAGACCAGGGGTCCCTCCAGTCCAGCCTCCTTTCTCACACAGGGGCCAGCCAGTTCCTCTGGAGGGCCAGCAACAGGGCAGAGAGGCCGAGGCCTTCCTAAGGACATCAGGAGAGCCCTGCTGGGTCAGACCAGGGGTCCATCCAGTCCAGCCTCCTGTCTCACACAGGGGCCAGCCAGTTCCTCTGGAGGGCCAGCAACAGGGCAGAGAGGCCGAGGCCTTCCTAAGGACATCAGGAGAGCCCTGCTGGGTCAGACCAGGGGTCCCTCCAGTCCAGCCTCCTCTCTCACACAGGGGCCAGCCAGTTCCTCTGGAGGGCCAACAACAGGGCAGAGAGGCCGAGGCCTTCCTAAGGACATCAGGAGAGCCCTGCTGGGTCAGACCAGGGGTCCCTCCAGTCCAGCCTCCTGTCTCACACAGGGGCCAGCCAGTTCCTCTGGAGGGCCAGCAACAGGGCAGAGAGGCCGAGGCCTTCCTAAGAGCATCAGGAGAGCCCTGCTGGGTCAGACCAGGGTCCATCCAGTCCAGCCTCCTGTCTCACACAGGGGCCAGCCAGTTCCTCTGGAGGGCCAGCAACAGGGCAGAGAGGCCGAGGCCTTCCTAAGGACATCAGAAGAGCCCTGCTGGGTCAGACCAGGGGTCCATCCAGTCCAGCCTCCTGTCTCACACAAGGGCCAGCCAGTTCCTCTGGAGGGCCAGCCACAGGGCAGAGAGGCCGAGGCCTTCCTAAGGACATCAGGAGAGCCCTGCTGGGCCAGACCAGGGTTCCATCCAGTCCAGCCTCCTGTCTCACTCAGGGGCCAGCCAGTTCCTCTGGAGGGCCAGCAACAGGGCAGAGAGGCCGAGGCCTTCCTAAGGACATCAGGAGAGCCCTGCTGGGCCAGACCAGGGTTCCATCCAGTCCAGCCTCCTGTCTCACACAGGGGCCAGCCAGTTCCTCTGGAGGGCCAGCAACAGGGCAGAGATGCCGAGGCCTTCCTAAGGACATCAGGAGAGCCCTGCTGGGTCAGACCAGGGGTCCATCCAGTCCAGCCTCCTGTCTCACACAGGGGCCAGCCAGTCCCTCTGGAGGGCCAGCAACAGGGCAGAGAGGCCGAGGCCTTCCTAAGGACATCAGGAGAGCCCTGCTGGGCCAGACCAGGTTTCCATCCAGTCCAGCCTCCTGTCTCACACAGGGGCCAGCCAGTTCCTCTGGAGGGCCAGCAACAGGGCAGAGAGGCCTAGGCCTTCCTAAGGACATCAGGAGAGCCCTGCTGGGTCAGACCAGGGTCCATCCAGTCCAGCCTCCTGTCTCACACAGGGGCCAGCCAGTTCCTCTGGAGGGCCAGCAACAGGGCAGAGAGGCCGAGGCCTTCCTAAGGACATCAGAAGAGCCCTGCTGGGTCAGACCAGGGGTCCATCCAGTCCAGCCTCCTGTCTCACACAAGGGCCAGCCAGTTCCTCTGGAGGGCCAGCCACAGGGCAGAGAGGCCGAGGCCTTCCTAAGGACATCAGGAGAGCCCTGCTGGGTCAGACCAGGGGTCCATCCAGTCCAGCCTCCTGTCTCACACAGGGTCCAGCCAGTTCCTCTGGAGGGCCAGCAACAGGGCAGAGAGGCCGAGGCCTTCCTAAGGACATCAGGAGAGCCCTGCTGGGTCAGACCAGGGGTCCATCCAGTCCAGCCTCCTGTCTCACACAGGGGCCAGCCAGTTCCTCTGGAGGGCCAGCAACAGGGCAGAGAGGCCGAGGCCTTCCTAAGGACATCAGGAGAGCCCTGCTGGGTCAGACCAGGGTCCATCCAGTCCAGCCTCCTGTCTCACACAGGGGCCAGCCAGTTCCTCTGCAGGGCCAGCAACAGGGCAGAGAGGCCGAGGCCTTCCTAAGGACATCAGGAGAGCCCTGCTGGGTCAGACCAGGGGTCCATCCAGTCCAGCCTCCTGTCTCACTCAGGGGCCAGCCAGTTCCTCTGGAGGGCCAGCAACAGGGCAGGGAGGCCGAGGCCTTCCTAAGGACCTCAGGAGAGCCCTGCTGGGTCAGACCAGGGGTCCATCCAGTCCAGCCTCCTGTCTCACACAGGGGCCAGCCAGTTCCTCTGGAGGGCCAGCAACAGGGCAGAGAGGCCGAGGCCTTCCTAAGGACATCAGAAGCGCCCTGCTGGGTCAGACCAGGGGTCCCTCCAGTCCAGCCTCCTGTCTCATACAGGGGCCAGCCAGTTCCTCTGGAGGGCCAGCAACAGGGCAGAGAGGCCGAGGCCTTCCTAAGGACATCAGGAGAGCCCTGCTGGGTCAGACCAGGGTCCATCCAGTCCAGCCTCCTGTCTCACACAGGGGCCAGCCAGTTCCTCTGGAGGGCCAGCAACAGGGCAGAGAGGCCGAGGCCTTCCTAAGGACAACAGGAGAGCCCTGCTGGGTCAGACCAGGGGTCCCTCCAGTCCAGCCTCCTGTCTCACACAGGGGCCAGCCAGTTCCTCTGGAGGGCCAGCAACAGGGCAGAGAGGCCGAGGCCTTCCTAAGGACATCAGGAGAGCCCTGCTGGGTCAGACCAGGGGTCCATCCAGTCCAGCCTCCTGTCTCACTCAGGGGCCAGCCAGTCCCTCTGGAGGGCCAACAACAGGGCAGAGAGGCCGAGGCCTTCCTAAGGACATCAGGAGAGCCCTGCTGGGTCAGACCAGGGGTCCATCCAGTCCAGCCTCCTGTCTCACACAGGGGCCAGCCAGTTCCTCTGCAGGGCCAGCAACAGGGCAGAGAGGCCGAGGCCTTCCTAAGGACATCAGGAGAGCCCTGCTGGGTCAGACCAGGGGTCCATCCAGTCCAGCCTCCTGTCTCACTCAGGGGCCAGCCAGTTCCTCTGGAGGGCCAGCAACAGGGCAGAGAGACCGAGGCCTTCCTAAGGACATCAGGAGAGCCCTGCTGGGTCAGACCAGGGGTCCCTCCAGTCCAGCCTCCTGTCTCACACAGGGGCCAGCCAGTTCCTCTGGAGGGCCAGCCACAGGGCAGAGAGGCCGAGGCCTTCCTAAGGACATCAGGAGAGCCCTGCTGGGTCAGACCAGGGGTCCCTCCAGTCCAGCCTCCTGTCTCATACAGGGGCCAGCCAGTTCCTCTGGAGGGCCAGCAACAGGGCAGAGAGGCCGAGGCCTTCCTAAGGACATCAGGAGAGCCCTGCTGGGTCAGACCAGGGTCCATCCAGTCCAGCCTCCTGTCTCACACAGGGGCCAGCCAGTTCCTCTGGAGGGCCAGCAACAGGGCAGAGAGGCCGAGGCCTTCCTAAGGACAACAGGAGAGCCCTGCTGGGTCAGACCAGGGGTCCCTCCAGTCCAGCCTCCTGTCTCACACAGGGGCCAGCCAGTTCCTCTGGAGGGCCAGCAACAGGGCAGAGAGGCCGAGGCCTTCCTAAGGACATCAGGAGAGCCCTGCTGGGTCAGACCAGGGGTCCCTCCAGTCCAGCCTCCTGTCTCACTCAGGGGCCAGCCAGTCCCTCTGGAGGGCCAACAACAGGGCAGAGAGGCCGAGGCCTTCCTAAGGACATCAGGAGAGCCCTGCTGGGTCAGACCAGGGGTCCATCCAGTCCAGCCTTCTGTCTCACTCAGGGGCCAGCCAGTCCCTCTGGAGGGCCAACAACAGGGCAGAGAGGCCGAGGCCTTCCTAAGGACATCAGGAGAGCCCTGCTGGGTCAGACCAGGGGTCCCTCCAGTCCAGCCTCCTGTCTCACACAGGGGCCAGCCAGTTCCTCTGGAGGGCCAGCCACAGGGCAGAGAGGCCGAGGCCTTCCTAAGGACATCAGGAGAGCCCTGCTGGGTCAGACCAGTGAGGGTCCATCTAGCCCAGTGGCCAGCCAGTTCCTCTGGTAAAGCCAGGCCTTCCCCTGATGTTTCCTCCTCACTGGGGGATTGAGAGGATTAGTGACTCTGGATGTGGTCCCCTTCAGTGACCATGGCCAGTTTTCCACAGAGCTCCTTTGTGGACAAGGCCTCCTGCTGCCCTGTTGAATCCTGAGGCTTTGGGCAGCCCATATCCAGCGGTTCAGATTGCCCAGCAACTGTGTCCCTCTCTCTGCCTTTCCTCCTCCAGCCCAGGCTCAGCATTTACCAGGAGGAAAACCTTGCGGATGACGAGAAGTCCCAGACGATCAAGTACTGCCCTGACTCCCACCACCAGGCGACGCCGGCGCATCGGAGGCAGAGCATCCCTGTGTGCGGACCTCAGTTGGAGCCCGCCCCGCTCGGCATGACCAGCAGCGTCAGCAGCCCCGGCCTGCTCACCGCCAGATACAGCGACATGGGTAAATGCCACCCTTATGTCACCGAGGTGGTCAGTTCTGTCCTTGGCACTGTGCAGATGGCGCTCTGTGCTCTTTCACACACTCACGCTCTGGTCAGCCCTGTATGATGCTCTTTTGAAAAATCTGTAATTGACACATTGCTGCAGCATTATAGTGCCCGATCTCAATTACACATACTTTTTAAAGCCCTCCAGTGGCTGGAGGGATCGTGGAAGTAACAGTGGGGGAAGGGGCCATGCAGGCCATCTAGTCCACCCCCTGCTCAGTGCAGGATCAGCCTCCAGCATCCAGGAGAAGGATCTGTCCAGCCGCTGCTTGAAGACGGCCAGTGAAGGGGAGCTCCCCACCTCCTTAGGCAGCCCCTTCCACTGCTGAACTAGACTCCTAGAATCCTAGAGTGGGAAGGGGCCATGCAGGCCATCTAGTCCCACCCCCTGCTCAGGCCTCCAGCATCCAGGAGAAGGATCTGTCCAGCCGCTGCTTGAAGACGGCTAGTGAGGGGGAGCTCCCCACCTCCTGAGGCAGCCCCTTCCACTGCTGAACTAGACTCCTGGAATCCTAGAGTGGGAAGGGGCCATGGAGGCCATCTAGTCCCACCCCCTGCTCAGTGCAGGATCAGCCTCCAGCATCCAGGAGAAGGATCAGTCCAGCATTTGGTTGAAGACCGCCAGTGAGGGGGAGCAGTCTAAGAATGAATTCTTCAGTAATCTCAGGGCTCTCTCAGCCTCCCCTCCCTCACAGGGTTTCTTTTGTTGGGAGAGGAAAGGAAAGGCGACTGTAAGCTGCTTTGAGAGTCTTTAGTGTAGAGAAAAGCCAACTCTTCTTTTTCGTCCTCCTGTGAAAAACAAGCACACTCGCATGCACCCCATTTTGCTTAGACTTCGTTTTCCTCACATTGGGCTTATATGCTTTGAAAATTCTGTTTAGGAAATGGAGACACTGTGCCAAAGCTTCCCGAGGAAAACGCCGACGGTTCAGGACAAGTTCCGCCGCTGCCACGGAAAAAGGAGAAGCGAGATTATCCGGTGGGTGTTCTTGCACTTTGCTCTGCCGCGCGGTCAAAGGGCAGCACTTCCCCCTGGCCTGGTTTCCTAGAGAGGTCAGGAGAATTGAGAGGGAACTGAAATGCTGTCTAAGGCAGCCTTTCTCAACCTTTTGACCATTGAGAAACCCCAGGAAAACTCTTCGTCGAGAAATGCCAGAAGTGTCACAATCATGCAGAATAATGCTGAGAAGCACTCACCTGGGGCATTAAATATCATTAGATATTTTGGGAGAGATACTGTACTGGATGGTCTGGTCTGGTCTGACCCAGCAGGGCTCTTCTGATGTCCTTAGGAAGGCCTCGGCCTCTCTGCCCTGTTGCTGGCCCTCCAGAGGAACTGGCTGGCCCCTGTGTGAGACAGGAGGCTGGACTGGAGGGACCCCTGGTCTGACCCAGCAGGGCTCTTCTGATGTCCTTAGGAAGGCCTCGGCCTCTCTGCCCTGTTGCTGGCCCTCCAGAGGAACTGGCTGGCCCCTGTGTGAGACAGGAGGCTGGACTGGAGGGACCCCTGGTCTGACCCAGCAGGGCTCTCCTGATGTCCTTAGGAAGGCCTCGGCCTCTCTGCCCTGTTGCTGGCCCTCCAGAGTAACTGGCTGGCCCCTGTGTGAGACAGGAGGCTGGACTACATGGACCCCTGGTCTGACCCAGCAGGGCTCTCCTGATGTCCTTAGGAAGGCCTCGGCCTCTCTGCCCTGTTGCTGGCCCTCCAGAGTAACTGGCTGGCCCCTGTGTGAGACAGGAGGCTGGACTGGAGGGACCCCTGGTCTGACCCAGCAGGGCTCTCCTGATGTCCTTAGGAAGGCCTCGGCCTCTCTGCCTTGTTGCTGGCCCTCCAGAGGAACTGGCTGGCCCCTGTGTGAGACAGGAGGCTGGACTGGATGGACCCCTGGTCTGACCCAGCAGGGCTCTCCTGATGTCCTTAGGAAGGCCTCGGCATCTCTGCCCTGTTGCTGGCCCTCCAGAGGTACTGGCTGGCCCCTGTGTGAGACAGGAGGCTGGACTGGATGGACCCCTGGTCTGACCCAGCAGGGCTCTCCTGATGTCCTTAGGAAGGCCTCGGCCTCTCTGCCCTGTTGCTGGCCCTCCAGAGTAACTGGCTGGCCCCTGTGTGAGACAGGAGGCTGGACTGGAGGGACCCCTGGTCTGACCCAGCAGGGCTCTCCTGATGTCCTTAGGAAGGCCTCGGCCTCTCTGCCTTGTTGCTGGCCCTCCAGAGGAACTGGCTGGCCCCTGTGTGAGACAGGAGGCTGGACTGGATGGACCCCTGGTCTGACCCAGCAGGGCTCTCCTGATGTCCTTAGGAAGGCCTCGGCATCTCTGCCCTGTTGCTGGCCCTCCAGAGGTACTGGCTGGCCCCTGTGTGAGACAGGAGGCTGGACTGGATGGACCCCTGGTCTGACCCAGCAGGGCTCTCCTGATGTCCTTAGGAAGGCCTCGGCCTCTCTGCCCTGTTGCTGGCCCTCCAGAGGAACTGGCTGGCCCCTGTGTGAGACAGGAGGCTGGACTGGATGGACCCCTGGTCTGACCCAGCAGGGCTCTCCTGATGTCCTTAGGAAGGCCTCGGCCTCTCTGCCCTGTTGTTGGCCCTCCAGAGGAACTGGCTGGCCCCTGAGTGAGACAGGAGGATGGACTGGGTAGACCCCTTTTTATATAATGGTATTTAATTGTGTGAAACCTTTTTTTTTCCTCTGCAGAAGCCAGCTATCAATGGCCTGCCTCCAACGCCAAAAGTTCTGGTGAGAAACCTTTTATTTTACAGTGAAATGAATCGTGGAAGGGCTTTCTGGTGGTGGGATTTGGCCATTCAGACACATTATCCTACTTGGCTCCTCTTCTTCCTGCTGGATTGGTCCCTGCTTTTATTTTATATATGATTTTGCCTCCTGTCTTGCTGCCCTGCGGAGGGAAGGCCACCCGGGCAGCTTTGGCCTCCGTCCTCCCTGTATGGTTGTGGGAGGCCAAGCCACCCTCCTCCCTCATCTCTTAGGGCCGCATGCGTCGCTGAAAGGCAGCTCTGAAGGGGTTCTTACTGTACAGTCTCAGAGCGTCACACAAATCGGGCTTCCTTGGGCAGCGCATCGTGGATGCAGAGCTGAGCTGGATCCTTCCCCAGCTTTGTCAATTCAGCTCTAGTCGTTGCTGCTGAAAAGCTGCTCTCCTCCAACTGACTAAATTCCCATGAAAACGCTCACTAACTGGGAGTCCGTCTGGGTTCCTTCCACTTGCATCCATCATTGTGGGGGAGGGAGAAGGGCCATGCAGGGCGGCAATGACATGAGCGCGTGCAGCTGCCATACACTGAATCAGAGCTTTGGTCCATCATGGTCTGTATCGTCTACTGTGGGGTCTCAGGCAAAGAAAGGTCTTTCCCATCCCCTCCTGCCTGGCCTTTTCAACTGGAAATGCCGGGGGTTGAACTTGGGCCCTTCTGCATGCCAAGCAGAGGCTCTGCTACTAAGGCATGGCCCCTGTCTCCCCGGCTGCCTTCTGCTGAATTAGATTCTTGGCTCATCAAGATCAGTCTTGTCTGCACAGACTGGCAGCGGCTCTGCAGGGTCTCAGGCAGAAAAAGGTGTTCCACATCATCTGCTGCCTGGTCCTTTTTAACCAGAGGTGTTGGGAACTGAACGTGGGACCTTCTGCATCCCAAGCAGAAGTGCTTCAACTAAGCCCCAGGCCCTCCCTGTTACGAATGCTTGGAGCTCCCTTATACTGAACCAGACTTTTCTTTCATCACGGCAAGCATTGTCCACTCAGGCTGGCAGCTGCTTTCCAGGATCTCAGGCAGAGATGCCTGGGATTGAACCTGGGACCTTCTGCATGCCAAGCAGATGCTCCACCGCTGAGCCACGGAACCTCTCTGCTAAAATGGAATCCTGTCCATGGCTGAGTGGCTTCCTCTCAGTGTTCCTCTGCCCTTCTAAGCACCTGGCCAAGGATAGTCACGAGATGTGGGCCTCTTCCTCTCTCTGTACGAGAGACCAGGGAATAGTAACTGTGGGAAAGGGACTGAAGGGCTGCTGGTGGGAGAATACCACAGGTATCTCCAGTAAATGTGCCCTGATTTCATAATCAGGTTGACTATATATGGCAGGTGACAGGGGATGAGTGATATGGTTGGGAATGTCCTGCATAGTGCAAGGGGTTGGGCTAGATGACCCAGGAGGTCCCTTCCAACTCTAGGATTCTGTCATTCTATATTGTGTCTTCTTTGATGCACAAACTAGAGCAAGTCAATAGACAAGTAGCTTTATAGTGTGCATTTATTCAGCATGAGCCCATCAAGGTCAGGATTGTCTACTCAGGTTGGCAGCTGCTCCGCAGGGTGCCAGGCAGAGGAAGGTCTTTCCAGCCCCTACCAACTGGAGATGCCAGGGATTGGACCTGGGACCGCCTGCATGTTGAGCAGAAGCTCTGCCTCTGAGCCCCAGCCTCACTCCATGGCTCCTCAGGTTCTCAGGCGGAAATTTTCCCATCCCTCCTGCCTGGTGCTTTTCAACTGGAGATGCCGGGGATTGAACCGGGGATCTCCTTGCTCCGCTGCCTCTGCCACTGAGCCACAAGCCTTCTAGGTTCTTGCTCTCTTCTTCTTTTGGGGCTTCTGAGATTTCCTCGGCCACGAGCCACACGCGAAGGGCCAAGTGAGAGATGATGCTTGTCTCCATGAGGGTCCTGTGGGGTTTCCAGTCAGGTGCTGTTCTGCAAGTTCACCACTAGGAGCCACCTCTGAAATATGCACCATCCAATTTGGATCAAGACCGTGATGCTTGGAGAAGAGGGTCCTAACTTCCCCCGTGAGACTCTATTCCTTTCCTGACACAGCCCCCGGGAGCTGCCGTTTGCCCCATCGGGTGGCACGTGGAGGCCATCGATGTCCTGTGACTCTGTTCTTTGGCTGATGGGTTCTTCTCCTTTGCAGATGGGAGCGTGTTTCTCCAAAGTCTTCGACGGCTGCCCTTTGAAAATCAACTGTGCCACCTCATGGATCCATCCAGACACAAAAGGTAAGGTAGCTCTTAATGTGTACACATAGGACGTTTTCCTGTTGCATTCCTTAATTGGAGATTTGATGGGCTGTTCAGATTTGTGGAAACATTGCTTATGCCAGCAGCTACCAGCACGGCCCAAGAATCCGCCTTGCGGTGGAAGTTAAGCTGCTGCAGCCATCCTGGCTCTGTGCCTGTTATGCTGCGTGAGAATCCCAAAGCTGATCAAGGGCTCAAAGGGGTTTGGGACCCCCGGGCTTAGCAGCTTTTTCTTTCCCCATATTACAGATCAGTATATTATCTTTGGAACCGAAGACGGCATTTACACGTTGAACCTCAATGAGCTTCACGAAGCCACCATGGAACAGGTAGGAGACATGTTGAGGGCATGCCAGGCAGGGTCAGGACCGCCCAGGTTCCTTGCTAGCGGGCTGAGTCCCACAGACCAAGTGCTGGAAAAGCAGGGGATTAAAAACCAGCTCTCCTCCTCCTCCTTCCTCGATGGTTTGTTTTACATGCTGCCCCCTTTCGACCAGGTCATCTTCAGGCAGTGTACAGCTATTTAGAAATTCACAAGTTAGGCAATAAAATCATAAAATCCATAGAATTCAACATTCTTCTCCTTGTTCTCCTTCCCTTCCCTTTTCTTCCTCTTTGGATTGGAACAAGATCCACGGAAACATCTTGCAACATAGACGGTGTTTGGAACTGAGCAGTAAACTGTCTGCTCTGGCTTTATTTCCTCCACACCCCTGTGGGATATAGACTCTGCTGAAACCTTCCCCCGGCCTAAGTTTAAATCTGTTTCTTGAGCTTCGTCCGGATGCACCAGCCCTGAAGTGTCCCTGAAATCCACTGCTTCCCCTTTTGCCACCCTTCCACAGCAGAGCTGGAGTCCAGAGTTTTGCGTTGTCTTTAGGATAGAGGAGCTGAGAATTAAAGCCTTCCTTAGAGAATTTAGGCTTGGGTTTCCATATTGCTTTTGACAGCCATAAGGTCTAGAATCTTGCTTTGTCCAAAGCATTGAGAGCAGAAATTTTCACAGTTCTTTGTTCCATACCCTAGAACAGGGGTAGTCAAACTGTGGCCCTCCAGATGTCCATGGACTACAATTCCCAGAAGCCCCTGCCAGCGAATGCTGGCAGGGGCTTCTGGGAATTGTAGTCCATGGACATCTGGAGGGCCGCAGTTTGACTACCCCTGCCCTAGAATTAAGATGGCTCTTGGAATGACTGACCCGGGTTTGTTTTGCTCACCCTTGTTTCCGTCTCCAGCTGTTTCCACGGAGGTGTACGTGGCTCTATGTGATCAACAATACCTTGATGTCCCTCTCAGGTATGTGGGTTGGCTCTAAACTTCACCCATGATGCTCAGGGTGGTTTAGAAGATAACCCAGCGGGGGCTCTTTGAGGAAATGTCGGATTCATGGTCAAGGTCATGAAAGTCACCAGTAATTCTGTTTTGTCTTTTGCTCTCTGCTGGGACTTCTCTGGATCTTTTGGGCCTGTCCTTTCAGAAGGTAACCTTTCTCGTTCTTTCTTACTTTTCCACCCCCCCTTCCCGTTTTTTGGGTCCGACATGTTATCGTTGTCTTTTGTGAGACTTTGAGACGGGTCCTGTTTTATCTGTGTTGCAGGGAGAACGTTCCAGCTGTATTCCCACAACCTCATTGCTTTGTTTGAACAAGCCAAAAAAACCGGGCTGGCCGCTCACATTCAGACTCATCGCTTCCCCGACAGGATATTACCCAGGTAAGCACAGGCTCACTGGCTGTTTGAACCCAACAGCGGAGAAAAGATGTATTCTGGTGGGTCGCCGTGTTGGGAATAGAACAGTGTTGGAGCCCAGGGGCATCTTTAAGACCAACAAAGTTTAATGAATTTATTTTTATTTTATTCATTTGATTTATATACCTCCTCTTACTGCGATGTCTTGGGGCGGTGTACGTGGAACAGCAGAACTAGTACACTGGAAACATGTATAACAACCTGAACAGAGGGTACCATAAGAACAGGTGGACAGCAGTCAGAACTTGGGGCTTTGAGATTACTGAAGAAGAAGAAGAGTCGGTTCTTCTATGCTGCTTTTCTCTACCCGAAGGAGGCTCAAAAGCGGCTTCCAGTCGCCTTCCCTTTCCTCTCCCCACAACAGACACCCTCTGAGGGAGGGGAGGCTGACAGAGCCCTGAGATTACTGAAGAAGAAGAAAAGTTGGTTCTTATATGCCGCTTTTCTCTACCCGAAGGAGGCTCAAAAGCGGCTTCCAATCGCCTTCCCTTTCCTCTCCCCACAACAGACACCCTCTGAGGGAGGGGAGGCTGACAGAGCCCTGAGATTACTGAAGAAGAAGAAAAGTTGGTTCTTATATGCCGCTTTTCTCTACCCGAAGGAGGCTCAAAAGCGGCTTCCAATCGCCTTCCCTTTCCTCTCCCCACGACAATCCCCTTTTAGGTTTCATTGAAATAGCCTTGTCCTACAAGCCCTGCAGAACTGTTTTAGGTCCTGCAGGACCCTGATCTCTCTGGGAACATCGTATGGCAAAGTTGCAACCAGGAAGCCAGTAATAAAATGGCCCTTGATGGCCCAACCAGCTGATTCATTGGGAGGTAGCTTCATGAGTCCTTGCATTATAGGGGGGGGGGGGCAAGAGCTCAGCGGTGGAAACACTTCCTTGGCAAGGAGAAGGTCCCGGAGGCAACCCCGAATGAAAGAGGCCCAGGCAGGACGTGGTGGGAAAGGCCTCTGCCTGAAATCTTGGAACGTTGCTGCCAGACTGCATAGGCAGTACTGACTTTAATGGACCAGGAGGCAGCTTTGCACGTTCACACTGCAGATTCATGGAAAGGGACGCCCTTGTCAACCTGAGCTTCCAGAGGGGAAGCTGTGGCTCAGTGGAAGATGGCGTTGCCGGGTCCTTCGCCACTGCTGGCGGGGGACGTGTCTTCTGGGAGTGGGGAGGAACACCTTGACATGCCGACTTCTGCTCCAGGCCTTGTTCTGTTGCTAACAGTTAACTCTCTCTTTCCAGGAAGTTTGCCTTAACCACAAAGATCCCGGATACAAAAGGGTGCCATAAATGCTGCATAGGTAAGTCTTCAGACTTGTGTGGACGTTGTGCAGTCAGGGAAGCAAGGGTGCTTTTCTGTAGGTTGCATCAAAAGTGCAAATGGTATGTGTGTGTTTGTGTGTGTCAAGTGCCATCAAGTCACTTCGGACGTACGTGGACCCTGTCATAGAATCCTAGAGTTGCAAGGGGCCATGCAGGCCATCTAGTCCACCCCCTGCTCAGTGCAGGATCAGCCTCCAGCATCCAGGAGAAGGATCTGTCCAGATGCTGCTTGAAGACGGCCAGTGAGGGGGAGCTCCCCACCTCCTTAGGCAGCCCCTTCCACTGCTGAACTAGACTCCTAGAATCCTAGAGTGGGAAGGGGCCATGCAGGCCATCTAGTCCCACCCCCTGCTCAGTGCAGGATCAGCCTCAAGTATCCAGGAGAAGGATCTGTCCAGCCGCTGCTTGAAGACGGCCAGTGAGGGGGAGCTCCCCACCTCCTTAGGAAGCCCCTTCCACTGCTGAACTAGAGTCCTAGAATCCTAGAGTGGGAAGGGGTCATGGAGGCCATCTAGTCCCACCCCCTGCTCAGTGCACAATCAGCCTCAAGCACCCAGGAGAACGATCTGTCCAGCTGCTGCTTGAAGACCACCAGTGAGGGGGAGCTCACCACCTCCTTAGGCAGCCAATTCCACGGTTGAACTATACTGACTGGGAAAATATTTTCCCGATCTAGCCTGTACCGTTCTACATGTAGTTTAAACACATTTCTGTGGGCCCTGTCCTCTGCCGCCCACAGGAACCCGTACCTGCCCTCCTCTAAGGGACAGCAATCCTGTCCCCTCTCAACCTTCTTTCCTCCAGGCTGATCATTCCCTGGTCCATCAGCCTTTCCTCAGAGGGCTTGGTCATCCTCACCGCCCTCCAGGTGAGGGCAGAGAAACAGAGGTAATTTGCCATGGCCTACCTCTACATGGCAGCCCTGGACTTCCTCTGTGATCTCCCATTCAGATGCCCACCAGGGGAGACCCTACTTAACTCCCACGTTCTGGCTAGCCTGGCTGTCCAGGTCCGGGCCGATGCAGAGGCAGTTTGCCCTGGCTTGTCTCTGCATAGCAACCCTGGCCTTCCTCAGTGGTTTCCTGTCCAGGGACTCACCAGGGTTGACCTCGCTCAGCTTCCAAGGTCTGAGGAGATCAGGCTATCCAGGCCAGAGCAAGCCTGACCTGTCTCATAGTCTAAAAAGAGAAAAGGAATTCCGGGGGATAGAGCAGAAGGAAGGGGAGAAAGATGGCAGAGGGCAGGGTCAGGATGGCAGGTTAAGTTTGGAGAGAAACGGCAAACATCTCGTGAGTTTGATGAAATCAGCCGTAATATTTTAGGTTTATTCTGCTGTTGTTGTTGTTATTGCTGGTGTTCTCTTATTTTCAGTAAGAAACCCTTACACTGGCCATAAATACCTCTGCGGAGCATTGCAGTCAGGAATCGTTTTGCTTCAGTGGTATGAACCGATGCAGAAATTCATGTTGATAAAGGTGAGTTGAACCCACCTCCTCTGTTGTTCGTCTCCGCCCAGCTGTTTGTTTTCAGGGGAACTAAGACACGAGCACTTTTGCGAGTGAGTGAGTGAGTGACTGCCCTTTCACGGACTGCTGCTGGCCAGTTGCCTTGGGACTCAGTCCAAATTGCTGGTGCTGCTCTTCCACATCCTGAGAACATCAGGAGAGACCCAGTTCAGCCGGCAGGTCCCGGAAATAGAGCAGTGGAGGGCAGGGCTTTTTCTGGGCAGGCCCCTCCATCACAGAATTCTCAGAACAACATCTCTTCAAGGTCCCCGGCCCAAAAGGGGTGATGTTGACCTCAACCAAGGCCAGCACTTTTTCGGCCCTGGCCCCAGCCTGGAGGAATGAGCTCCCAGAAGAGATCAGGGCCTTGTGGAACCTAAACCAGTTCCGCGGGGCCTATAAACCACAGCTATTCCTACTGGGCTTGTGGTTGAGGCCAGATATAACATCTACCATAGAGGGCATCCCTCACACTAGGGGAGGAGTAGAGAAGGCATGTAGAACAGGGGTCCCCAACCTTTTTATCACCGGGGACCACTCAACGCCTTTTACTGAGGCCCGGTGGGGGGGGGGTGGTTAACTCCTCTACTCTCAACCACTGCCCTAACGCTCTCTGATCGCTATGGTCATGTTTAAACATCCCTTCAAAATAAGATACAGACACGCCACAACAACGAAGTGTGTTGTAAAGGGCTGGGGGGATGAAGTAAAGGGCTGGGGGGGGGGGAGAAGGCGTTCTTCGGGGCCCACCTCCAATTAGTCGAAGGACCACATGTGGTCCGCAGCCCACAGGTTGGGGATCGCTACTGTAGAAGATTGGTTCCTACCAAAACCCTCCCCTATTTGGAATTCTAGTTGGGGCACAAATTATAAATGGGGATGTTTTTTTTAGAAAATTAATCTTTGTATTTGTTTTTAGAATCAGAATACCTTTATCGACATATATAAGACAACATATTAAAAATTAGACGTTTAAAGAGTTAGACAGTTAAAGGGTTACAAAATTCATGAAATCATGAGTATAATTTAGAATAGCCAGCAGTATCTTGGTTAGAGCCTCTTGTGGCGCAGAGTGGTAAGGCAGCAGTCATGCAGCCTGAAAGCTCTGCCCATGAGGCTGGGAGTTCGATCCCAGCAGCCGGCTCAAGGTTGACTCAGCCTTCCATCCTTCCGAGGTCGGTAAAATGAGTACCCAGCTTGCTGGGGGGTAAACGGTCATGACTGGGGAAGGCACTGGCAAACCACCCCGTATTGAGTCTGCCATGAAAACGCTGGAGGGCGTCACCCCAAGGGTCAGATATGACTCGGTGCTTGCACAGGGGATACCTTTACCTTTTACCTTTTATCTTGGCTACCATCACAATAAATGGAGAGTACTTAATAGTACATAAATGTTATTTGTTTTAATGTTGTTACCTGCCCTGAGAATTTTAAGGGCGGGATAGAAATAAAAAACTGCTGTGGTTGTGGTTGTGGTTGTTGCTCTTGAGAGGAGGCCAAAAGGCAGAGGCTACTGACTGAAGGGACGAAGGGGACAGGCGTCTTTCGAGAAACGCGATCTTGCAGCGGTCTGGCCCTTTTCAGCCGACCTCCCTCCTTCCCTCCAGCACTTTGACTTCCCTCTGCCAAGCCCTCTGAACGTCTTCGAGATGCTGGTGACCCCGGAGCAGGAGTACCCCATGGTGTGCGTCGCGATCAGCAAGGGGATGGACCCAAACCAGGTCGTTCAGTTTGAGACGATCAACTTGAACTCGGCATCTTCGTGGTTTACCGAAATAGGCGCAGGTGAGGCTCTCGGCACAACCGCCGGCATTTCCTGCAGTCACAACCAACTAACAGCTTGATTTCCTGTTCTGTCAACAAGTTTCTAGTCCTCGTGGGCATAAAGGCGGGCTTGGAAATTTGAGGGGAAAGTTTCTGTGGCAGAGCTCCCATGCAGCTCCAGTGCGGGCGTCCCTCAGAGTTTGTTCCCAGTTCTCATCAGGGTGGTCTTCGTATTGCATGGACGTGGTCCCCCCACACCTCTTCAGAATCTTTTCCCAAAAGCATCCCAGTGAGCAATGCGGGATATATCCTATCACCCTCCTTTCTCCAACCCAAGAAGCATTCCTCTACCAGAAGAATTTTGCAGAAGAGCCTCTTGTGTCAAAGGAAAAATCCTTTGGTCGCAGGGGAAGTTGTGCTGTTTGATAATCCACTGCTTTGAGAAGGAACTGTACTGTCTCCTGGCACGCCTGACTTTTGCCCACACATTCCGTCTTCCAAGAGCCTTCAGAGAGCAGCCACCCCCAGGGGAAGGCACCGGAAAAACTAGCTAAAGGGGGCTTCAACGTAGGACTGCCTCAGCTGCCCCGCCCCCTATCCCTGCTCTGCCGGTTACTTACCAGCAGCAGGGGGATGCCTAGGCCAGCGTGGCAACAATATCAGCAGTAACATGGCAAGGTCACTTCTGGTGTAATTTGGTCACAATGTCACCAATGATGCGGTTGGTTCTGATATTTGGGCCAGAACTCTATGGTAAAATGGCTTCTGCCATAGAGTTTTTGCCCAAATACCAGAGTGAGCCAGGTTGCCGGCCATGTGACAGCATCACTTCCGGTGTGTAAACAACCAAAAGGGAAAGAAAAACCCAACCTGACAAGGCAAGTTAGGGACTTAGAGGTAAAGTTAGAAACACTGATAAAATCTCAGTTGTATATACTGCGTAGTACAGCAAGTACAGAATCGGTGTTAACATGTGGAACATCTTAGGCAGGGGTAATCAACCTGTGGTCCCCCAGATGTTCATGGACTACAATTCCCATGAGCCCCTGCCAGCGTTTGCTGGCAGGGGCTCATGGGAATTGTAGTCCATGAACATCTGGGGACCACAGGTTGACTACCCCTGATCTAAGGAACAAAACCCAGGCATGTTTTGACCCCTAAGGGGTCTTCCACTGAGGTCAAATAAGTTTAGAAGTAGAGCCGGTTTTTATACCCCGCTTTTCACTACCTTAAAGAGTCTCAAAGCGGCTTCCAATCGCCTTCCCTTTCCTCTCCCCACAACAGACACCCTGTGAGGGAGGGGAGGCTGAGAGAGCTCTGAGAGAAGCTGCTCTATGAGAACAGCTCTAACAGAACTGTGACTGGCCCAAGTTCAGCCAGGTGGCTGCGTGGGGGGGGAGCGGGGAATAAAACCCAGCTCTCCAGGTTAGACGCTGCCGCTCTTAACCACCACACTAAGCTGCACTTGTGCAGTACAGAACTTTACAATATTAGGGCTTGCAGGATCTTGAAAGTGAAGCTGCAACTCATATTCTTGCATATAAGAATGTCTGCTATACAGGCCACATGGTGAACTACCGTTTCAAACCCACCCACCTCTCTCAGTGTTGCCCGACCCTCATTGAAAGGGCCTTCCCAGGAGTTTAAGCAGAAGGTTTGAAATGCAAAATATTTTTTGCAGCTCAGCCTTTAGTTTCCTGGCCTCACTTTCAGTGTGTGTCAGAAGAGATGTTCCATGATGCCCTGGAGACCCCGGTTAACGTCAGCCATCCCGGGTGAAAGAATGCAAAGCCACTGCCGCCGGCTGCGGTCCCAGTCGCCTCCTCCTAGAACTGTGTTGGCCCCAGCCATTGGAACGGCCTCCGAGGGGCCCGGGGAGGACAGGAGAAAAGAGAGAGAGGGGGCCCAGCAAGACTTGGGGACAAGGAGTGAAGTTTTTGGGGTCACTGCTCTCATCTTCAGATGCTGCTGGGATGGGAGTCCACCTGTCCTTCCACCTTCGAAATTCTTCACAAGGCAGACGGATTTCCATTCTGAAGGTCAGAATGTGGCACCTCCTCTGGAGACAGGCAGAAGCAAAAAAAACACTATGTATAAAAGGCCGATAGCACATTCAAAAGAAACCCCTGAAACCTCCTTCAGGCTTCGAGAAACCCCAGAAGTGGCATGACCGTGCAGAATAGGGTTGGGAAGCAGAGCAGCACACCTGTTGTTATCGGGTATTTTGTAGGTGCTTTGTCCCCCTGCCGTCTCAGGTGGGGGAGAGGTTTTTAAATAAGCCAAATCGTGACTCTGTCTGCTTAAATGCAAGGATGGGCCGTTCTGCTTGGTTATGTCCGAAAAGGACCCAAATCTGCTTTGATTTGGGTCCTTTTTGGCGTATCTGACCTGGATTGTCCATGCCTAGTCGCTGCTCAGTCCTTCAGTTACAGCTGCCATGTGAGTCCTTCTGTCCTTTTGCCTTGGAGAGCGGAGAGGCAGGGCGGTTGGACAAGGTGTGATCTGCAGAGGGGTGGTGGGCATGGAGAAATCTGCATGGGGAAGGACAGAATGCTGCCCGTTGTGGTTTTCCTCCCTGCAGGCTGCCAGCAGCTGGACGCCATCCATGTGACGCAGCTGGAGAGAGACACCGTCCTCGTGTGCTTGGACAGTGAGTAGCCAGATGCACCAAGGCCAGCTCTGTGCAGCTGCATTTCTTTTGAAGCATCTGTCTGCCCAAAGGTCCAGGACCTGCCTGTTCCCCTTGCTGAGATGCTAAAGGAGGTCTACAGGGGTCCCTGCACAGGAACATCCATAAAACCTCGTGTCTTAGGACAGTTCGGCTCAGTGGGAACAGCCAGAGCTGTTCAGTCCTCTGGCCTGTATGGACTCCAGTCATGGCTCTTGGAAATAGCGTTGGCCCCAAGAGCTGCAGGGTAGACGTTTCCTGACCCTCTGTGGGCTGCCATGATGGGAAAAGTCTGGTTTGGGATTCTCCCAGCTGGGCTGAGGCAGGCCCACCCCACCCCCTGGACTCTGTACCATGGCAGTGCTTGTTCTGACATAGCTGAGGGCAGTGGTCACCCACCTGGGATTGGGGCCTTCGGGTGAGTTACAGAAGCACCCCCTGCTGTGTTTGCGAGTCCCTGTAGATCAGGGGTGGCCAGACTGTGACACTCCAGATGTTAGTGGACTACAGTTCCCATGAGCCCCGGCCAGCATGCTTGTGGCTAGAGATTCAGAAGAACTTCCTGGTAGAACAGTTCCTCAGTGGAATAGGCTTCCTCAGGAGATGGCGGGTTGTCCTTCTTGGGAGAGTTCTAGGCTGAGGCTGGATGGCCGTCAGGTAGCAAGGCTGATTCTGCGAGAGGGAGGGCGGGAAGGGGCGAGCCAGAGCTCAGCTCCTGTGGGTCCTTCTTGCATGCCCAGAGTAAGGCTGATCGCCACTTTGGCCTCCAGGACCCTCTTCTGCAGCCAGGAAGGTGATTTGTTTCTTTCTGGCCTTTCTTTTGAGGATTTGTGAAAATTGTGAATCTGCAAGGAAAGCTGAAGTCAAGCAAGAAGCTGGCCTCCGAGCTGAGTTTCGATTTCGGCATTGAATCTGTAGGTAAGCAAACCATTGCGGCAGCTTTCCAATATCGGCAGAACCCTGGAAATCCAAGATTAGATCTCCCGTCTCTTTAAATTTCTCTCCACAGCAGTTGCCAGGGGAGGGGGTCGTCATGAATAACTCCAGGGGCAGGGATTTAAACCTAGAGGTTTTTCTGTATGAGGGGGCAATAGTAGTTTTAGGGGGCAGCTTACACCAGGAGAATAGCAAGGGGTGGAGCATGAGCCCCCACCCTGGGCACTGAAGTCTTGTACCAGACTTCTCACCCACTCACACAGCAGCTACAGAAAGAAGCCTTAGAGCGGCAGAAGAGCGGATAACGGATCTCCAAGATCTCTTTTGGATTGGCCCACCATGCCACAATTTTGGGGGCAGAAATTTCCTCCCTGACTCTGTGTTTGTGGCCCTCTGTGGCCTCTCTTGGGGTATTGTAATTTGTGATGGAAGGGACCATATGGACCAGGGCTGCTTGGGAAGTGAACAGGACGGGTCCTCCTTTGTAACTGTCCATTTATCCACACAGTCTGTTATGAACTCTCTCTAGACAAGGGTATTATTGAGTCTGCGGGTGCCTTTGGAAATCCAGCATATGTTGGTGGGTGAAACTACAAAATGGCTACCCCAGGAGGCGGAGCCAGTGTTAAAATGGCTGCCGCAGGAGGGAGAGCCAATGTGAAAGTCTGGTGAGCCGGGTTTGATTCCCTGTTCCTCCTCCAGATGCAGCCAGCTGGGTGACCTTGGCCAAGTTATACCTCCCTGAGCACCCGGGGAGGGCGGTATATAAATATAATAAATAAATATAAATAAATAAATAAGTTACAGACCTGATAGTGCTTTTCCCACATAGCAATAATATCAGGCTTCACTCAGCCTCCCTTCCGTCACAGGGTGCCTGTGGTGGCAAGAGGAAGGGAAGCCGCTTGGAGACTCCTTCAGGTAGAGAAAAGCGGCATATAAAACCTGATTCTTCTTCTTCTTGTTCTGCAGTGTGCCTTCAAGACAGTGTGTTGGCCTTCTGGAAGCATGGGATGCAGGGCAAGAGCTTCAAGTCCGACGAAGTAAGTCCCACCTGGGCGCTCTTGGGATGTCGAATCTCCCCCCTCACCTGGATTTCCGTACTGCCAAAACTAAAACACAAAGTGGGTCTGTCCTCACCACAACACACTGCAGACAAGACCCAAGAGACCAGATGTTGCGTTTCTTCTTCCCAGATGAGCCCTGTAGAACCTACTTAACCTAAAGGCCAGCTTCAAAGATATTTAGAATACGAAAATGATTCATTTAGCAAATGTAACATCCACTCATTCTGCCTGCAGAGAGCTCAGGGAGGAGGTTGCTTTAGACCTCAACCCCCCACAGTCACCAGTGGCCCTCCAGTAAGATAATATAGAATCATAGAATCCTAGAGTGGGAAGGGGCCATGCAGCCATCTAGTCCCACCCCCTGCTCAGTGCAGGATCAGCCCTAAGCATCCAGGAGAAGGATCTGTCCAGCCGCTGCTTGAAGACAGCCAGTGAGGGGGAGCTCCCCACCTCCTTAGGCAGCCCCTTCCACTGCTGAACTAGACTCCTAGAATCCTAGAGTGGGAAGGGGCCATGCAGGCCATCTAGTCCACCCCCTGCTCAGTGCAGGATCAGCCTCCAGCATCCAGGAGAAGGATCTGTCCAGCCGCTGCTTGGAGACGGCCAGTGAGGGGGAGCTCCCCACCTCCTTAGGCAGCCCCTTCCACTGCTGAACTAGACTCCTAGAATCCTAGAGTGGGAAGGGGCCATGCAGGCCATCTAGTCCCACCCCCTGCTCAGTGCAGGATCAGCCTCCAGCATCCAGGAGAAGGATCTGTCCAGCCGCTGCTTGGAGACGGCCAGTGAGGGGGAGCTCCCCACCTCCTTAGGCAGCCCCTTCCACTGCTGAACTAGACTCCTAGAATCCCAGAGTGGGAAGGGGCCATGCAGGCCATCTAGTCCCACCCCCTGCTCAGTGCAGGGTCAGCCTCCAGCATCCAGGAGAAGGATCTGTACAGCCGCTGCTTGAAGACCGCCAGTGAGGGGGAGCCCCCCACCTCCTTAGGCAGCCCCTTCCACTGCTGAACTAGACTCCTAGAATCCCAGAGTGGGAAGGGGCCATGCAGGCCATCTAGTCCCACCCCCTGCTCAGTGCAGGGTCAGCCTCCAGCATCCAGGAGAAGGATCTGTCCAGCCGCTGCTTGAAGACGGCCAGTGAGGGGGAGCTCCCCACCCCCTTAGGCAGCCCCTTCCAATGCTGAACTAGACTCCTAGAATCCTAGAGTGGGAAGGGGCCATGCAGGCCATCTAGTCCCACCCCCTGCTCAGTGCAGGATCAGCCTCCAGCATCCAGGAGAAGGATCTGTCCAGCCGCTGCTTGAAGAGGGCCTGTGAGGGGGAGCTCCCCACCTCCTTAGGCAGCCCCTTCCACTGCTGAACTAGACTCCTAGAATCCTAGAGTGCAAAGGGTCCACAAAGGCCATCTAGTCCCACCCCCTGCTCAGTGCAGGATCAGCCTCCAGCATCCAGGAGAAGGATCTGTCCAGCCGCTGCTTGAAGAGGGCCAGTGAGGGGGAGCTCCCCACCTCCTGAGGCAGCCCCTTCCACTGCTGAACTAGACTCCTAGAATCCTAGAGTGGGAAGGGGCCATGCAGGCCATCTAGTCCCACCCCCTGCTCAGGGCAGGATCAGCCTCCAGCATCCAGGAGAAGGATCTGTCCAGCCGCTGCTTGAAGACGGCCAATGAGGGGGAGCTCCCCACCCCCTTAGGCAGCCCCTTCCAATGCTGAACTAGACTCCTAGAATCCTTGAGTGGGAAGGGGCCATAGAGGGCATCTAGTCCCACCCCCTGCTCAGTGCAGGATCAGCCTCAAGCATCCAGGAGAAGGATCTGTCCAGCCGCTGCTTGGAGACGTCTCTGTT
Organism: Paroedura picta; assembly: GCF_049243985.1. Classification (NCBI taxonomy): domain Eukaryota; kingdom Metazoa; phylum Chordata; class Lepidosauria; order Squamata; family Gekkonidae; genus Paroedura; species Paroedura picta. Next base: position 183,070,072 of record NC_135370.1, on the reverse strand, counting down.
CTCAGTGCCTCTTACTCCACCAGTCCCTTACTCCAGCTCTTCTTATTTCCTACAGGTCACCCAGGAGATCTCGGACGAAACCAGGGTCTTCCGCTTATTGGGCTCAGACAGGTAACCCGAGAAGATAACCACCCACCTTTTGTCCCTTTTTAACTTGTTTTATCGATTCGCTTTATTTGCACCCGGTCTTTTTTCCCAAAGACGCTTACGCTGTCCTGCTCTCCCCGCCCCCAATAGCGTGTGTGACTGGCCCAAGGACACCAGGCCGTCTTCCATGGCAAAGTGGGGGATTCCTGGGCCCCTCAGTGCCTCATCCTGCACTCTGACCACCACACCATGCTGGCTCACTAACATCAGCTGGAAATTAAGAGATGGAGATGTCTCTGAGGGGTCAGTGCCCCCCTCCTGCCCCCTCCTTTCCCCATGGGGTGTTTTTCCAGCACAACTGCGGGGTGTGTGGACATGTCGTCCTGCCCCTTCCTGTGGCGCTTTTGCTTCACACACAAAGGTGCTCCTGTAATCTTCCCCTGGGGACATCCTAGTCAATCTCTTTGACAAACACCCCATGGGGAAAGGAGGGGTGCTGCCAGACCGCGGGCACACAGACCGGAAGGACCACAAGAACCAGTTGGGTCCGGTTGTGAGAGCCCGTGACTATTCACTGCCCTTGTAGTTTGGGAGATCCCCGGGGAGGGCATCGGCCGTGGGGTGGGGAAATCTGCCCAAGTTGACCGAAGCGCTCATGTCCCTGCAGATATCAGCCCCGCCCAGGAAAACCTGAAAGAGTCATAACAGAAAGGACGCCTTGGGGGCTTACCCGCCGGGCCTTTGTCCTGGGCGCCCTCTCCTGCAAGGGGTATGAATAGGTGCCATCCCTTGGGCAATAATGGAATATTATTCTTGCAGTAGGAAAGAGCCAGCGTCCAGGAGCAGCAGAAAGACTAACCAAATTTGTGGCAGGGGAGGAGCTTGTGGAAGTCACGGCTCTGTTCTTTGGTGACTCACGCAGGCTCCTCCCTGCCACAGATGGTGATGGTCTTTAGCAGTGGTCCCCAACCTGCGTTCCGCGGCCCAGTGCCGGGCCGCGAAGGCCAGGGCACCGGGCAGCGGTTCCCTCTCCCCGCCCCCCCCCCCCCCGCAGTAAAAAACTTCCTAGGCCGCAAGCTTGCGCCCCGGGAAGCTTCTTACTGCGAGAGGGGGGGGGAGGGAATCAGGGCCGCGCCGTGCATTGCGCATGCGCGGCCTGGCTGCGCATGCGCACATACATGCTGCGAGGTCGCGCATGCGCACATGCACGCTGCGCGACTGAAATTGCGCATGTGCGAAAGTGCTGCGCATGCGCGATTTCGGCCACGCATGCGCAATGCGCAGGCGGGGCAGTTGCCCTGCCGGTCCCCAGCCGAAAAAAGGTTGGGGACCACTGATCTTTAGGATGCACGTGGACTCTTGCCCTTTTCAGCTGCCACAGACAAACTAAGCCCACATGGCTTCAGATCCAAGGAGACACTTGAAGAAGCGGGCATGCCCACAAAAGCATCGATCGACCCAGGATAAAACGTGGCTGGTCTCCCAGGTGCCCCTGGACTTGGTCTTTGTGCTGCAAGATTTGGGGAGGTTTGTGCTCCTAAGGGTCAAAGCAAAGGCAGCTTTGACCCAGACGCCCCCGCAAGCCTTGTCCGTTTCTTGAACTCGAGTCTGCCTGCATCTCTCTGTCACTGCCGGCAGTGGAAACCCATCGTGACAATAACGCCACGGTGCCCTCCCGGGGCGTCTGCAGGGAACCAGAAGGCGGCAGGCTGGAGCCGGGCGCAGGAGGAAGGGGCCTCGCCTGGCTGCAGTGCTGACTAGCCCCCCCCCCCTCCCCTGTGTTTACCTTGCAGGGTGGTGGTGCTGGAGAGCCGGCCGACGGACCACCCCACGGCGCACAGCAACCTGTACATTTTGGCAGGCCACGAGAACAGTTACTAGGGCAACCGTAACCCGACTCGGCAGGCAAGCCAAGGAATACCGCCCTCCAGGCAGACGGGCCTTTGAAGGAAACTCTGTACAGATCGGACTCTGGGACGCTTCCTTCCTCCTCCTCCTCCTCCTCCTCCTCCTCCTCCTCCACACGCACCCCCCCTCCTCCCCCTCTTCCCGTGTCAGCCTACCAAAGGACCCGGTTGTCGAGAGCCAAACTTGTACGTGCGTCTTGCAGCTGGGCCAAGCAGCTGCGGTGTCCTTGCCACTGTGTGGTTGGTTATTGTCACGTTTGCTTAATAAAAGCTATGAAACCAGAAGGCCCTTTCTGTTCGCCAGGCCGGCGGGAAACGCTCCCCCCGAAGCCATCGGAGGTGCCATAGGATCAAGCCGGGGGGCTGCTGGCTCTTCCGTTTTCCCCTGACCCCGAGAACGCCTGTTCCTAAACACGGGGGAATTCTGTCAAAGGCTCAGACGCTGATGACAGAGCGGAGCTGCTTCCGGGGCGCATGAACCCCCGGGGGGGGAATGAGACCAGCGCAGGCTCCACAAACGTCCCCCTTTCTTGGGGTCAGAGGCAGGAAAAGTTCCCAAGATGGGGGTGTCCCCCCCCTTTTTTTAAATGTAACTGTTGCTCTGTGGGTTTGTAAAATAAGACTATTTAATCCTTATTTATTAATCTGCTGCTACGGGTGGTGTGTCATATCTTAACTTTTAGCAGGCAAAGATTGCGGTTTCTGGTCTGGGGAGGGCTTTGTGGGTTTGTTTCTTTGGAGGGGGGTTACAATTGCGTTCGTCCTCTGCCTCTTGGACGTGAGCTCACAGTCGGAGGGACGCGGGGAAGGGATGGGCAGTCGGTCAGCTGTTCCTGTGTAAATGCCATTTTGTACCAGAGTATTTTGTACGGGCCTTGCCTGAGGGACTGGCCATGAAGGGGGGGGGTTTGTTATTTAGTGAAAACAACCAACGCGACTCTTTATGAGGAAATCAGGACTCTTTTCCTGGAGTTTGGGTGGAAATGATCGATCAAATATATATATTATATAAACCGGAGTGTGTCTGGGAGTGTTTGTGTGTGTGCCTCACTTGTCCGAGTGGTCTCAAAAGCTCCTGGGGAGGAGAGATGAAAGGCTTGTCCTGTTAGGCCGGACCCCCTCCCCTCCCCCCCCCCCCACCCCCTATCTGAGACCTCAGGAACTTTTGGGGATCCGACACAGCGTTGGAGGCGCACCCACAGGGTGGCTGACCTAAAATGGCCGCTGCAGGAGGTGGGATCATCTGCAAAATGGCTGCCAGGCCTTCCCCTCAGTCTCACAGTGAAGCTCCTTGGACGGTGGTGGCCATGTTGCCAAAGCCACAGCCCACCAGAAGGCTTGCTGGGCCAAACCCACACCTGGCCCTGGCCACTTTCCCAATGTTGGGGATTTCTGCTTTGGGCCTGCTGCCCCCTGATGCTGCACAGTCCAGATCTTACAGCTGACGGGTCCACAAGAGTGTGGGTTGGCTGTGAGTCTACCAGATCCCCCTGGTCCCTTGGACAGGGCTCCTGGGCTCGCCATGGGGTCCAGCCCCTGGAAAAGGGATCGAAAGCAGGTCCGTTCCCTGGAACAGCTTCTCTGCCCTGTGGGGCTGACCTGGGACTGCCAGGCGGTGCCAACTGGACAAGCCTTTCGTATGCATGAGGTCCATGAATCTGCTGACAGAAGTTGAAAGATGCTGCTTTGACATCTTCACGGAAACGTATTTAATTTATACTGTACATGAGGGGCACAGGAGAAAGGGCAGGGCCTGGATTTCCCCCACTCTGGTCTGTTTCCTGACGGTATGGTGTAAATATATCTATATGACGCAGTATTGTCTAATAAAACACGGGGAATCTCCTTTTAACTCCCTTCGGTCATCTGTCTTTCACTCCTTTTTTTTTTGTTTGTTTCCCCAATTAAAATCTCCCTATTTGCTCCTGATTTTGTCTGCCTTTGTTCATTAAGGTTTAGGGTAAACAAGGAATTCTACTTGCCTTGAAGAATTTGAGAGCAAACTGCAGTTAAGGATCCAGCAGTTCTCCCAAAAGGAAAATGCAGTCGGTTGGGGAGGGGGCGTGTGGGGGGGGGATCGTTATTCCTGGCAGCCATGGTATGATATTTTTGTAATGTCTGTGTCCTTTGGACTGTTGGATGGTACAGAGTTGCATTGATGTCTTTGATACCTATTGGACGGCATCTGTGATGTCCTTCACATTCATCGGTTGTGATAGACAGTGCTTTAAAAGCAGGCCACAAAATGCAGGAGGATCAGAAAACCAGGAGAGACAGACCTTGAACTTCACATACTTGAATGACATTCAGATCCAAGTGCTCTGGTCAGCAGCCTCATGCTGAGATAATTGGGATTCTCACAGAGGCCTGCTTGGAGAAAAGGCCATTCTGTATCTTAGCAGTTGAGGAAATTTTAATCATAAAATCCAGATTTGACTAAAGAACCTGGATTCAGCCTAAACTGAAAGCAGTTCTACACAGACAGGAGAACTGGAAATAATGTTTCATAGAGTGAAGTAGAGTGCAGCCCCTTGGACTGCAAGGCGAACAAACCGGTCAGTCCTAGAGGAGATCAGCCCTGATTGCTCCTTAGAAGGCCAGATCCTGAAGATGAAACTCAAATACTTTGGCCATCTCATGAGAAGGAAGGACTCCCTGGAGAAGAGCCTAATGCTGGGAGTGATTGAGGGCAAAAGAAGAAGGGGACGACAGAGAACGAGGTGGCTGGATGGAGTCACTGAAGCAGTCGGTGCAAACTTAAATGGACTCCGGGGAATGGTAGAGGACAGGAAGGCCTGGAGGATCATTGTCCATGGGGTCGCGATGGGTCGGACACGACTTCGCACCTAACAACAACAACAGAGTGAAGTGGGTAGTGGATTGAAATTCCCAGTGAGCCAAAGAAAAGGAGAGAAGAGAAACCACCTGCCCAGTTAAAAAGGGAAATTAGCTCTGAGGATTCCTCTGATCTCGACACCTCAGGAGTTAGAGGGAAACTGGTGTTTCTAGGGGGGGCTGGGGACTGATAGAGGGCACCAACCTAAGCAGAGGCGCTGGTTTTTTTATACCCACTTTTCACTACCTAAAGGAGTCCCAAGCAGCTTACAAACACCTTTCCCTTCCTCTCCTTAGAACAGTCACCTTGTGAGGTTGGTGGGGTTGAGAGAGCTCTGAGAGAACTGTTGTGAGAACAGCTTTATCGGGACTGCGACTGGCACAAGGTTACCCTGCTGCCTGTGAGTAGAGAAGGAATAGGGAGAGGAGGCTAACCCTTCTTATGCCACTTTTCTCTACCCAAAGGAGTCTCAAAGCGGCTTACAGTCGCCTTCCCTTTCCTCTCCCCACAACAGACACCCTGTGAGGTGGGTGAGGCTGAGAGAGCCCTGAGATTACTGAAGAAGAAGAGTTGGTTCTTATATGCCGCTTTTCCCTACCCGAAGGAGTCTCAGAGGGGCTTACAGTGGCCTTCCCTTTCCTCTCCCCACAACAGACACCCTGTGAGGGAGGGGAGGCCTTTCCTTGTGTGTTCAATGCAATATTGTTGTCGGACTGTGGCAGCCCACAAGTGCCCCACCAAGGGGTTCTGTGAAGAGGCCTCTGGCACCTTCCTTTGATGTTCCAGAGTTGACCGGAAATCCCATCTATGCAGGGGTGGGACAGCCTGGCTTATCGCCCTCCATCAAGGAACTCCATTCCTTGGGCAGCTCAGCTGGAGGAAGAGGAGAATTTCTGAGGCGAAATGGGCCTTGGCATGGGGGGGAGGGGGGGAGGGGCCTCCTTATAGCAACACAAAATTTTCTCTGTTCACGCGTGTATGCTGGGGGGGGGGACTGGCTTTGCCAATGTCCATGGACTACAATTCCCATGAGCCCCTCCCAGCCTGCAGGTGGGACCTGGCTACCCTGTCGGAATTACAGCTCATCTTCAGACTACAGACATCAGCCTCCCTGGAGTAAATGCAAATTTTGGAGCAGGGGTGGCCGACTTGTGGCGTTCCAGATCCCCGTGGACTACAATTCCCAGAATGCCCATGGACTACAATTCCCAGCTCCTCCACCAGGTATTTGCTTGAGGCCGACCAGCCAAAAAACACCCGCTGCCCCCCCCCCCCGACACCCTCTCCCATGACCAAAGAATCTGACCAACCCAAATCTGAACAACCCAATGCTCCTGTTTAAATAATCTGGATGATATTTTATGTTATGTTTGTTATATTTATTGCAGTGTTCTATGTAATTACCCCATGATGTTATATGTACACCACCCAGAGCCGTATAGAAGGGCGGTATAAAAATCTAAATAAACAAACAAATGTGTGGCAAGGGCTCATGGGAATTGTAGTCCACGGACATCTGGAGTGCCGCAGGCTGGCCACCTCTGCTTTGGAGGGTGGAGTTTATGGGACTGTACCCCACTGACACCTTCTCCTCCCCAGGCCCCAACCCCAAATCCCCAGATGTTTCCCAACCTGGGTCTGGCATCCTGTCGGTATCCTGTTGCAACAGCATTAAATCTTGGCCAGCTCAGGGCTGGGGGGAGCAGAGCAGTCAGATTTCAGTTAAACCGACAAACTTCTGTAATTCTTCATCTGCGCTGAGTGCCACGTCGGACTGAGGACGGATCCCGCAGCCTGATCACGGCAGCTCCATCAGCACAGAACTGGGCAGGGCCTGGCGGCGGCACTCTGTACGCAGTAGCACTCTGTGCGCGCCCTGGAGCCCTTCCTTCCCGGCTGCCTCCTCTGTGGTGGAGAGCCCTGGCATTTGGAACAGGTAACTGCCACGAACTCCTCACCTGCCCTCCAGGGTAAACCTGGCCCATTTTTCTCCGAGGGGTCCTTCGTGTTCAGAATTTTCTTCAAGAGTGCTAATGTTTTGGGAAGCACTAGCTGCTGGTGGCCCCTTCACTTTTATCTTTGCCCCTTCAGGTTGGGGAAATCCTGGTGAGTGCGGGGGACTTCACTGGAGGTCTTAAAGCAGCGGCTGGACAGACCCTTCTCCTGGATGCTGGAGGCTGATCCTGCACTGAGCAGGGGGTGGGACTAGACGGCCTGCATGGCCCCTTCCCACTCTGGGATTCTAGGAGTCTAGTTCAGCAGGGGAAGGGGCTGCCTAAGGAGGTGGGGAGCTCCCCTCACTGGCCGTCTTCAAGCAGCGGCTGGACAGATCCTTCTCCTGGATGCTGGAGGCTGATCCTGCACTGAGCAGGGGGTGGGACTAGATGGCCTGCATGGCCCCTTCCCCCTCTGGGATTCTAGGAGTCTAGTTCAGCAGTGGAAGGGGCTGCCTAAGGAGGTGGGGAGCTCCCCCTCACTGGCCGTCTTCAAGCAGCGGCTGGACAGATCCTTCTCCTGGATGCTGGAGGCTGATCCTGCACTGAGCAGGGGGTGGGACTGGATGGCCTGCATGGCCCCTTCCCACTCTGGGATTCTAGGAGTCCAGTTCAGCAGTGGAAGGGGCTGCCTAAGGAGGTGGGGAGCTCCCCCTCACTGGCCGTCTTCAAGCAGCGGCTGGACAGATCCTTCTCCTGGATGCTGGAGGCTGATCCTGCCCTGAGCAGGGGGTGGGACTAGATGGCCTGCATGGCCCCTTCCCACTCTAGGATTCTAGGAGTCTAGTTCAGCAGGGGAAGGGGCTGCCTAAGGAGGTGGGGAGCTCCCCCTCACTGGCCGTCTTCAAGCAGCGGCTGGACAGATCCTTCTCCTGGATGTTTGAGGCTGATCCTGCATTGAGCAGGGGGTGGGACTAGATGGCCTGCATGGCCCCTTCCCACTCTAGGATTCTAGGAGTCTAGTTCAGCAGGGGAAGGGGCTGCCTAAGGAGGTGGGGAGGTCCCCCTCACTGGCTGTCTTCAAGCAGCGGCTGGACAGATCCTTCTCCTGGATGCTTGAGGCTGATCCTGCCCTGAGCAGGGGGTGAGACTAGATGGCCTGTATGGCCCCTTCCCACTCTAGGATTCTAGGAGTCTAGTTCAGCAGTGGAAGGGGCTGCCTGAGGAGGTGGGGAGCTCCCCCTCACTGGCCGTCTTCAAGCAGCGGCTGGACAGAGCCTTCTCCTGGATGCTGGAGGCTGATCCTGCACTGAGCAGGGGGTGGGACTAGATGGCCTGCATGGCCCCTTCCCACTCTAGGATTCTAGGAGTCTAGTTCAGCAGTCGAAGGGGCTGCCTAAGGAGGTGGGGAGCTCCCCCTCACTGGCCGTCTTCAAGCAGCGGCCGGACAGATCCTTTTCCTGGATGCCTGAGGCTGATCCTGCCCTGAGCAGGGGGTGGACTAGATGGCCTACATGGCCCCTTCCCACTCTAGGATTCTAGTTCAGCAGTGGAATGGGCTTCCTCAGGAGGTGGGGAGCTCCCCCTCACTGGCCGTCTTCAAGCAGCGGCTGGACAGATCCTTCTCCTGGATGCTGGAGGCTGATCCTGCACTGAGCAGAGGGTGGGACTAGATGGCCTGCATGGCCCCTTCCCACTCTAGGATTCTAGGAGTCTAGTTCAGCAGTCGAAGGGGCTGCCTAAGGAGGTGGGGAGCTCCCCCTCACTGGCCGTCTTCAAGCAGCGGCTGGACAGATCCTTCTCCTGGATGCTGGAGGCTGATCCTGCACTGAGCAGAGGGTGGGACTAGATGGCCTGCATGGCCCCTTCCCACTCTAGGATTCTAGGAGTCTAGTTCAGCAGGGGAAGGGGCTGCTTAAGGAGGTGGGGAGCTCCCCCTCACTGGCCGTCTTCAAGCAGCGGCTGGATAGATCCTTCTCCTGGATGCTGGAGGCTGATCCTGCATTGAGCAGGGGGTGAGACTAGATGGCCTGCATGGCCCCTTCCCACTCTAGGATTCTAGGAGTCTAGTTCAGCAGTCGAAGGGGCTGCCTAAGGAGGTGGGGAGCTCCCCCTCACTGGCCGTCTTCAAGCAGCGGCCGGACAGATCCTTTTCCTGGATGCCTGAGGCTGATCCTGCCCTGAGCAGGGGGTGGACTAGATGGCCTACATGGCCCCTTCCCACTCTAGGATTCTAGTTCAGCAGTGGAATGGGCTTCCTCAGGAGGTGGGGAGCTCCCCCTCACTGGCTGTCTTCAAGCAGTGGCTGGACAGATCCTTCTCCTGGATGCGGGAGGCTGATCCTGCCCTGAGCAGGGGGTGGGACTAGGTGGCCTGCATGTCCCCTTCCCACTCTAGGATTCTAGGAGTCTAGTTCAGCAGTCGAAGGGGCTGCCTAAGGAGGTGGGGAGCTCCCCCTCACTGGTGGTCTTCAAGTAGTGGCTGGACAGATCCATCTCCTGGATTCTTGAGGCTGATCCTGCCTTGACAGAAAAGTTGGAATAGATTTATTTATTTTTTATTAAATTTTCTACTTGCTGCTCCCAGACAAGCTGGCTTGCAGTTGGTTAGACAATAAAATATAAAAACAATAAAACCCTGTCTTAAAACAATTAAATTGCAATCAAACCATTCCCCAGTGGCAAAAAAATACTAACTGCTAATTTTGATATTTGATAATTTTTTGAGGAGGGGCCTCCCTTGCAGGCCCTCCAGAACTGTGAAAGCTCCATCAGGGCCCTCAGCTCTTCCGGGAGCTCATTCTACAAGGGTGGGGCCAGGACTGAAAAGGCCCTGGCCCTGGTTGAGGCCAGACACATGCTCCATGGTCCAGGTACCACCAACAGGTTCACACGTGCAGAGTGAAGAGCCCTATGGAGGGCATCACACGGCTACGCATCTTGATCTGCCTCAATGGAAGGCCGTACCACGTTTAGCCGTACAGAACGGAAATCCATCCACCTTGTGAACAATCCCTCCACTCCCCAAGGTAGAAGGACAGACGGAATCTCGCATTCTAGCTGTTGCTGCAGAAGTGAGCTGGGACTCCAGAAAGCCCCTCCCCTGCCACGAATGTGGTTCATCTTCAAGGTATGATAGGAGCCAAAAAGGGTGAGAAATATAATATCCATCATTATTAGAATATATTAAATCGATGAGTTGTATTGCACAGCACTGAACAACTGAGCCCTCGGGGAGGGCGGTATATAAATATAAATAAAATAAAAACAATACACTCAAACTGCAGTCGGAAATGTGCAAAATCCCTCTGAGTAACACATGCAGTGCCTAAAAGTATGCTACAGATACCAAAGCCCACCTTGTTGGGTTGATTTGAAATTTCCTAAATTCATGACCTGGCGTTTAAATGCTTTCACTCATCAAGCCAATCAGCTGATTCACCAACGAGAATAGATAAGAAGGGGAGATCCTTCTTCAGCCACTGTGGAAGAAAAGAGGATACTGTCAGGATGGCCATACGAGAAACCCCGAAATATCCAAAAGCAACCAGCATTTCTACAGATAATGTTGTTGTTGTTGTTATGTGCGAAGTTGTGTCCGACCCATTGCGACCCCATGGACAATGATCCTCCAGGCCTTCCTGTCCTCTCCCATTCCCCGGAGTCCTTTTAAGTTTGCACCTACTGCTTCAGTGACTCCATCCAGCCACCTCATTCTCTGTCGTCCCCTTCTTCTTTTGCCCCCGATCGCTCCCAGCATTAGGCTCTTCTCCAGGGAGTCCTTCCTTCTCATGAGGTGGCCAAAGTATTTGAGTTTCATCTTCAGGATCTGGCCTTCTAAGGAGCAGTCAGGGCTGATCTCCTCTAGGACTGACCGGTTTGTTCGCCTTGCAGTCCAAGGGACTCGCAAGAGTCTTCTCCAGCACCAGAGTTCAAAAGCCTCAATTCTTTGACGCTCGGCCTTCCTTATGGTCCAACTTTCACAGCCATACATTGCAACTGGGAAGACCATAGCCTTGACTAAACGCACTTTTGTTGGCAGGGTGATGTCTCTGCTTTTTAGGATGCTGTCTAGATTTGCCATATACATATACATATTAGGATGCTGTCTAGATTTGCCATCTACATATAATAGTCAGTGTGTTATTTCCGGAAAGCTTTCCTGCTTTCTCCTGAAACATGCCCCAATATCAGGGCATTACACCCCTGCCCTTATTTTCTGAAACACCCATGTAAAAGGTATATTTTATTGCCTAACCCGTGAAGGTTTGACAATTCTTGTGATCCCCTGCTGAAGAGGCAGGGAATTCTCCTACCGTTCCATGCATTAACTCTAAAAACGTAGCTTGCCATCTCCAGCCCTGGAGGTAAGCAGGTCTTAATATATTTCTTAGTGCTTAAAAAAAAAAAAAGGGAGCCATCCCTACAACCGGATGCCTCCCGACCCAATTGCAGAGGCCAATGATCAGACCACACATACATAAGTCGAATATCCACCTTGGGGAGGGGAGGGGTGGGGAGGGGTGGGGGGACCTTTGTACAGCCAGGGAGACGAAACGGGTCGATGACGGGGCTGCCTGTCCCCAAAGGGCCCCTTCCCTAAACCTCTCCTGGCCCTGTGCGAAGGGACGTCCCGTTGAGAGATGCTCCTTCCGAGAGGGTCCCGGTCTCCCGACCTTTGGGTGCCTGGGCCGTCTCGCGGGCTGCGATGGTGCCTTCCTCCCGGCCTGGGTCTCCCTCCGGCTGCCACGCGCAGGGGTGGCCACACTGGGGCGCGCCAGAGGTCCATGGACTACAATGACCATGAGCCCCTGCCGCTGGCAGGGGCTCATGGTCATTGTAGTCCATGGACCTCTGGCGCGCCCCAGTTTGGTCACCTGGCTGAAGCCCTTCTCTCCAGATTGCGCGCCTGCGGGGCTCTCCCGGGCGGGAGTTGGCGGCGCCAGGCCGTCGGGGGCTGTCTGGGCTGTCTGCCCTCCCTCCCTTCCTCCCTCCCTCCGGCCGGTCCCTCCTTCCCCTCCGCCCTCTGCGGCCGCGGCGGCCATTGGCTGCGGGCGGTGGAGCGGCTGCGCCCGGCGGCGGCGGCGGCGGCGGAGAGGAGGAGGAGGAGGCGGCGGAGGAGGCGCGGCCGGCCGAGGCGGTGGCGGAGCTGCGGGCGGCTTCTGCGGTGAGTGGCCCGGCCGGGGAGGGCAACCGGGGGAGGGTCTGCGCCTCCTGGTCCCCGAGCATGCACAGAGGGCCCCCCTGCAGAGCCGGCGTTGACGCCCCGCCGCCTGGGCGGCCCTGGGCCTGGCCCCGTTCTCTGCGGGCCGAGCAGTTCTCTCAGGGCTCTCTGCGTTGTGGGCAGAGGAAGGGAAACGGGGGGTTGGAAGCCGCTTCGGGCGGTGAAAAGCGGGGTACAAAGCTGTGTCTTTCTCTCTCTCTCTTTCTCTGGCCTCGGTGCCCCTTGGGCCGCTGGGCGGGCTGCCCTGGCCGTACCTTCGGCGCCCGTCGGGCCAGGGCAGCAGGACCAGCCGCTGGGTCCCCTCTGCATAGAGGGCGGCCGTATCCCCCCCCCCCCTTGCTGGCCGGAGCGCATGGAGGCAGCAGCCCCCAATCCTGGGTCTTTTCCCACCCAAAGGGGAAGACAGAGATCTCCTCTCCATTGTCTGCTCAGGCTGGCAGCTGCTCTCCAGGGTCTCAGGCCAAGGTCTTTCCCATCCCCTCCTGCCTGGGCCTTTCAATTGGAGATGCTGCCGGGGATTGAACCGGGGACCTTCTGCATGCCCGGCAGAGGCTCTGCCCCTGAGCTACGGCTCCATGGCTCTCTAGAGTCCCACCCGGACCCTCCCGCCTGGCTCTTTCAGAGGGAAATGCTGGGGGTTGCTCCCGGGACCTTCTGCACGCCCAGCAGGTGCTCTGGCACTGTGCCGCGGCCCCTCCCCAAACGCATACCTGGACTTCCCAGGTCCTCATCTTGGCTTTGGTGAGGTGAGTGTCCAGGAGCGGTGTCTAAAAGAGTTGGCCTGTTGAGGTCACAGCCTGCTGCACTGGAGGCAGGATTGGCCTTGGAAGCCCTACGAGGTCGGCCTTCCCCCATATGACCGTAACCCCAGTCATCATTGGAGTCCTTGCTTCACTTGCTCCGGCTGTCTGAGGCCGTCTGAGGCTGGGGGTGGGGGGTGGGGGGTGGGATGGGGGGCAAGGGGACCTGAGACGAGGCCTTCTTGGTCATGGCACCTGAACTTTGGAGCTCTTTCCCCAGGGAGAGAGTCTTATTCGCAACCTTCCAACTGTAGGCGGAGGCTCCTTTGTACTTCTGGGGGCGGCAGCATGTTTTTAGTGGATTATTTTAAATGCTTTTCAATATTATTTTCAATGGGTGCTAGCCTGGAGGGCTTAAAGGGGGGGGGGGAAAGAGGGCCGCTGCAAAGAAGCCCTCCGTGCTTGGAGGCAGCTGTGGGAAGAGGCCGAGGCCTTGGGTCGGTGTACGGAGGCAATTTCTCGGACGCTGCTGAGAAGGCTGGGAAAAGCTGGCCTTTGGGCCTGATCTCTTCCATTCTCCCCAAGGCTTTACTGGCTGTCCTCTTACTAAGCACTTTGGGGGGTGGGGGGAGTTGCGGTCAGGTTGCAACTGAGCTCTGTTCACCCTGTTAGGGTCTCAAGGCTTGCCATTGGCTGCCTCGGCGTACCAACCCTGCATGGTGTCTTCCCATCCAAATGCTTGCCAGGGCCCACCCTGCGTAGCCCCCAAGACCAAGCCAGAGATCCAGCCAGCGTGAGCCGTCCAGGTGAGACAAATTGTGGCTCATTGATCCTGGGGAGACGTCAATCGTATTGACTCGCTCTGTGCGATCTGCCTCAAACCCAAGTGGGAAAGGTGGGTTGCAAAGAGTGTGAATGGATAAATGTTCCAGGCCAGAGACCGTGAGCTGAGGGGGTAGCCGTGGGCCTTTCCTCTGCGCAGCAACCGGGGACTTCCTTGGGGTCCTTCATCCGACCAGTCTTGGGGGCTGACCCTACTTAGCTTCTGAGACTTGACGAGATCCGATTAGCCTGGGCCAGCCCACTTCAGGCCGGAGGTTCCGAGGAGGTTTGCCATCCCCTGCCTCTGCGTAGCAACCTTGGACTTTTCTGGGTGGTCTCCCATCTGAGTAGGCAGTACCAGCCTGGGCTGAGATCTGATGAGATGAGGGTATCCTGGGCCACCCCCGGTCAGGGGAAGAGGCAAACGGAGGAAGTTTGCCATCACCTACCTCTGCGTAGCAACCTGGGGCTTCCTTAGTGGTCTCCTATCCTAGTAGCAACCAGGGCTGACTCTGCTTAGCTTCCGAGCTCTTCCGAGATCAGCCTCGCCTGGACCATCCAGGCCTGGGTGTTTCTGGGTTCCCTTGGTGGTCTCCCATCCAAGTACTAAGCAGGGCTGATCCCGGCTGGCTTCTGAGGTCTGATAGGATGGGACAATTCCCTGTCCCCTTGGAAGGCTGAATGGCCTGAGAAGCTTGGTTTTGCAAACTGGCCAACTAGTAAGAGGGGCACAGAGGGAGGTCATGGGGAGGTGGGCTGAGGCCGCATTCAGCCGGATGCGCTTCCTCTTTTCCAGTGTGGAGGAGGCCTGGGGGTGGCGTCTTAACTAGGCTGCTTCAAGGCCGACCTCTCATTTGGGACCTCGTTGTAAAGCCCACCGCAAGATTCTCCAGTTCCCAGGAATAGGAAATATTTGCAGGTGGAGGATTCTGCCGATGCAAAGACTTTGCAGGACCAGAACCAGCCACCAAAGGTTTTAAAAAGTCCCGTCCCCCCTCTCCACTGTAAACTGAAAAAAGAAATTCAAATGGGTCGCCGTGTTGGTCTGAAGGAGCACAATAAAATCGGAGTCCAGTGGCACCTTTAAGACCAACAAAGATTTATTCAAGGCGGGAGCTTTCGAGAGCAAGCTCTCTTCCTTAGTCTAAGAACTGACCATCATAACAGTGGGAATATATAAGCAAAAGTTAATTCTGTTACATACAACTGTGTGTATCTATATATTGACCTCCGAGGAAGATCAGTACTGTTGAAACGGGTGAGGTCTCTAAGCTCTGTACTTGTTGGCATTTGTGGGGTACACTCTGAGATATTTTATGGTTTTTAAACATTTTTGAGCTCGACAAATTGTTTCTATTTTTCTACATTTGTTTTTGTGAAGACTGCAGCAAATGTGTGTTGAGTACTAAATTCCAGCTGTAAAATAGATCTTAATGAGCACTTCTCTTAGGGTTGTGTGTGTGTGTGTGGGGGGGGGGGTTGGA